>NW_016810610.1:1874540-1895705 GCF_001698545.2 Rhinopithecus bieti | reverse complement strand
AAGTGTGTATATATATATATATGTATATATGTATATATGTATATATATGTGTATATATATATATATATGTATATATATATATGTATGTATGTATTTTGTGCATGACTTCTTTGGGTTTTCTATATATTAACATCATATCATTTTCAAATAAAGGAAGTTTTATGTCTTCTTTTACCATCTGCATGGCTTTTATTTCTTTTTCTTGCCTAATTGCCCTGGCTAGAACTTCCAGTAACATGTTAGATGGAAGTACTAAGAGCAGGCATTCTTATCTAGTTACTGATTTGCGGGGAAGCTTTTAGTCTTTCACCACTGACTATAATGTTAACTAAGGATGTCTATACATTTTCTTAAGGTTGAAGAAGTTCCCTTGTGTTTCTGTCATTGAACTGTACATTTCTCCCCTTTATTCTGTCAGTTTTGCTTTCTATATTTTGGGGTCTGTTAGATATATATTATTTATAACTGTTACAATCTTCTCATAAGATGATTCTTTTATCATTATTTAATCTTCTTCTTTGTCTCTTACAATTTTTGCCTTAAAGTCTATTTTATCTGATGTTAGCGTAGCTATTCCAGTTCTCTTTTGGTTGCTGTTTTCTAGAATATCTTTTTCTGTCTTCCCACTTTCAACCTATTTCCTTCTTTTAATGTAAAGCAAATATCGCATAAACAGCATATAGTTCTACCAAACCTTGGCTTCTAAATGGAGAGTTTCACCAATTTTCTTTCAAAGTTATTGTTAAGGAAAGGCTTTCATTTTGCTATTTGTTCTCTATGTCTTATATCTTTTTTGTTCCTCAGTTCTATCATCACTGCCTTCTTTTGTGTTAAGTAGATATTTTCCAGGATACTGCTTTCATCCCCTTGTTTTTTTTGCTATACATTTTTTCTTAGTAGTTGCTATGGATTTTATAATTAGCATCTTAATTTATAACATTCTAGTTCAGATTAAAACCAACTTAGCTTCAACAGTATTCAAAGTCTTTGATTCTATATTGGTCTGCTTCTTTTTTATGCTGTTATTGTCACAAATTACATCTTTGTACATTGCGTGCCTATCAACACAGGTTTGTAGTTAGTATTCTGTGCAATAGTTTGTTTTTTAAATTATATAGGAAAAAGAGGAGCTACAAACCAAAAATAGATTGATACTATTGGTATGTTTTATATTTACCTATGAAGTTGCCTCTAACAGTTTTCTTTATTTCATTGAATGGATTTGAGTTATGATCTGAAAGACATTTCAGCTCAACAGGCTCTATTTATTATTTCTTCTAGGGAAGATCTACTAGTGACTAATTCTTTTCATTTTTGTTTATATGAGAATATCTTAATTTCTCCTTCATTTTTGGAGCATAGTTTGCCAGATATAGAATTCTTGGGGTAGTTTTTTTTTCTCTTTCAGTATTTTACATGTATCTTCCCACTGCCTTCTGGCCGCCATTGTTTCTGACAGAAAATCAGCTGTTAATCTTATTAACAATTGCACATGGTGAGTTGTTTCTCTCTTGTTGCTTTCAATATATTCTTCTTGTCTTTAATTATGCAATTTGATTATAGTTTGTCTTAGAGTGGATCTCTTTGAATTTATCCTACCTGGAGTTTGGTGAATTTCTTGGGTGTGTAGATTAACATTATCATCAAAATTGGGAAATTCTCAGTCATTATTTCTTTAAATATTCCTTCTATCCCTATCTCTCTTCTCTCCTGGGATTCCCATTATGCATATGTTAGTTTGCTTGATGGTGTTCCACAGTTTTCTTAAGTGGTTCACTTTTCTTCTTCTTCTTTTTTCCTTTCTGTACCTCAGGCTGGATTGTCTTAATTACCCTATTTTTAAATTTGTTGATTCTTTCTTTTGTCTGCTCACATATGCTTTTGAGTGCATCTAGTGAATTTTTCATCTTGATTATTGTACTTTAAACTCCAGATTTTCTATCTGGCTCCTTTCTAAAATTTCTGTCCCTTACTGACATTCTCTCTTTGGTAATATGTCATTCTGATGTTGTGTGTGTGTGTGTTTTCTGTACATGATTTCCTTTAGCTCTTTCAGCATGTTTACAATAGTTGATTTAAAGTCTTGGTCCAGTAAGTCCAACATTTGGGCATCCTCAGGAACTACTGATTGCTCTTCGTCCTGTGTATGGGCCATACTTTCTTGTTTCTTTGCAAGCCTCATGATGTTTGCTTTTGTTGTTGAAAACTGGACATTTTGGACGTTACAATGTGGCAACTCTGGAAATCAGATTCCCCTCCCTTCTGGAGGTGTTTTTTGTTTTGTTTTTTTAAATTGCTGCTTGGTATACTACTTGTTGTTTGTTTAATGATGTCTCTGAACTAATTTTGTAAAGTCTGCATTTTCTGTCCTTTGTGACTACTGAAGTCTCTGTTCTATTAGCTTAGTAGTCAGCTAGTGATTGAGCAGAGATTTGCTTAAACGTCTAGAACAGGCCAGATGGAGTGGTTTATGCCTGTGATCTCAACACTTTGGAGGCCATGGTGGGAAGATTGCTTGAGTCCAGGAGTTCAAGACCAGCCCGGGCAACATAGTGAGACCCTGTCTCTACAAAACAAACAAACAAACAAGCAAAACCCAAAATAGCCAGGAATGGGGGCACACCCCTGTAGTCCCAGCTACGCAGGAGGCTGAGGTGAGAGAATCACTTGAGCCTGGAAGTTAAGGCTGCAGTGAGCTACGCTTGCTCCACTACACTAAAGCTTGAGCAAAAGAGTGAGCCTTATCTCAAAAGAGAGAGAGAGAGAGAGAGAAATGTCTGAAACAAACAAACAAATAAACAAAATAAATCTTCTGGTCTTTGAGAATGAGCTTTGTGTGTGTGTTGGAGGATACCCTCAGCACTCAGCCAGGCAGCTGACAACTGTACCTCAGCCTTTACTCGCTACTTATTCCCCATGTGAAGGTCTGCCAGAGGTGGGAGCTTAGGACCTCCTCAGGTCTTTCCTGAGCATATGACTAGCCTTGGGCAAGAATATGGTTTTCTAGATTCTCAGGAAAGTGTCAGAACTTTCCAAACCCCTTATTTACCAAAGCGTTTTATTGCCCAGCTTGGTTTTGGTTAGTCTATTGTTTGCCCCAACTGATAGCAGTGACAAAATGTAGAAGTATAAGAGAAGGTCCTTTGCCCTAAGGAAGTCACAATTCTTAGGATGAATGGAAATTCTTAACAAAATATTGTGCTTCTACATAACAGTAAAATATTACACCCTTCCTTCTCGCCTTTCTTACTTTCTGCCCTCCTCTCTCTTCCTTCCTCCATCCTCTCTCCCCCACTTCCTTTTCTCCTTCCACAAATGTAAGATGTGCTAGGCACTGCCGACACAATAAAAATAAAGCACTAACCAAAACAGACTTGGTTTTTACTCTTAAGAGACTTACAATCTGGTGGTTGAGTTAGAAATTCAAAAGATGTTCACAAATGATGAATTACCATTGAATCTAGGTAATAACAGAGGCTTATGATCTAAACTCAGAGGTCATGAATTGTATCCTTAAAGAAAAAAAAAAAATACACTTGGCCAGTCATGGTGGCTCACGACTGTAATCCCAGCACTTTGGGAGGCTGAGGTGGGTGGATGACCCGAGGTCAGGAGTTCGAGACCACTCTGGCCAACATGGTGAAACCCCGTCTCTATTAAAAATACAAAAATTAGCCAGGTGTGGTGGTGGGCGCCTGTAATCCCAGCTACTCGGGAGGCTGAGGCAGGAGAATCACTTGAACCCAGGAGGCAGAGGTTGCAGTGAGCCAAGATCACAGCACTGCACTCCAGCCTGGGTGACAGAAAAAGACTGTCTCAAAACAAACAAACAAACAAACACAACATTTAATGTGGATTAAGAAAGGGAAATAAGACTGATCCAAGAGAAGAAGTAAGGGGAGTGTTCAGGAGGAAGGACCGGGAGATATGCAAAGGCCATGGGGCAGGAGTAAACGTAAGAGTGGGCCATGGAAAGCAGGCCAGTGCGCTGGGAGCTGAAAGGGAAGGGAGGCAATGGTACAAGGTGGGAGTTAAAAGGGAACAGCACAGGCCCGTGCCATCCAGGGTGTTTTTTCTTTGTTTGTTTTGTTTTGTTTTGTTTTGAGATGGAGTCTTGCTTTGGTTCTCAGGCTATAGTGCATTGGCATGATCTTGGCTCACTGCAACCTCCACTTCCCGGGTTCAAGCAATTCTCCTGCCGCAGCCTCCCAAGTAGCTGGGAGTACAGGCATGTGCCATCACACCCAGCTAATTTTTGTATTTTTAGTAGAGATGGGGTTTTGCCATGTTGGCCAGGCTGGTCTCGAACTCCTGACCTCAGGTGATCTGCCCACCTCGGCCTCCCAAAGTGCTGGGATTACAGACCTGAGCCACCACACCCAGCCTCCATCTGGGGTCTTGAAGTACAGATTTGGACTTTACCCTAAAGGCAATGGAAGCCTTAATAATCGTAATCCCCAGTGGGAGAAGGCTGTTCACACTTATACTCTGAGATTCAGGTGTGTCTCAGAATGTAACTTTTGTCCTATAACTAATGTCAACTTACCTTGTACTTCCATTGCAGGGGAAAAAACAAAAACAAACAAACAAACAAAAAACAACAAAAAAGAAACCTCATACTTGCCATTCTTAAATTCAATTTAAAAGAATATCTTTAAGATTAATTCTTTGGGGCAAATATTAGCTCTTTTCAGAATGTGATCTCAGTTAATTCTGGGTTATTCTCAGTCCATCTTCGCCCTTCTCCCTGCAACAGCCTAGCTAGTCATTGTTGTGGTGTTTGTTTGTTTGTTTGTTTGTTTGTTGTGGCAGGGCTCTGTTTCACCCTGGCATGACGCGACAGGCACAGTCCAATGGGCTTCTCCTCCTTATGTCACCCCTTGCTCTCACCAGCCTCTCCAGAGATGTATCCCAACCCTGGTCCCTGGTGGCTGGTACCTGCTGAGGTGAAGCTGGGCCCCCAGGTTCCTGCCAGTCCTCACACTCTCTAAACTCCTTTCTCTCCCTTCATTCCCTGCCTCTGGTTGCACGATCATGTGATAAGCCAAACTCTTTGCAGTTAAGGTTGAACCATCAGACAGTGGCCCCTGCATTCCGATCCAGTCATTCGGATGGGCTGCTTTGATACACCGCGTGCTCACACCCATGCTAGGATAACTACTTTGTTCCAGTCTGCCCAGGAATTTCCCAGTTTTAAAAGAGGAAGCTCCATGCCTGGAAGGCTCTTTGGGCTCTGGCTACTCAAATTTCTTAATCTCTCAACACCTACTCCTCTTGTGGCCAATGGCTGGAAGTCAGGTGGCCAGGGTTAGGAGTTACAAAAAGAATCTACACTGCTCCAGATAAGGAAGTAAAGTGGTCCACACTTAGCCATAAGACTTCAATATAGATTTCATTCCACCTTGCTGAGAATACATAACAACATTCTCACTAGTATATTTGCCAAAGAAGAGGCGATTCACAGCATAAATGAATTTGATAATAAAAATAAATAAATAAATAAATCACATGCTTTAAAGTGTAGGGATTAAGTAGCTAAGCCTTATGCTGAAGTCAGAAGAAAAACAAGAATCTTAGGTCATGTATCTAAGTTTAAACAAACATCAGCTAATTCTTATTTATTTGGATAACACTTTGGAGCAGCAGAAAAAAAGTCAAATGTTACAGTTTCGGCATCAAAAACATATGTAAAGAAGCTGTTACTAACCCACGCAGTTGATGGGAACTGCCCTTCTGGAAGGGGTACGGAAGAATGCCTTTGTGCTGCGGAGTTTTTATGTTCTTGACTTACCAGATCAAGGACAGATGTGAATGTATTTTCAACTTCATAACCAACAGGGAGTATTGCAACCTAAAGCAGCTGGGGAAGAAAGCTGTGTATAATACAAAGTTCTTTCTAGAAACTGACTTTTATTTTAATAGGCAAACGGGGAGTCATCAAGGGTGTGTATCTTGATTCATTGGGAGAAATATGGTTTGGGGGTGTAAGGTGGGGACATGTTGGAGTTTCTCCTAGTGTTAGGAGAAGTCCCTTTTGGTCCCTGAGAGAAGAGGTCCCTCTTCTAATTAGTGCCCAGCTATCTTTTTTGTCTGGGGCCCAAAACTGGCAGGAATGCAATTTGGAGGTAGAATCTGGACACAGGATTACTAGGTGCCAAGTCCTGTGCTATGCTTTACATGTGTTATGTCGTTTGATTTTCAGAATGATCTTTTGAGGAAGGTATTGCCAGTCCTAGGCCTTTATCCAAAAATGCTTGAGGCCTCGTGTATTTTAAAATTGACCTTTTAGGCTGGGTGTGGTAGCTCACACCTGCAATCCCAGTACTTTGGGAGGCCAAGGCCGGCGGATTACTTGAGCTCAGGAGTTTGAGACCAGCCTGGGCAACCTGACACAATCCCATCTCTATAAATAAAATAATAAAATCGATCTTTTGGCATAAGAATGATATAATGGACTTTGGGGACTCAGGTGGGGGTGTTGGGAAAGGTGAGGGATAAAAGACTGCATATTGGGTGCAGTGTACACTACTCAGGTAATGGGGATACTGAAATCTCAGAAATTACCACTAAAGAACATATCCATGTAACCAAAAGCCACGTGTACCCCAAAAATTATTAAAATAAAAATAAATGTTAAAAAAATGGACCTTTTTCCCCTTCAGATTTTAGAAAAGGAACAATACAGGGTATGGATCATACATTATGTAACACCACCAGCCACCCATAGGGTCTGCAGTAGCACCCTTGGATCAAACACATTCGTATTTTGCGTGAAAACTGTGAATATTTACATTTGGTGGGACAAATAATTTGAATTTGCCTTATATCAATTCAGGTCAGACTTCACCACTAAATCAGTCTCAGTGCCAAACTTTTGAAAAAAAAAAAAAAAAAAAAGGAAGAAAGCCTTTTCTGTTTTCAGAACTTTTTGCATTTCAGAATGACAGGAAGGAATTTTGAACCTGTATTATCATGAATGCCCAGTCAACAGATAAGGAAACTGAGGTTGAATGTGTCCATTTGTTATAGCTTACTGTCTTCTAATTTTCAGCAACTGTTTCAAGATTTACTCCATCTCTTTTGGGCCAATACTCAAGTCTTTTCTGAATCTTAGTTGAGCCACTCCAGGTTTTTGCCCAGCCCCTGCCAGTCCTTCTCCCTGGACTCACCAGTCAGCTGCTGTGGTTGAGTCTCGAGTGCCCAGCTGGGTTTCCCACCCATCAACAAGGGGACTTGCCTTCCTCTCTCCCTTGAACTAAACCTGGTTCTCTCTCCTTGTCTCCTCAAGAAGGACTATCATTGAGCAAACAAAAGGCAAAAATATGGTTCACTTTTACTAAAATGAAACACTCATGGACTCCCCTGCCTGGGACTCCCACCATGGGTTGGGAGCTGTTACTGGTGTCTCCAGAACATTCTGCATCTGTCAGACAGTAAATGTTTTGAAGGAGCAGGGAAGGCGCTCTGTCCAAATGCACACATACGTAAGAAACACTTGCTTGCAGGTGGTTCAGAGAATAAAGAAGTCAAATGGTCGTAATAGAGGTGGGTGGGCCTTGCCGTGACTGTGAGTTGCACATGGGTACACACAGGGAAGAAGTATTTGCAGGTGAGGCCCAGGTGAACCCTGCATGCAGGCAGCAGGTGGTAAGATGGTGAGTTGGGTCCCTTCACCCATGGGAGGGAGTGTGGGTGGCTGAGAGTAGGGGACTGGCAGAGTCCACATCAGCTCCTGCTCAAAACCAGAAGCATCTGTGATTGTCGAAGCCCTCTCTTTCCTAATTTCTAGCCAAGGGGAAGTGAGCGGTCCAGAACCAGGAGGTCAAAGCTATGGAGGAATTAGGTGGGTGTGTGGGGCTGGGCGTGGTGGCCCTCCCTGCTCTGGCTGGGATGCTAGTCTGCACAGTGATGGATGACTGCTGGCTCCTCAATGAATCGCCAATTACCAGCTGACAGGGGTTTGTGGGCCCTTGCTGGTGGCTCTGTGGGGCTGCAGAGAGTTGGGGAACCACCAAATTTGACTTCTGCCTCTTCAGACAGCTCGTGACTGCCTTTCAAGAAGGTAAAAAAGCTTCACTATTCAGAAAGCGAGAGGCCAAGAGAGCTAGGGATAGAAGAGCAAGCGAGCTCAATCACGCCTCGGCGGAAAGAAAACTTTTGCTGAACTGCAGAATTTCTGTAGTTTACTCAGCTCCCCCGCTGACCCAGCTAATGTTCTAACTTTCAAAGAGCCAGGTAGGAGTCTGACATGCTCACGGAGAAAAGAGACAGAAAAATCAAATCTTCCCTGAGAACTTTTAAAGTTACTTTCTTCTCTCCATTTCTGAAGGGACTTGGGTCCAAGTTCTTGCCCAGGGAAAAATTGCTCCTGAGCGCTCAGGGAGTGCAGAGAGAGCGTGTGCTCGGGAAGATGCCCCCAGGGGCAGGGGGAATTCTGATGGGGACCCTGTAAACAAGGGATGATGCAGATAACAAAACCCCACCCTGGCCCCCAATGGCTCTGAGCCAGGCCCTGCACCGAGGCTGAGTGTGGAGAACATTATGCTTTGTTATCAATTCTAAAACAAGCCTCCACTTCATATTTTGATATCACCAACATTTGGATGTCTCTTACAAGGCGTGGCATGTCAGCATTAAATCCTAGTTTAATTCACAGCATTTTACTTTTTTTTACTTTTCCAGTGGTATTTAAAATAATAGTGCATTTTATCATCTGTGGCACCTTAGATTTCTGCAAGTCGAGCAGTACCCTATCTTACAGATGAGACCTGCAGAGGTTAGGAGACTTGCCCAAGGCCACACAGCCACTATTTGGACTTGAAACAAGGTGTGTCTGGCTCTCAGTCACTGGCTTTCAGTGGGACTGGAGCTGGAGGTCCCATCCTTGCAAGGAAGGGAATGTCTGCTCTCCAGGCAAGCATGAGGAGGGACAGGGGGTCTTGCAAATCTGGCCCAGCCTGCTGGGCTACTGAATGGGAGCTGCGGTGGTGGGACGCTGACAGCACAGGGCTGGTCTCCATTTCCTGCACACACACTGCTCAGCTCTTAAGCATCAGTTAGTTTTCAGAATCTGCCTCTGAGTTAGAGTCACTTTAACTCAGAGTAACCACATTGTCAAAGAAAAAAATAATGGGAATCTTTTGGATTAAGAACGACTAATTCTTTCAGGGAGGCAGTGTGGAACTGGAAAGAGGCCAAAGATTGAAGTTTGATACGTCTGGATTTGAATCCTGATTCTTGCTGCTAAAAGCAAGCTGGCAAGTTGCCTAGACTCTCTGAGCCTCGGTGTCTTCATCCGTAAGATGGAAACAATGATGCCACCTACCTGGAAGTACTGCTGTGAAGATTTTGTGTGTGGAAAATGTCTGGGGCATGGTAGGTGTTTGTTAATCAAAGTTACTATTTTATTATTGTTCTTATGTCTTATCCTGATGATGATGATGATGACGAAGATTATGATGATGATGAATGGACCCGGCAGGGCCTTCTCTCAGTTGCCACACATCTCTGACACTCTCTCCTCCTGGGGCTCAGCCACCCCTGTCCACTTTGCTCCCCAGCTGCTGCATGGATGTCCTCCCTCTCTCCCTCCTGGCTAGATGTGCAGCCCTGACTGCGATCCAGGCAAACCCTCTATCAGCCCAGCATGCCCAGTCTCTGGCTCCCTTTGAGAATGGCCCCTTCTGTGAAGAAGTGGCTGAGAGGGGCCATGACGGGCCCTCCAACACCCCCAGGGCCCGGATCCCACATGGCCCTTCCTCTGTTCATTTCAGGCCTCTCAACTCCCAGCTTTTGTGGGTTAAGGGGCAGCACCAGAGGAAACAGCAGTGACAGCCTTGCCCAATAGTCTCTGGGTGTTGTTCATCCACTGGGATTTCCCACTGAGGGATGGAGGGCACTCAACTTCCCCCACTGGGTCCTTGGGAGGTCAAGCTGCGGCCCTTTGCCCAGGTGCTCCTGGCACCCCGACATACTTAGTGTGCCCCCAAGGCACTCAGGAAAGTTGGAGTCCCCAGCTTAGGCCCTCACTTGGGACCCAAGTACACAGGCAGTTACCTCTGTATTCTGTCAACCTCACCACAAGCCAACAAAGGCCCAGAGAGGTTAAGTGTCAAGTCCAAGCTCACATAGCCAAGATGTAGGCAGAGTCTAGATCTGAATGGCCATGCGAGCTCTGGCCCCTTCCTATACCCAGTGACTCAGATCAACTGGCAGGATGGTTGTCATTTGCCACAGAAGCTGGGCAAGGCTTAAGCAGCAGAAAAGGGGAAAGGACCATTTGGGGAAAAGAGCTCAGGGAGAAAAAGCAGGACTGGAAACCCACCTGCTCAGGAACTGTGGCTGCTTTTCTGAGGACAGAGCTGGGCCTTCAGCCCACCTCCAGCCCAGTGTAGGAGGGAGCTGGGAGGGCCCCTTGTGTTCTTGCCCAGCCCTGAGCAAGCCCCTTTGGGTTTTCCCCAGAGAAAGATCCTGAGTGGCCTGACTGGAAACTCCACAAATCTGCTCAGAAAGGCTATCATCACAAGAACTTTCTAGAAAAAGAGGTCCCCACTGCTCCTTTTTAGCCAGAGCCTAGAGCTCCACTCCCATGGATGGTTGTAAACCTGACCAGAGAAGACAGAGGAGAGTCTCGGAAATCTCATTCCAAAACTAGCCATCAAATTTCAAATTCCGGCCCACAGCAAGCAGTGCAAAGATTCACATCCGCTCCAGTGATGTCTGTGGCTGCCATTCCCCCTTCCCTTTGTCTGGGATTCCTGCCCCAGCCTCCACGCCCCCTTCCATCTCTATTTAGTGAGCTCCTAGACCTTCTCCAAGACCCTGCGCAGACGTCACCTCCTCAGAGATGCCCTCCGGACTCTTAGAGCACAGCGCCTCCTCTGGTGCTTCCGACGCCTCTTGGAAACCTGTACTAGGGCTCTCGCTGTACTTGCCCATCATCTCCACTAGATAATACAGTAGGTGCTCAATGAATGCAGATGGAAAAAATGCATGCATGAATAAATGGTCATTTTAGCTTCGTTTATGCTGGAAGTTGCAGGGAAGTCACTAGATCTTTGCATCAGCCTGTTGAGGTGCGTTTCATCTGAAGATTGTAGGACAGTGGCCATGATAAAAGAAACAGTAATTGCTGCCATGGTCTCTGCTTGCTGATGAAGCCTGGATGGAGAGGCTGGTCGGACTTGGTCCTGGTAGCCTTGTCTTTACTGTCCTCTTGTGGCCAAAAGTTGCTGCTGCATCTGGAAAAGCTGGCAATTTCATTGCCGCCACAGAGGGGGATATTTTACCTGCTGGAGCACAACCTTTTTGGGATCCCTGAGTCATTTTGAGCCCAGTTCCCCATAGACTGTATGTAAGGTGATCCTTCTTCTCGGGCCTTGAAAATATGTTAAAATTAATAAGAAACTGCAATTAATAGGGCCTGAGCAGCCTCACAAAGAGCATTAGAGACTCCATCAACTCTGACTTAGGACTGTGTTAGGTACTTGGGTGTGGAAGGGAAAAATATAGCAAAGCGTGTGACAAATTTCTGCCCTCAGAGACTTTGCTGTCTATTTCTAACATCTTCATCAAAAGTGAACAACACCATACACTAATAAAGACACAAAAATACCCATTCATCTAGTAGCCAAGGTTTGGAATCAAACGGCCCTTGATGTGTATCCTGGCCCCACCATTGACTGCCTAGGTGACCTCGAAGGAGTCACTTCATTGCTCTGAATGTGGTTTCCTCGTCTGCAAAATGGCCTATTAGGTGTACCTCCTTCCTCCTTCGCGAAATTATAATGATTAACTGAGATGATATGTCTCAAGCCTTAGCATGATGCCAGCACAGAGTAAGTTCTCATAGAAGCTAGCCATTATTGTTACAAGTAAAGTGTTTAATTGTCTGGTGCAGAGAGAGAACAGGGTGAGATGTGATTTTAAAAACCTGGGTAAATAGACTCTTCACCATGGCTTGCTTGCCTTTTTTTTTTTGGAGGTAGCGTCTTGCTCTGTCACTCGGGCTGGAGTGCAGTGGTAGGATCTCGGCTCACTGCAGCCTCCACCTCCTGGGTTCAAGCGATTCTCTTGCCTCAGCCTCCCTAGTAGCTGGGACTACAGGCATGCGCCATCATGCCTGGCTAATTTTTGTATTTTTAGTAGAGACAAGGTTTTGCCATGTTGGCCAGGCTCGTTTTGAACTCCTGGCCGCAAGTGATCCACCTACCTCAACCTCTCAAAGTGTTAGAATTACAGGCATGAGCTGTCGAGCCCAGTACCACCATGGCTTTTTAAAAGGCAATATCTCAGGTATTTTTCTTCTCAGAGCCCACTGCAATCACGTGTTTATTATTAATATGAAAAATTGGTCATGGGCAAGGTGATCCATAGGGCTGCATGGAGAAGGCAGGCTGCTATCCTTGGCTCTAGCCAGAGTCTGCTTGCTTCACTCTTTCCCGCCTTACACATGGCAGACATCACTAATCAATTACAGATCTCTTTCACATAGATCATAAATATAATTTCAGAATTATTCTCATAATATAGCTCCAGGTAGTTATAACAGTTAAGCAGAATGGGAAAATGGCATACAATCTAATTTACCTTTCCAGCTCTTGGTACATGGGTAGATTAAAGATGTATAGAGGAAGGAGGAGAGCATTTTAGCTGGAGGCAGTAAAGGAAGTTGAATTATGAGTGAGAGATAGATCTGATAGGAAAAGGAAGGAAATTAGAGACAGGCTGGGTCATGGAGCCCCTTGACTTCAGGCTGACTTAAAGCAATAGGCAACAGAGAATCGCCATAGGCTGCTGGACAAGTAACTGTGGTAACAGTCCTTTGGGGGCAAGATCTCTGGCAGGCAGTGCCAGGTGGATTGCAGAGGGACTGAGTAGGAGGGCTGGAACTCAGGACAAGGTGCTGAGGGACGCTGGAAAGGAAAGCTTGGTGGACGCACTGACTCCTGGCACATTAAGAATGAGGAAAGTGGTGCCATCCAAATGGTTTCTCTGTCCTTGAGCTCCACAGGCTGGGAGAATAACAGCACCTCCACCAGGAAAGGGGGTTGGGCATGGCGGAGAGAATGTGCTTTGTTTCAGGCATGTGGAGTTGGAGAGCCTTTGGGACATCTATGCAATTTCCTGTGGGCAGCTGTAAATGGGAGACTGGAGCCAGAGCTAGAGCTGCAGATATTAGAGAGAAAAGACAGAAAAAAAGTTCATGCTTTCTGGGCCCAGCCTCGCTTTTACTCAAAGCAGTTTGGGTAGGAAAAAAAAGAGCACATTCAGGAAAAAGACGAACTGGGTGAAGGTCATGGCTTAATTAAGAGGCATTCACTGCGATATGGTTATTCCAAAAGACACTGCATATCTGGGTCAAGTATCCTTTTCACAATACCACCTAAAATGAGTAGGAAAAAATTTTTTTGGTAATAGGGAACAGTAAGTCTCATGCACAGGACTCCTAATGTCCCTGTTGCTAAGAAAGAGAGTACATATTTCACTGAAATACCCGAACAATCAGAAGGGAGGTCAGAGGGACAATTCCTTTATTAGAAGACTCCATTTCCTAATGGGTAATAAAGTCACTTGGACTCTAAGGTCAAACAGACCTAGATTTGAACCTCAGCTCCACCACTTCCTTGCTGTGTGACCTTGGGCAAGATACTTAACCTCTCTGAACCTTGGTTCCTTCATCCATAAAGTGGAGATAATAGAGTACCTCATTCACAGGGCTATGGTGGTAACCAAATAAAATAATGCATATAAAAGACTAGTCTAGTACTGGACACATAACAAGCATTGAGTGCATGAGAATTGTCTTTTATCCAATACCTAACATTTTAAAGATTTTAGACAGACAGCGCATGTTTTCATCACTGACATGATTTCTGAGAAGTCCTTTGAGGGACACAGAAAATTTACCCTGATATGAACCAACAGAGTGTGTTTCTTTTGTTTAAGTCCTCCAGTAAGACACAAAGTAGGAGAGGCTTCAGGAATCCACAGATTAACAGCAGCTGGCCCTGGTCCATCAGTGTGTTCTTCGGGGAGCGGCTGGAGGGTTCCAGTGTCTGCTCTCCTGTGTCTTTGCCATTTCCACCAGTTTACATGATGCAGGCATTCCTGAGGGGTCATGTGGACCTGTGCTGTGGGCCCCTTGACCCGTAGGGGCAGATGCTCTACCAAACCAAAGGAGACATCTCTGAGCCATGGCCAGTAAACAGAGAAGGCCTTCTCACCCCAGGCTTATTATTGAGGAGATCTTTGGAGAATTTTTACCACGGATGGCCAGAAGAAGACTAAAAATCTGGAAGGTTCTGGACGGTTTCAGTGTAGATAGAAAGACAATTTGCTGTAGAAGAGTTAAGTGTGCTATATAATAATACCTAACATTTACTGAGCAATTACTATGTGCCAGGAACTGTTCTGGGTATGTTCCAACTTTACTCCATCTTCACTAAGACCTATCAGGGAATAACCATCCCCATTGTACAGATGGGTAACTGATGCTCAGAGACATTAAATAGCTTGCCTCAGCTTTTGCTGTTACTAAGGGGCAGATGCAAGATTTGAACCCAGGGAGTCTGACTGCAGAGCCTACACTCTTAACTACTGTGCTGTAGCCCCATCCCAGGGCTGGACTTCAGACTTGAAGGGGAACAGCTGTCACGCGAGTCCTGAGCTTCTAAGGAGAGGCTCTGCTGGTAAAGGAGTTGCCCATAAGTCCTGTGTTCCCAGGGCCTGAGCCCAGATAAAAAGCTGTTCCCTTAGATGTTCCCAAAGATGAGTCACCCTCAGGAAGCCACTGACTCTTCTCAGGGCTCCTGTCCTTTCATCTCCTTGTTCCCTTCCTGGGAATAAATAGAATACAGATAGAATTTCTCTGATTCCTGTATTTACTCAGATATTCTTCTCATCCCCAAACATGTCTTAATAGGAAAGGTAAAAACATCCCTGTGACATCATTCTCCTCCCAACTGATGAGGAGCTGGAGACGGTCCCAGTGGAATTGAGTGGCTCTCCTTGTTGAAAGTGTAACCGAGGGATGTGCCCACTTGTCCCCACCTCCCCACCCACTCTAAAGAAGCCCCTGAGAGAGGCAGGGCAAGGCTGGAGTGGCAGAGAGGGACTTCTGCTCTCAGGATTCCCTGCTCCAGGAGTAGGAGCTTGAAGGTTTCATGCCAGGAGAGGGCACATGAGCTTTGCAGAATGGTCTCTTGAAGCCATTGACATGAAGGTACGGTGATGCGTCTTAGTGTCTCAGGACGAATCTCAGGTAGCAGTAGTATAAAGAGTACTATGAAGAGGTATCTCAGGTCACACAGGCCTTTGGAGGATGGTGCACAGGGACCTCTGATGCTGTTCTATCCCTGGATCCTGAGCACAAGTGAGGCCAGGAATGCTATGAAATAAAAGACCACCTTTCACTCATTCAGGGATTCCCTCATTTATTCCAGGAACATTCACTGAGAGCTTTCTCTGGGCCTAGAACACTGCTACAAGCTGGGGGTGCAAAGTGCAAATGGACATGGTCCCCAAGGAGCTTGCTCTTAGGGAGAGAGACCCAGGCATACAGCCGGGGGACCACACAGCCCCGAGTTGCTGTTTGGAATCTCAGAGACCCCTGGGAGCCTTCACTTCTGACCCTACTGGGAGACACATTAGCAAAGTGACCTCATTTACAGCTGGGAGGAGGTAGGTGGCCGCAGGCACCCCTTGGGGTTCCCCACTGAATGGGGTGCTCACTAACCCTGGACCCCACACTCAGCTAGCACCCCCTTTTTGGTTCATCCTCGGGGTGCCTTGGGGTTGGCCGGGCTT
Organism: Rhinopithecus bieti; assembly: GCF_001698545.2. Lineage (NCBI taxonomy): Eukaryota > Metazoa > Chordata > Mammalia > Primates > Cercopithecidae > Rhinopithecus > Rhinopithecus bieti. The sequence continues at coordinate 1,879,898 of NW_016810610.1, read as the reverse complement.
GTCCAAGTTGAAGGTATAAAGACAATCATTCCTCTAACTTCTGTTCCCACCATTACCCAACCTATACAAACAACACTGGGCCATGGGGAGCAAGGGGCCAGGGAGCTCTGTGGTGCTTCTGTTTGGAGGGGCAGGCAGAATGTCAGAGCTCAGGCATTCAGATTTGAAGCCAGATCCGTCTTGAGTCAAATCCCAGCTTTGCCGCCTTGAGCAAGTGTCTTAATCTTTCTGAGTTTCCACTTCCCTGACCGCAAAGAGCAGACGCTAAGAGGGCCTCCCTAGCAGGGCTCTGCGGACAATGAAATGCAGTGATGTCTTCAAGGCTTTTAGCATAGCGCCTGGTACATTGCAGCCTACAACAAATGGTAGCTATTATCAGAATAGTATTAAGTACTTTTTTTTTTTTTGAACCATACTCTAATTCTTTGAAAACTGGAGTGAATTTGGAGTTAGAAAATCTGGCTTATAATCTGGCAGCCTCTTTTTCCTGGTCTTTTCCTAGGGAAAAGAAAGGGGTCTCTTGGGGTCTGCCCTACTGTGTTGTAAGGATCAAATGAGGCAACAGATGAGGAAGAGTTTTGTAGATCAAGTGCAGTGTAAATAGAGATGATTATGAGCCAATTGTTACCGCAGCTTCTGCCGTCCCACCTCTGTGGTGAGCACCACCTGCCACCCAGTGCTTCCTCCCTTCCTCAGAGGCCTTCTAGTGCCTCTTTGGCATTGAAGATTTCCAAATGGTTCTATCTTTGACTTCTCCTAGTCTCTAATGAAAGGAGACTCGAAGTTCCCTGTGGATCAGCCCTGTGTCTCACACCTTGTTATACAACCAACGGTCACTATTCATTGCACATGGGACGTGCTAAGCATTTTGTAGGCATCATCTCATGTTTTTCTCCCAGCAACTCTGCCAGGAAAGGACCACTGTTATCCCCATTTCCTCCATGCGAAAACTGAGACTTAGAGAAGTAAGCAGCTTACCAAAGATCTAACAGCCAGTGTGTGTGTGACTTTTTCACCAGGATCCACAGGAGGAATTTGAATACAGATCAGTTAGACCCCAAGCCAAGCTCTTAGTCCCACACAGAGTTGGGCCCTGGTGGAAGAATTGTTTGGCCTGGAGTGTCAACAGTGCCAAGGTTGAGAAGTCCTTGTGTAGACCCAAGGATGGGCAAAAGGCTCTTAGGAAGATGGCAGCAGTTCACAGATGCAGTGCCCAAGTCTCTCTGGCCACGGAATCCCCCCGAGGTAAATATCCTCTGCATTACTGCTGGCATTTCCTTCTCTACTCCACGAACGACTTCACTGGGACGTATTCCAGGCCACTTCCTGCTGCTTGGCGCCTGCTGTGTGTCTAAGCTGAGGATGATGGATTTTCTGTGCTCAGGACCATCCATGTGTGTACGCAGCCCTGACGATGTGTGTGTATCCTGCGTCCTGAAGTGTAATTTATTAGGTCTAATCCCTGTCTCGGGGAACGGTAAGTCTTCCCTGTAGAAATGCTGAGGAGGGGGGAATGTGCCCATTATTATTTCATTAGGACACCACTGGGTATTCCAGGAGTCCCTGAGTAGATATCACATGTTCCTCGGGTGATTTAGAGGAGACAGCCTGGGGCTTCGTTCCTCCAAAACTCAGGAAAAAGTATCCACAGATTTCCATAAATATGTCCTGGCCTCTCTTCTGATTACTAAATTCCTTTCTTTTCACCTCATGCCAATTTTGTCTTTCCACATAAGTACAATATACAAACATTTCAAAAGAAAGCATGGGGTATTTACTGTTTTCTCAACAATGCAAGCAATAGTTTCAGAAGCTAATGTCAGCCTAAAAGGTTTCCAACCTCAAAACTTGTGTTTCTGCAGCTTCTCTCTGAAATCAACTTTGATGAAGGCTGCTAGGACAAGATAGCATTTCAGAGATTCTCCTTCTTTGTCCAGCTCAGCCTGTCTAAACATGCAGAGTGAGGGGAAAGGCATGGCATTATAAAGAGACGCACAACCTCTGTTTCCCCAAGAAGGATCCACACTCTCTCAATCATCTGGCCTTGTCCTTCGTTCTCCAGCCCCATTCCCATGTGCATGGTAAGCTTAACATACCCAACATGGTTTGAATGTCACTGGATTGTAATTCCCCAACTCACGAGGTAAATACTCTTCGCGTGTGCATTTCAACTCAGATACCTTCTGGGTCCTTTCCCTTCCCATCCTATTGAATGGAGCCTGCAACCGATTTGATTTGAGAATGAATCATGGAGGTTACTTTTCTTGATACTGCGAAGTGCTTGCACCCACAGTTGCCCACCGTCACCACTCACCTCTACCTTGTAACTTTGCCATCACTACCAGAAGCAGCTGGACCTGGAATGGGTCACAGGAGGGCTGAGGATTCAGAACCTTGGGGTCAAATCCTAACACAACAGCTTGGTAACTAGATCTCTTGGGCAAGTCATTTCCCCTCTGTGAGCCTCAGTCTCCTCATCCGGCAAATGGGAATCTTTGTACCTACCTGACTGGGCTGTACTGAGCAGCGAATGAAATAATGCAGGTGAAAGCAGTTTTCAAACTGCAGGGGGCAACTTGGGGCCAAATGCGGTGGCTCACGTTGGTAATCCCAATGCTTAGGGGGGCTGAGGCAGAAGGATTGCTTGAGCTCAGGAGTTCAAGACTAGCCTGGGCAACAGAGTGAGACCCCATCTCTACTAACCATCAGAAAAGTTAATTTGGTATGGTGGTGTGTGCCTGTAGTCCCAGCTACTCAAGAGGCTGAGGCAGGAGGATCACTTGAGCTTGGGAGGTCGAGATTGCAGTGAGCTGTCATCACCCCTCTGAACTCTGGCCTGGGCAACAGAGTGAGACCCTGTCTCAAAAAAAAAAAAAAATAGATTCTGCTCCAATAATAATAATACCTGACATTTACATTATATTATGACATTTTGCTGTGAATCAGTGGAAACAGCGGGATGATGTGGAAGGAAATGGCTCCTCCTATAAGGGTAAGCTCAGAGTCCCTGGGCTTAGGCTGTGCTGGGGTGAGGCCACCGTGCTGATTGTCACCATCTTATCAGCTGAGTGGCTGAAGGGAGGGGACTGGCTCTGCATCGCTGCCTCAAAGGCAGAGTCAAGGTTCCAGATTCGAACATCCTGATGATCACCCTCTTCCCAGGAAGAAAATATCTGACAAAATGAGACAACAGGATGACTCTTTCCTTCCCCTTTTGCTTGACATGCAGCAACGCGGTCAAGGAGGAAAGTTCACACACTAAGTTTCGAAGTCATTTCTGTTTAGCTCATCAATAGTTGCTGTATAAGAACTATCCCACGCCTAAGAAGCATTTTAAGCCTTTTTAAGCTCCAAAGATTAGGGTGCAACAGGGAGGGGTAGAAAGGAGGACAGATAAACAAGACTGGAGTGCATTCTCCATGCAGAGAAGTAAATTCTGTACTTTGGTTAGATTAATCCCCGAATTGAAACCGGCCCTGAACATCGTTCTGTGAATGGAGAGCCGAGAGATAAGAGAAAGCCCCTTGGCAAAGCCCGGGTATTGAGCTGTTTGTAGAAATGCCGACTGCGTCCTTTCCCTGCCGCCAAAGGACAGAAAGACAAGACCGCAGAGGACAAATAGAGGGTGAGAGTTTCCTTAAGGACAGTCAGGGAAAGAGGAGAGGAAAAGGAAAGGAGCAGGGGCCACATGGGTGATGACTCCATGTTTTGTCAAAGCACCATGGCATCTTCCCCACCAAGCCTTGGGACCACAGACCTGCCTGGGCTCACACCGTAGAAAACACATGCATTGGGTTAATGCAGAGACCGAGCTCTGGTAAGGCCGGCTTTGCTTCCAGTCTCAGGCGAGGACACTCACAGAGGACCGTCACACCCACATAAGCAAGCTAACCCCCTTTCCTGAGCATGCCTGGTTTCCAGCCTGTGGCCTGTTTGAGAGAAGCAGGCTATAGCCCCCAAAGGACTCATGTTTGTGCTTGAAGGCTGAAGATTGGCACCAAGTAGCTACTGGGACGTGGAATCTGAAAGTGGATCCCCACAGGATTCATGGCAGCATGACTAGAATTCCTGAGTTTTCAAAGGGCCTGAGAGTGTCCAAGGGGACAGCACACATTTGGAGGTGTTGATGACTTAAAATAACAGTCACAGGCCCGGTGTGGTGACTCACACCCGTAATCCTAGCACTTTGGGAGGTGGATCTCTTGAGCTCAGAAGTTCAAGACCAGCCTGGGTAACATGGTAAGACCCCGTATCTACATAAAATACAAAACTTAGCCAGGCATGGTGGTGCACGCCTGTAGTCCCAGGTACTCAGAGGGCTGAGGCAGGCATATCACTTGACCCCAGGACATCGAGACTACAGTGAGCAGAGATTGTGCCACTGCATTCCAGTGGGGTGACAAAGTAAGACCCTATTTCAAAAAATAAAATTAATAGTCACATGATTTTATAGTCACACCTGTAAAGACCAAACTACAGCGTTTGCAGACATGGCCTTGCAAGGCCCAGCAGTCAAGAGCAGGGATGTGGCAGAACGCAGTGCCCAGGAAGGGCCCTGCAGGGAGGGGCTGACGGAGAAGTGGAGCTCCCAGGGCAGTGTGAGTGACCCGTGGGAGAAGAGGGAAAGAGCAGTAAGGGAGGGGGAGATGGCTCCCAGCTAAAGAGAAACTGGAGTCGCTCATTCTCCCTTCTGTCTAAAGCTTCGAGGAATGCCAAGTAGAATTCAGACAGTCCAGGAGCCAGGGAAATGGCAGTGATGTCTGCAGGACTCAGAGAGACTGCAGGAAGGTGACCACGTGGGGCTACATGGGGAAGGTGACCCAGGAAGACCCTGAGCTCCCCATCTGCGCTGCCCTCGGCTCTGTGAGGAAGTACACTGCACTGAAGGGATCTGGACATCTCAGGGACCTTTTGATTTTCACGTAGTGTTTACTGACGCTGCTCAGGGCCATGTGGGTTTCTTTGTAATTAATTTTCTCTACCCACAATTGAATGGTGAAGAAAGATGTTGGGGTTTCATGACTGTCCAGGAGCTGAGTTATTCCTAGAATTACAGAATGGAGCAGAACTGGAGAGAACATGCCAGAAAAAGCAACAGTCCATGCAACTAGCCCGAAAAGCCTGGGAGAGGCACAGCATGCACAGCTACACAGCCTCAACTTGTTTTCCAGATTTTTTTATATACAGAGAGAGATGAGGGCTCACTGTGTTGCCCAGGTTGGTCTCAAACTCTTGGGCTCAAGTGATCCGCCCACCTTGGTCTCCCAAAGTGCTGGAATTTTAGGTGTAAGTCACTGTATCCGGCCTGTTTTCCAGATTTTTTTTTTTTTTTTTTTTTTTTTTTTTTTTTTTTTTTTT
>NW_016810610.1:1871243-1874173 GCF_001698545.2 Rhinopithecus bieti | reverse complement strand
ATTTATTTATTTTTTTTAGACAGAGTCTTGCTCTGTCACCAGGCTGGACTGCAGTGGTGCGATCTCAGCTTACTGCAACCTCTGCCTCTTGGGTTCAAGCGATTCTCCTGCCTCAGCCTCCCAAGTAGCTGGGACTACAGACGTGTGCCACCACGCCCAGCTAATTTTTGTATTTTTAGTTGAGATGGGGTTTCACTGTGTTGGCCGGGCTGGTCTCAATCTCCTGACCTCGTGATCTGCCCGCCTCGGCCTCCCAAAATGCTGGGATTACAGGTGTAAGCCACTGTATCCGGCCTGTTTTCCAGATTTTTAAGTGGCATTTATTCCTTCTAACCTGTCCCTTTCTTCCTGCTGCAGTTTCACTTGTCCTTATCTTTTGAAGAAAACAAAATAAATGTATTAATATTTTAGAAAATATAAAATATTTTTAAAATTTATCAAAACCACAGAATTGCATACTTTTGAAATGTAAATCTAAATGTAAACTTTTAAATGTGAATTTTGTACCAAAGTTATAGGTACACATAATTTTAAAATAAGTAGCAGTAACTGGCTCATAATGAAAATAATCCTCCCCTCTCAAACCCAGAGGCAACTTCTTTTTAAATGTTAAAATTGTTTCTGTTTTTAGTTCTGGTGATCACCTCCATATCTCCAAATAATGTGCTTCTACCACCACTTCTTGCTTTATCAACTATGCACTTTAACTACTGACCTTCTACTGAGATCAATGAACACTCAGCTAACTCAAAAACTCACTCACCTTTCCTCCATCCTTCTTCCCAAGATAGCTAAATCGGTTCTTAATTCTTCTACTGGTCACTTTTGTGTAAATAAAGCATACATATTAAATAATAATGTGTATTATTTTGAACATGTATGATTTGCACACATTTATGTGTCTGTATGTGCATGCTATAGTGTCTTTCTTTTCTGTTTCATCATATCTTTTTTTTTTTTTTTTTTTTTTGAGATGGAGTCTTGCTCTGTCACCCAGGCTGGAGTGCAGTGGTGTGATCTCGGCTCGCTGTAACCTCTGCTTCCCGGGTTCAAATGATTCTCCTGTCTCAGCCTCCCAAGTAGCAGGGATTACAGGCACATGCCACCATGCCCGGCTAAGTTTTGTATTTTAGTAGAGACTGGATTTCACTGTGTTGCCCAGGCTGGTTTCGAACTCCTGAGCTCAGACGTTCCACCTGCCTCGGCCTCCCAAAGTGCTGGGATTATAAGCATGAGCCACCACACTCGGCCTTATCATGTCTCTTATCGTGCTTTCCCATCATGATCTCAGAATAGTCGAAAAAATGTGGTGGGGTGGGGAATAACCACTCACAGCTTTACTGCTGTTGCATAGATGTGCAAAAAGAAGAAATGAGCGAAATGCGTAAGAAGCTGGTGTCCCCGGCCCAACCAACCCAAATAAAACGAAGGCATCAAAGCCCACATCCACCCACTCTAACCACACACAGGGTTTACCAGTGGAGCGTAAGATGCCAACAGAAAGGCTGGGAACCCTGGAAGCAGATTTGCAGAGGCTGCCTCTTGGCTCTGGCTCCCTCTCTGCCAGCCAGCCCCTGGCTACTGACTCTGCGTCCCTGTCCCTCCAGGAATGGTCACCTCTGGCAGGTCCCACTCTTCTTGCAGCAGCTTCCAGCTCTGCTTCCTGCTCGCTGTCCTCCTTCAGCCACTCATGGAATCATCAAACATCCACTGAACACCCAACTTGTGCTTAGACACTGAGCACTGAGGGCAGGGGCTTGTGCACATCAGACAAGCCTGACGTTCCCTGAATCCTGCAAGGCCAGGGAAATGGACAGGCAATTCATAAATTAACCACATAATGGGGGATTACCAAAAAGGATGTTGAGATAGAAAAGAATAGACCTCCTCTCTGAAGAGAAATGCCACCAGGCGTGTCAGCTGAGGCTGGAGCATTCAAAGGAGCCAGGCTTCCAGGGAGCAGCTGGAAGGGAGGCGCAAGAAGAGGAAGCTGGGTGTGCAAAGGCCCTGTGGTAGAGATGGAGAGTGGGGTGTGTTTAAGGAATGGAGAGGGGGCTGATCGGTGGAAGCTTGGTAGATGAAGCAGAGAGTGGTCCAAGGTGAGGTTGCCAGAAGGCAAGGGCAAGATCACACAGGGCCTAGTTGGCTGAGTAAGGAGTCTGATTTTTTTTTGTTTTTTTTAAGCAGAATAAGAAGGCACCAAAAATTATAGCAGGGAAAAGACAGGACCAATTTTGTGCTTGAAATGTTCTTTCTGGAGAATGGACTGGAAGCATCCTTGGGGTTCTTTTTTTTTTTCATGTGAGTCTCACTGTCGCCCTGGCTAGAGTGCAGTGGCACAATCTTGGCTCGCTGTAATTGGTGCCTCCTGGATTCAAGTGATTCTCATGCCTCAACCTCCCAGGCAGTTGGGATGACAAGTGTGCGCCACCACTAATTTTTAGTAGAGACAGGGTTTTGCCATGTTGGCCAGGCTGGTCTCGATCTCCTGACCTCGTGATTCGCCCGCCTCGGCCTCCCAAAGTGCTGGGATTACAGGCGTGAGCCACCACACCCGACTAGGGTTCCTTTTTTGTGAACCCATTTTTGTGGGAAGAGGGGTCCTCTCCAGATGTTATCATCTGTGGCCAGCAAAGGGTTCAGGGACCTGGGAGAGGGACGGAGAGAGTCACTGAAACCCAGATGCCTGCTTGGCCACATTTAACATGGGGACTCTCCCATCATAAACCAACAAAAGATGTGCCCAGCTTTGAGCAGCATCTCGGGGTGAGCAGAGCCTGGCTGGGCTGGAGGATGCAGCAGCTTGCCAATGCTCTTTCTCCAGGATTTCAAACTGGAATTAGAAGACTGGAATTATGGACAGATGCATTTCAGTCCTCTATTAACATCTCTTTTTTTTTTTTTTTTTTTTTTTTTTTTTTTTTTTTTTT
>NW_016810610.1:1848256-1869530 GCF_001698545.2 Rhinopithecus bieti | reverse complement strand
TTTTTTTTTTTTTTTTTTTTTTTTTTTTTTTTTTTTTTATCACCTGAACTCTTTTCCGGTCTCCCGGCTCCACAGCAGGGGTCCTCATGTGATTTCTGCCGGGATCCACCCCCACTTTCAGGGAGCGGGGCTTGAGGTGCTGCCCCTCCACTTTTCAAAGCCTTCCCCTTGGTCATCAGAGAGTGTCTCCTCGGGGCTGGGCTCTGTGAAACAGGGGACTTTCTCTCCACACCCCCTCCCTGCCTCTCCCTTCTCTCCACCCCTCCATTTTCTCTTCTCCTTTATATTGAATTATCTGTTCAAAGCAAAGCCATCTCCTGGAACTGCCTGGATGGGATCCTGTCTCCCATCAAAGCTGCAGAGTCTTTCTCTGGCCCAGCTATTTGTGTCTGTTAAAACTTTAACTGCCACAGCCTGTGGAGGTGGCTCGGCCTAGTGGTTAGGGATGTGGTTTGCTGATTCCAGCGAGGCCTGAGCTGGCTGCACAGACTACCTGTAACACAGACACCCTCGGTGAGTAAAATGAGCACGGGCTCCAGAGTCACACTGCTTCGGTTCACCATCTGGCTACACTGTTGCCTGGCAGTGGGACAGCAGCGGGCAAGTTAACCTCTCTGAGACTCAGTGTCCCCATCTGTAAAATGGAGCTATGGATTGTAGCATCCTCCTCATAGAGCTATTAAGGGAATTAAAGTATATTAAGAGGCATGTGAAGCACTTAGCACGTGGATATATTCAAGGAAGTTCCCTGTCATAGCAACCAGTAAAATTCCACCAGATTCTAGGGGAGTTGAGATCATGGAGACACAGAAGTTTCCAGAGATGCCACAGGAAGCAAAGGGAAGGGAAAGGATACCCTAACTTTGCACCTCCTTCTGTCTGCCCGTCTTTCATTAGTGCCCCAAAGTGGCCAAACCCACCTGGAAGGCAGGCAAGAGAGCCTGATCTTTTTTTTTTTTTTTAAGTTCTGGGATACAGGTGCAGAACATGAAGGTCTGCTACATGTGCCATGGTGGTTTGCTGCATCTATCAACCTGTCATCTAGGTTTTAAGCCCGACATGCATTGTATTTGTCATAATGCTCTCCCTCCACTTGTCCCTCACCCGCCAACGGGCCCTGGTGTGTGATGTTCCCCTCCCTGTGTCCATGTGTTCTTATTGTTCAGCTCCCACTTATGAGTGAGAACATGCGGTGTTCGGCTTTCTGTTCCTGTGTTAGTTTGCTGAGAATGATGGCTTCCAGCTTCATCCATGTCCTGCAAAGAACCTGAACTCATTCTTTTTTATGGCTGCATAGTATTCCATGGTGTATATGTGCCACATTTTCTTTATCCAGTCTATCATTGATGGGCATTTAGACTGGTTCCAAGTCTTTGCTGTTGTAAACAGTGCTCCAAAAGACACATGTGCATGTGTCTTTATAGTAGAATGATTTATATTCCTTTGGGTATAGAGCCTGATCTTTTGCCATTACTTTCAGTGACAAAAACCACCATTACTCTTGCACCAACCTAATAGCTCCTTCCAGTGCAAAGTAAAGCAGCAGAGGAACACGTAGGAGGGGGGAGTGGATCCAGGAACAAGCAGATATCACGTACAGTGTGCGTGCGTGTTGATAAAAGAAACACCTCAGTCTAATTAAATTTAAAGGAGTTTAATTGAGCAATGACTGAATAACAAATCAGCAGACCCCAGAATCACAGCATTCACAGAGGCTCCAGGGATGCCTCGTGGTCAGAACAAATTTATAGACAAAAACGGTAAATGATGTACAGGAACCAGAAGTGAGCTACAAAACAGCGAGATTGGTTACAGCTCAGCATTGGCCTTATTTGAACGCAGTTTGAACGCTCAGCAGCCTATGAGTGGTTGAAGGATGGCCACTGGGATTGGCCAACACTCAGCTATTGTTACGGGTGCATACTATTAAGTTAGGTTTTCAATTTTGTCTGACTCTTAAACTAGGTTACAGTTCATCCGCAAAGATTCAAATATAGAAGTACGGAGTCCTTATCAGGCCACATTTAGTTTGCTTTAACAGTGTGCCTGTTTCACTTTGTGGGCATGCAGTCTAGGTTGCACGTTCATAGATATAACACATCAAGGCCAGGCATGGTGGCTCATGCATGTAATCCCAGCACTTTGGGAAGCTGAAGTGGGCGGATCATTTGAGGTCAGGAGTTCGAAACCAGCCTGGCCAACACAGGGAAACCCTGTCTCTTCTAAAAATACAAAAATTAGCTAGGCATGGTGGTGCACACCTGTAAACCCAGCTACTCGAGAGGCTGAGGCAGGAGAATTCCTGGAGCCAGGAGGCAGAGGTTGCGGTGAGCAGAGATAGTGGCACGGCACTCCAGTCTGGGCAACAGAGCGAAACTCTGTCTCAAAAAGAAAAGAAAGGGGGTTCTACCCTATATGATCTTCACCAAAACCCTATAAGGTAGGGAAACTAAGGCTCAGAGGGACTGCTTTATGCTTTATCCAAGGCCACACAAGACTTAAGCCTGTTTCCAGAGTGGCAGTCCAGCCAGTTTTACCTGGCACCTGTGCTCCTGACTGACACCATTCAGCCCTGAAAGTTAGCTCAAGTGAGACTTTTGGTCAAACTGCAGTCTCAGAGGTAAACAGTGGGTACTCCTGGACATAAAGACAGGAACGGTAGACACTGGAAACTGCTAGAAGCGGGAGGGAATGAGAGGAGCAAGGGTTGAAAATGGGGGCACGCAATCTAGGTTGCATGTTGGGTACTACGCTCGGTACCTGGGTGACGAGATCATTTGTACCCCAAATCTCAGCATCACACAATATACCCATGTAACAAACTGCACATGTACCCCCTGAATCTAAAATAAAAGTTGAAAAAGAAAAATGACACTGTGGTGTTGTCACATGGTGAAGTGGCTGAACTCTCTCAGTCGGTAATACAGATCTGCTCCTTCAGGAGGGCAAACTCCGAGACAAATACCCAGGGCAACCGCTCCCGCTTGAATTTTTCGCATATATAGGATTTGGCACTTAGACTTGCTTCTCCAGTAACACTCAGCCTAGTAACATAGAAAAGGTAAAAAGAAGTCCAGGAGTGGTGGCTCACACTGATAATCCCAGTACTTTGGGAGGCCGAGGTGGGCAGATCACTTGAGGTCAGGAGTTCAAGACCAGCCTGGCCAATAAGGTGAAACTCTGTCTCTACTAAAATGACAAAAATTAGCTGGGTGTGATGGCAGCACCTGAAAATCCAGCTACTCGAGAGGCTGAGGCAGGAGAATCACTTGAACCCAGGAGGCAGAGTTTGCAGTTAGCTGAGATTGCACCACTGCACTCCAGCATGAGTGGCAGAGTGAGACTCCATTTCAAAAAAAAAAAAAAAAAAAAATCCAAAAGCAAAAAGCAAAAAGAATTAATTACAATAGATAGAGAGTTAGTAGAGAATTGGATAGATAGTAGCTTTGAGGAAGAATAATATTGAATTCAGTTCAGGTTAAAATGCAGCATAAATTAATTGCTAACATGAAATTCAAACAGCTGCCCTCCCTTTCTGTCACCCTTCCCAAAGGCTCCAGGTTAGTCTGGGTGGGGCCAGGAGGGAGGGCTGCACGGGCTGTTCTGTCCCTGCCCTCCCTCAACCCAGGCAGCAAGCCCTGACCTGAGCCTGTTCTTCCTCAGAACCAAAGGCCAGGGTCTAAGGGGAAGGGCTTATTAGTTATTAGTTATTAGTTCAGTGCAAAAGTAATTGCGGTTTTTGTGTTACTTTTAATAAGTAATGCATGCGTGTGCATGTTTCACTTTGGGGGCATGCAGTCTAGGTTGCATATTCATAAATACAATACATCAAGAAACAACAGCAAAGCACATTGCATGGTCTACCCCATGTGATGCTCACCAAAACCCTATATGGTAAGGAAACTAAGGCTCAGAGGGACTACCGTATCGGAGGCCATGCAAACCTCAAGCATGTTTCGAGAATGGCAGCCCACTCACTTTTATACCTGGGATCTGCACTCCTGACTGACACCATTCGGCCCCAAAAGTTAAGAGGAGGCATGCCAGCAAGCATTTTTCTTTTTTCTTTTCCTTTTCTTTGGTGGATGCACGGGGAGAGGGGTTGGGAAGAGGAAGGATGATGTCATCTCTTATTTTTAGAATGAATCACTGGGGCCCTTGCTAGTGGGAAGCCCAGACTCTGCACCCCTGAAGCCTCCCACTCCTGAACTGTGTAATCACCCTGGGGGCTTACTCAGTCCAAAGGGAGAATCAGCCTGGAATCCAGAAACCAGGAAGAGAGAAAGCTGGGAGTGGAAAACACAGGTCAGAAGCTGGCCTGCAGATGTGCTTCAGGTGACAGACACCATGTCACCCCACACAGGTTAAACATCAATGAATCGTCATTCACTTTTGGGTATCAGGAGCATTTTGAATTTCTGGCTTCTTTTAAAAAGCAAACTGTCAGGCCGGGCACAGTGGCTCATGCCTGTAATCCCAGCACTTTGGGGGGTCAAAGCGGGTGGATCACTTGAGGTCAGGAGTTTGAGACTAGCCTGGCCAACATAATGAAATCCCATCTCTACTAAAAATACAAAAAATTAGCTGGGCATGGTGGCAGGTGCCTGTAATCCCAGCTACTCAGGAAGGCTGAGGCAAGAGAATTGCTTCAACCCAGGAAGCAGAGGTTGCAGTGAGCCAAGATCATACCTTTGCACTCCAGCCTGGGCAACAGTGCGAGGCTCTGTCTTAAAAAAAAGAAAGAAAGAGAGAGAGAGAGAAAGAAGGGAAGGGAAGGGAAGGAAGGGAGGGAAGGGAGGGAAGGGAGGGAAGGGAAGGAAAGGAAGGAAAGGAAAGAGAGAAAGAAAAATGAGCTGTCTGACCACATGAGGCTCACATTCCTGCAGGGCAAGGATGCTGACACTGGATGGGGCTGCCCCCTTACCTCAGGCCTGAGATCCCCAGTTAGCCGCAGTCTCCACCACTCCCTAGTGATCCCCTAACCCTGCAGTTAATTGCCATTTGTCCCAGTCCTCAGGCTGTGTTCCTCTGCCTCCCTCATTCTACTCATTTCAGATGACCTGCCCTGTAGGCGTCTGCATTTGCGGGTCCCAGTCTCATTCACCTACTGTCTTGTTTCTGTCCTTGCCACTTGCCACCAGCTCCCCTGGCACCACACAGAGCCCCAGACCTGTCCTCCCCAAGTTCCCTCCCACTCTGTTTCCTCGTGAGACCTCCGTGTGGGGGAGGAGTTTCCTCTCCATTCTTTAAACATGCACTTCCCTCCTACCTTCAAGCCTTTGCTCATGTCATTACCCTTGCCTGTTTTCCCTATTTCTACTTTAGGAACTAATTTTAGCCTCACTATTAGTTGTTTTTTATTGTTACCATAACAAATGACTATACTTAGTGGTTTAAGCAACACGTATTTGTTCTTTTACAGTTCTGTGGATCAGACACACCTGTCACCAGGTCTGTGTTGCTGATTCCTATTTTCTTGCTGGCTGTCGGCTTCAAGGGCCCACCCATGTCCTTTCTCCACCTTCAAAGTCCAGTCTTTCTCACACTTGGAATCTCTCCTTCTTTTCTCTTCTCTTCTCTTCTTTTCTCCTCTCTTCTCTTCTCTCTGACTCAGCTAGAAAGCATTCTTTGCTTTCTTTTAAGGACTCAGGTCTTTAAAAAATTAGACCCACCCAGAAATCTAAAATACTATTTCAATTTCAAGGTCTATATCCTTAGTCGCATCTGCAGAGTCCCTTTTGCCATGAAAGGTTACATACTCACAGGTTCTGGGGGATTAGAACATGAGCGTCTTTGCGGGGGACAGGAGGCATTCTGTTATCTATCTGCCTATCTATCATCTATTCTATCACATTCACTTAGAAGCCCAATTCAAGTCTCACGTCTTCTAAAACGTTCTGCATAACCATTTCTCTTCTAAACTACTGTACTGTGTGCCATTGAAAGAACCACTCCATCTCTGTTCCTCATCTCCACTGGATACAGTGGTGGGCTGTTGAGCATGAAGCAGATGGCTCTCCAGGCTGCAGGAGATGCTCTGACCTGTAGAGCTTGCCCATTTCTGTGATGGAAATATTCCCATGTGGCTGATTTCCAGCAATGGCGAGATGTTACTAAATGTAGAGTTGGGAAGAGAGGTTGCCAGTTAGTCTAAGCCAGGTCCTACACCCCACTGCTTGTGTGAAAAATGAGGAATTGGCTAGCTGATCTGAGAATCACTGCTGAACTAATGATTTCTTAAAAACTGGGAAACTTCCAATAGCTCTTCTTGTAAGTGTATCCTTCTCTCGGGCTGGTGCTACCTCCAGTGCAAATATTTCAAAGCCATATCTGTAAAGAATATATCAGAGAACTGGTTTCATGAAGAAGAAGTGGAAGAAACTGCCTAAAAAGTGACCCAGAGACCCCTAGGATCTGTTGGCTTCTATGTGATCACAAAGTCCCAGATCTAACCACAAAACGAGCTTAGCTTCAAAAAAAAAAAAAAAAAAAAAAAAAAAAAAAAAAAAAAAAAAAGATGCTTTCTCTCCAAGAAATAATTCCATATGGTTTATTAAAAATAATGGTTTTTACTGTGATTTCTCCAGGTACACAGGAGGAGGAATCAAATGAAGACTGTCAGCTTCACAAAAGAGCCATTAAGATGTCATATAAAATACATGACTAATTTTATCCTGCAATAGCTGCATTTCTGTGTGGTTGTTGAATTTCTTGCTTTCAGGCTGCCCATGAAAAGAATAGCTACATTTATTGAGTGCTTACTACACTTGCAAGGGTTATGTGCAAATATCTTCACACGTATTATCTAATTTGATGGGTTTTATTAGTCCTCACTGGTTAAATAACCAGTCCTGGATCACTGGGCTAGAACATGGAGGTACAAAAATTCAAAGCCCGAACTCTCCAGCTCTGTCATTTCTGCCTATGATCACCAGCCCTCAAGGTGAGCTCGCAGCAAAGATCTGCGTGGGAGCCAGGGGATGAGTCAGACTGGAGCCAGAACCCACAGGAACCAGAGTATTGACAGCCCAGGGAGGCATCTGTTTCTGCAAGAATGAATTCCCAGGAGCCTATTGACAAATGTGTCCCTTACTTATGTGCTGTCATTGCCTTTCCTATTGACCTAGCCCCAAGGCTAAAGAGGTGAAAGATAAACTGGATCTGTGGGCCCGTCATCTCCAGAGGGTGCCACTGCTGGCTTCTAAGGCTGCCTCCCCATGCCCCTCTTTCTCCTTCCATTTTTATTCTTCCAAATGCCCCTCTGAGATCCCTGTTATCCCACACACCCCTAAGGTGACATCAACACATCCGTCTCATTCAGCAATGATTGAGCACCTACTGTATGCCACATGTGCTGGACATTCAAAGATGAAAGAACCACAGTCAAGGCCTCAAAGTGTCCTCAGAAGTGACACACCAGGGTCTCAAGACCATAAATTCACAAGATGCCAGAGGAGTCCTCAGAGTAGAGAGCTGACTCTGATTCTAGGGGAAAAAAGCTTCACACAGGGGCCCCTCAAGCTGTGTTTTGTTTTGTCTTTTGTGAGACATGTTTTCACTCTGTTGCCCAGGCTGGAGTGCAGTGGTGTAATCTCGGCTCACTACAACTTCTGCCTCCTGGATTCAAGTGATTCTCCTGCCTCAGCCTCCTGAATAGCTGGGATTACAGGCATGCACCACCACACCTGGCTAATTTTATATTTTAGTAGAGACAGGGTTTCACCATGTTGGCCAGGCTGGTCTCAAACTCCTGACCTTAAGTGATCCACCTGCCTCGGCCTTCCAAAGTGCTGGGATTACAAGTGTGAGCCACCATGCCATGCCTCAAACTGTGTTTTTTAAAGAGAAAAGGGTAGAGCTCTCCAAGGACCAGAGGTGGAAGAAGACTCTTCTGGAGTATAAATAAATGAAGATATTAGACAAGGTGAGAGTTTAGGATATGTATCAGGGGAGTGGGGATGGTGAGGAATAAAGCCGGGTGGAGAGAAGAAGCAGCAAAAGTTGCCAGGAGCCAGTTAGCAGGGCATTCTGTGTCACCCTAATCAGTGTGGACTTAGTCCTATAGGCAATGAGGCATGGAGGATGAGTTTTAGGCAGATAAGTGACACAACCAGATTGGTATTTTAGAAGATGACTCCTCTGGCACCGTGAAGACTGGATTTCAGGGCAGGGCTGAGGCTACTGCAAAGGTCCAGGCAGAGATGTTGAGACCCTGAACCACAGGCAGGGCAGTGAGGAGAGTGCTAAGAGGACAGATGCAAGGGATATGTTGTGGGTGCCCAAACAGGTGTCCCGCAGATGTTCTCTGCAGAGATCCCTGCCTGGGGGTGAGCCAGGCCTGCGAGCTGGAAGATCGACATTCTGCAGACTGGGCGGGTTGGAGGAGAAAATGAACTCTGGAGAAAGGGGACTATACAGGGCAAAATCACCTGTCTCCAGGCCAACTGATAAGCACTGCACAAACTCACTGTGCAAACAATCGCAGGGATGGCTGCTCAACACGAAGCACCGTGACAGCACACGGATCAATAATCAACTTTGAGGACAGGGGGAGATCAGTAGGGGCAAGGAAATAAGAAACACTTACATTTGGGGCAGGCAATGTGTTTAGGAAGCATTCCAGCTCCCTAATTACTGCACTGGCAAAATGGATCAAATGAACTACATTTTACAGTTGAGAAAACTGAGGCTTAGGGGCGTTTCTGATTTGCCCAGGAATGCAAAGCTGGTACGAGAGGGAACTAGCACGAAATCCCAGTCCCTGGAGGCCAAGTTTAGCTCTGGCTACACTCTCCTGACCTTGCTCTTCATAAATTCTGAGGCTTCTCAAATGTCATCTGTTCCATGTGGTCTAACACTTGACCATTCTCTAATTATGCTACTGGGTAGTAATGGCTGAACATGGGAGATCTATGCTACATGGCAGGAACTGTTCTAAACACTTCAGCTGTTGTGAACTGACCTAAGCCAATTTGTCCATTCAACAGCTGTCAGGCTTTTTTGGAAATAATAGGGGTTTCTGATAATTAGAGGAAGGTGGGAGCTATACATCTCCCCCTCTCAACCTTGCTACCTGGTGGTTTTACAATGAAAGTCGTTCTGCCACATGTACAAAGAGGCAGAAAATCACCCACATGTGGGTCCTGGTAAGTCCCACTCTGCCTCTGCAGCACTCTGACACACATTTCGCAGGAAAGAATCATTTTGCAGTCACAGTTCAACAGCAGGGTCAGTTGGCCTTCTGGTTGGACCAGAAGTCAGAAGCAAGACCAAATGGAGGTCTAGACCTAGAAATCGCCTCTGAAGGTGGAGACAACTTTGCCAGATTCTTTTATCTTGTACATTCCAGGGCAAAGGTGTTTGTTCAATCATTTTAGTGAACCATCTATCTTTTTTTTTCTTTTCTTTTTTTTTTTTTTTTTTTGAGATGGAGTCCTGCTCTGTCACCCAGGCTAGAGTACAATGGCACAATCTTGGCTCACTGCAAGCTCCGCCTCCCAGATTCCAGCGATTCTCTTGTTTCAGCCTCCCAAGTAGCTGGGATTACAGGCACCCGCCACCACACCTGGCCAATTTTTGTATTTTTAGTAGAGATGGAGTTTTGCCATGTTGGCTAGGCTGGTCTGGAACTCCCGACCTCAAGTGATCTGCCCACTTCAGCCTCCCAAAGTACTGGGATTACAGGCGTGAACCACCACACCTGGCCCTAACCATCTGTCTTGAGTTTGCTCACTTCATCAATGAAATGCATTTTTTAACATTCTTTATGCCAGTGAACTGCACCACCATGGACGCACATTTAGATAGTAATATTTGAAGTCCCTGCCATAGATACTCCAGAAGGTGGATCATTTAACAAATGCTCTCAGAGCACTCCCTAGGCGATGGCATGGTTCCAAGCACTTTGAACTTTACACATCCTAATCTATGTCATTGTCACAACAAGCCCATAAGGTATGAACTATTCTTATCTTCATGTCACAGGTGAGGAAACTGAGGCATGGAGAAGATGACCATGGCTGAGTTCTGTTCTCCCCTCTATCCACAGATCCAAACCTGACACTGGGAACACAATAAATAAATACATGTTGGTAATAGATAATAATCACCAAAATGGCGGTTGGTTCCACTGAATGGCCTGAGCTTGGACTGTGTGGTAGAGGATGGGTAGCAGCTGAGAGCTAGCCTGTCATGACTGATGGTACCCATTTCACACTTACCATGTTTCCCACATGCCTTCCTCCAATTCTCTTGCGTCCTTCAAGGGTAGGAGTTGGCCTTGGCCAGGACCTGGTTGCCTAAATGTCTGCAGAGTTGCCTATTTGGGCTTTCGTTAACAGAGACAGAAGTATATTATGCATCTTAGAATTCTATAGTACCAGCACTCAATCAGTTCTTCTAAAATGAGTGAATAAATGCAAGACTCAGGGAGAGGAACCACAGAGCTCTGTGTGTGGTGCTGTTTCCACTTTTGTTTAACTCCTTTTATGAAAATTTTATCCTTCGATTATCACGCCAATTTGGAAGATGTATGGTTTTCATAATAAATTTGAAATAAATCAAGCAATGGGATAGTAAAAGAGAGGAAGATAAACGAACATGAATCCAGAACCTACTGTGTTCCAGGCACTTTCACATGTATCATCTCAAAAATAGATCATCAGAAATATATCATCACACAAAAGTTATTCAAGACAGACTCAGAGAGGTTAAGTGACTTGCCTAAGCTCACACAGCAAGTAAATGGCTTTTCTGCTGGCTCTGTCTGATGCCAACCCAGACTCTTGCTAGCACACTACAGAGCTAGCATGCAAATGTGCTTAGGGAAGATGGCAATGCCTGGAAGTGTCTAGAAGTACATTTTAGAGAAGTGCTCAGAGGTCTGCCTTCCTCAAAAGTAAAAAGGCTTTTGAAACTATCACAGCATACTCTATTCAGAAAGCCAACAAATCTAGATAGAAAGGGACACCCAAATCTCAAGATCCCTGCTCTCTTTCAGGTTTTCTATTACACAAAAGGGAAGGAGGTAGCTTTCCAACATGCAAAACATATGCAGAATTTTATGCAAAAATGTTTAATAAGTCAATGGTGCCCTTAGAACAAGAATCATCATACGGCCCAGGTGCTGGCTGTTCGTGAGGCTGGAGATGCAAGAAGGCCGACTTGTGTTTCCATAGAGCTGATTATGGGACAGCAGAGATGGGCGGGGGTGAAAAACGCTCCTTCATAGACAACCACTGAACAGAGGAAATTTAAAATGTGAGAGGGAAGATTGAAGCCCCGCTGAAAGATTAAAGAAAGAAGTGCAAATGGGCAGGTCAATGATTTTGAGGTGTTTCATTCACACTGGGCTGTGCCACATTTGGAGGCTGCAAGTCGTACTGCATCAACGGCTCTTATCTTTCCAAACATCGTAGATCACAGGAGTCCGAACCACCAATGACTTAAAGCTAGGGGTCCTTATGCAAAGCAGGAGGCACCTCTGAATTTGGAGTCCATGGCTTGGCCGTGAGCTGTAGCCAAGAGAGGGATTTCTGTCTGTCTTTATTCATTTATTTTTCCTAAGAGACGGAGTCTGACTCTGCCATCCAGGCTGGAATGTAGTAACATGATCATAGCTTACTGTAACCTCCAACTCCTGGGCTCAAGCAATCCTCTTGCCTCACCTTGTCCTGCTTGGGACAGCTAGGAGTTTGAGCAGCTAGGACTGCAGATGTGCACCACCACACCTAGCTAATTTTTAATTTTTTGACATGGAGATGGGGTCTTGCTATGTTGCCCAGGCTGGTCTCAAATTCCTGGCCTCAAACTATCCTCCTGCCTCAGCCTTCAAAGGGCTGGGCCTACTATCTTTTGATCAAACGTAGCTGCCCACTGTCCCTCCCTGCTGCTGCCTCCAACCTAGCCCAAGCCCATGCCATCTCCTGCCTCACCTGCTGAGGTAGCCCCCTCCTGGCTCTGTCTGTTTCCACTCCTGCCTCCTGTTAAATCCATCCTCCCATCTAGTTGCATTTATCTTATAAAAACCTCATCAGAGGCTGGGTGCGGTGACTCATGCCTGTAATCTCCACACTTTGGGAGGCCAAGGTGGGCAGATCACCTGAGGTCGGGAGTTTGAGACCAGCCTGACAAACATGGAAAAAACCCATCTCTACTAAAACTACAAAATTAGCCAGGCATGGTGGCGCATGCCTGTAATCCCAGCTACTAATGCTTACTCTGCACCAGGTCCTGAGTGAGGACATAAAAACAGGGCACTGGACATGACTGATATGGTACCCTGCCTTATGAAGAACAGCACATGAGTGATGAGGGCACAAAATGAGGCTGGAAAAGTAAGCAGAGGTCAGATCAAGCAGCGTCTCCATAAGAAATGGAGATTTTATTCAAAGTGCAAAGGAGGCTGGTCATGGTGGCTCACGCCTGTAATCCCAGCACTTTGGGAGGCTGAGGTGGGTGGATCACCTGAGGTCAAGAGTTCGAGACCAGCCTGGCCAACATGGTGAAACACTATCTCTACTAAAAATACAAAAATTAGCCAGGTGTGGTGGCATGCCCCTGTAGTCCTAGCTACTTGAGAGGCTGAGGCACAAGAATCACTTGAATCTGGGAGGCAGAGGTTGCAGTCAGCCGAGATCACACCATTGCACTCCAGCCTGGGCAACAAGAGCAAAACTCCATCTCAAAACAAACAAAAAACTGAAGTGTAAAGAAAAGGTTTTGAAGAGTTGTAAGCAGGGGTGTGATATAATCTGATGAAGTTTTTTTCTTTTATTTATTTATTTATTTTTTGAGACAGAGTTTTGCTCTTGTCGCCCAGGCTGGAGTGCAACGGCGTGATCTCGGCTCACCACAACCTCCGCCTCCTGGGTTCAAGTGATTCTCCTGCCTCAGCCTCCCGAGTAGCTGGGATTATAGGCATGTGCCACCACGGCCGGCTAATTTTGTATTTTTAGTAGAGAAGGAGTTTCTCCATGTTGGCCAGGCTGGTCTCAAACTCCTGACCTCAGGTGATCCACCAGCCTTGGCCTCCCAAAGTTCTAGGATTGCAGGCGTGAGTCACTGCACCCGGCCTCTGATGAGGTTTTTATAAGATAAATGCAACTAGATGGGTGGATGGATTTAACAAAAGGCAGAAGCGGAAACAGACAGAGCCGGGAGGAGGCTACGTCAGCAGGTGCAGCAGGAGATGGCACGGTCTTGGACTAGGCTGGAGGCAGAAGAAGTGGAAGGTGCTGGAAGGATTTGAGATGCATTCTGGAGGTAGAAACATGCCAATAATTTGGATTTGGGAAGGGGGAGGGAAAGAAGAGCCCAATGACGATTTCCAGGTTTCTGACTTGGAAAGCTGTGTGTGTAATAGAGCCCTTGTCTAAGAGAGCACAGGAAGTGGCTGTTCATTCCTCCTGCTTCCCGCTGGCACTGCTTGAGCACCGACTGTGTGCTGGACACTCAACACTTGCTTCTGGAAAAAAAAAAAGAGAATCAGTATCGCAGGTTTATCCAGACTCATGCTCAGCCTCAGACAGGCACACTTCGTCTGACCAAGCTGAGGAGTCACATGGAATTCACAATTGTCACTATGTCCTAGGGGATTCCAACTCCAACCTGTGCTCACCACCTCATAAGGTTTTTGTAAAAATGAAATCAGACCTGGAATTAACCATAGGGGGATTAAATGTTATTTTTTCCTATAAAATTCACTTACGTGATGATGTAAATCATGCCAAATGATCTAATTTTTCTTTTTCCTTTGGCCAACAAGAAGGTTAGCTATAAATTTGTAGCTCAGATTAATGACTGTGTAGAGCTGATGGTTTCCACAATGGCATTCTGGTTTTCTCCTTGATATTGATTAATCCAACTACACATCCATCACTGTCTGCCCCGTGGATCAGCCTAGCCGTGTTTGTGGCCCCAGCCATCTCTGAGTAGACCAAATATAGATCGTGATGTTCATCCAACATCTGACTGAGCCATTCAGGGTTCCTGAATTGGTTACTTGGGCTAAGCGATGTGGAATGAATTGCCAGCTAATAGTTGGAGTGGGTGCTGTGTGCGCCCATAGGTCTCCTCTTCACAGACAAGGAACCCTTTCTTTCAGCTGCCAGGAATAAGCTGCAAAGGGCTCTCAGCTAAGGATTACCTTTAACCAAATTATTATTATAATATAATTTGGTTGTATAGTATACAGAATAATTTCATCCAGTTATTTTTTGAGGACTGTTCTCAATCAAAGAGAATTGCCCAAAGTCACACCTCTTCCAGGAGGGCAGCTCATATCCAATGGTAGGACCATCCCAGTACAAAGGTCCAGTCCTCTTGGGTCATCACAGGACAACACTGAGGCCATCCTAGCTCCAGAACTTTCTGTGGATGGGCCTCTGTTGCAACTGCGTTGCAACCTCTTCTTCTTCTGCCCAGTCCTGCTTTCTTCCCTCCCCCATGCGTATGGATCCCAAGACTATTCCCCTGTCAAACTTTCTGCACACAATCTCAGTGGCTCTATTTCCCAACCCAACCTAAGATGGTAGTGGCTGCTGTTGCTGGAAGGGCACTGGAAAGGCATCATTTCTTTAATAAACACTGGGCCCATTGCCACACCTAAAGAGTAATAGTAAGGAAGAAGAGAAAATGAAAACTGGCCAGGCAATGGGAAGTCTTAGCTTTTCAATATATTGTTTTCTTCAATAAGTGCTCAGGTAGCCCTATTCCAGGCCCTGGAGTCCATGCAGTAGAGTGGGAAAAACAGTTGGCTTGAAGTCAGAAGACTTCAAATCCTGGCCCTGTTTTAAGCTATGTGCCCTCGGGCAATTTATTACATCTAACCTCTCTGAGCCTCACTTTCTTTAACTGCAAAATGGGTCAGATTACCTTACATGGTAGTTATAAAGACTTGTAGGAGCTCAGGATTGTAAAAGCACTTGAAACACAGAAGCTGCTCAATACATATGCTCAAAAATACATTCCTTTCACAAATGGGGCATCCTAGTGCCTTCCAGGTTAGAGAATGGGGTGTGCAGTACCGATGAATTTCCAGTAGATATGAACATACTGAACTGTGCTTGGGGCCTCGGAGCAGAGCTGGGAAGGGCTTATGCCCAGTTAACAAGGCATTTCCGTTGCTCCTTCCTCCCAAAAGTGGAAGTTAATGGACCAGTCAGGGTGGCTGTGAGACCACAAGAAAGAGCAGGGACTTCCCTGCAGGATGTCTTCTCTGATCAACGAAGATTTTAGGAATGTATCTGAAGACCAGCCACATGACTAAGCAATTTCATTGTGAAAATGTAACTCCATAAGGCTGGAACCCGATCTGTCTTCTTTACTCCCTAGAGCGCTGCTGGGCACATAGTAGGTGCTCAGTAAACACTTGTGTATTGAATGACTGAATGATCTTTAGTTCCCCACCCGACAAAAAAGTCTGATGATTTCCAGATGTGGTGTGTGTGCATGCTTTCTGGGTAAATGCTCTGAGGGCAGCATTGTGGCAACAGCCCAGGTGCCCCTTCCATGTCTCAATGTGCCTCCATTGTTTTCCAGTGTCCCCTGTAACTGTGCAATGCTTTGGCTGCATCACTTTCTCCCAAAGCAGTGTCTGCAAACCACGGCCCTCTTTTTGTAAATACAGCTTTATAGGAACATAATCATGTCCATTATCATAAGTGTCACTTGTGGCTGCTTTTGTGCTACTACTGCAGGATTGAGTAAAGTTGCAACAGAAAATGACTCTCTCGCCCTTTCAGAAAGTGTCTATTGATCTCATCCTAAAGAGATCAGATTAGACAAGGTTCATCCCCAGAAGGTGGTCATTCCTTCCCTGGGTTGGAGACTAGACTTACTGAGCACCAGGCCCTTTCATCTCTGAGGGGGCTCAGCAAGTCCCATCCCATGGAAAGACTTCACTGATTCCAAAGCCAGGGTGTTTTGCAAAGGTCTGCTCTATGCCCGCCATGACACTAAGCACCTTACCTTTACCCTCCCATCTACACCTCTGAGTAACGCCACGAAGAAAGAGCTACATTATCCCTATTTTATAGATGAGGAAACTGAGGTCCAGAAAGGATAAATGACTGGCCTGAGGTCACACAGTTGGGGAGGTGGCAGAGCTGGGGCTCAACCCCAGGTCTGTTCTGAGTCTGAGTGCTGCTTTTAGGTGCTTCTCTAGGCTGCCTCCCCTTCCTGAAGGCTTAGCAGGAAGAAGCCTCAAGGTACTTGAGGCAAACAAACATGAAACACGTTTGTTCAGGCCCAACAGGTGATTGCTGCATAAAAACAATCCCTCAGTTGGGCATGGTGGCTCACACCTGTGATCCCAGGGCTTTGGGTGGCTAAGGCAGGAGGATCGCTTGACCTCAGGAGTTCAAGACTTGCCTGGGCAATATAGTGAGACCTCCATCTCTACAAAAAATTTAAAAATTAATTGGGCATAGTGGCAAGTGTCTGTAGTCTCAGCTACTTAGGAGGCTGAGGCAGGAGGATCACTTGAGCCTGGGAGGTTGAGGTTGCAGTGAGTCACAATTTTACCACTGCACTCCAGCCTGGGCAACAGAGTAAGACCCTGTGTCTTAAGACAAAACAAAACAAAACCAATCCCTTGCCTAGAACATCAAGGGGTGGCTCTCTGGCAAGAGCCTTGTGAAGAAGCCTTTCGTTTTGGTAAAGAATCAGCCAACTAGCGAACCAGACTCCCAAGGCCTCCCATGCAGGGCAGGGACTCTCTCCAGTGGTGTGTAACCTAACACGTGAGAAAGTGTCACCCAGGAAACAGAGAGACCAGATTAACTTGATAACATTTGAAACCCCCATCTAGATGAGCACTAAAGCCTTTGTGTTTGGATTTAAAAACCAAAGATCCCAGGTAGGTTAGTTCCAGCTCCCCAGATAAAGACATATTACATGATTAGCCAGCCTCCTTTGTCCTTCTAAATTAAAAAAGATTAAGTATATTTTAGAGAATTCTCTCCTTTAGGACTAAGTGTAGAAATGCATTTAATTTCACTTTGCTATGATAACAAAACTTTAGGGAAATAAGAGACAATATGTGGAAGGCCTGCAGTTATTACAAAAAGAGCAAAATTGTTCCCTTTTGTTTGAAAATAAAGAGAAGATTACATGTCAGGGAAATTAATCTGATTACAAAGATGAACAGCAAACTCACCAGGTCACTTCCTGTTGACACAGGAAGAAAAGCTTCTGGCTTGTTTTCTGGGAATCTCTCCACAAAGTCAGAAGGTCAGTAATTCACACGAGGCAGTGGAGGGGAAAAGAGACGCCTGAGTCTCATGAGTGATTTCGTGGTTTGGCTTGCCTGAACATTTCCGTTTTTGTTTTTTACCGTCTGTACAAACACTGTGAAGACTCCGGCAAAGTCCTCATGTGTGCTGCCTCCTTGGCCTTGCTCCGGGATCAGGTAACCACCAACAAAATCCTCAGCACTGCACAGATATCCTGTTTAACCACCATGTCACCGTGGCCACCATGTCATCATAGCCACCTTCCATCCTCCTGCCCATGAGGATTTCTATTCCATCACCTTGTTTCACTCTTTTTCGTAGAAATCACTAACGAAAATTGACTGTTTACTTTTTCACTCTCTGCCCATCTCCTCCTCAACCAGTTCACACACCTGCCTCCTTCTCCCCACATCACCAATGCCTGGCTCACAGCAGAGCCTCTATAAGTATTTGATGAATATTAATGGAGTGTTCATGAATAAGTTGACGTGTGCTTAAAATTTCACAAATGCTTTTAGTTTTTCACATCCAGTTTTTCCTTTCACATTGAGTTGGCTATGCTGTCTAAGGCATCCTGGTGATAACATGTCCAACTGTCACGTGAATAAAGTGGTTATTCATTTGTTCATTCCAGCCAACATAAATTTATTGAGTGCCTATCCAGTGCTGGGCACCTATGCCAAGGATTCAGTGGTGATCGAAACAGAGGGCCTGCTCTTCCTGAGGGCCTGCTGTCCTGAGTTTTCAGTCTAATAGCTAAATAAGGAACATAGGAAACAATAGGGACAATGGGGAACAAATATTAATGAAATAGCGATACAGCTGTGACATTACGACCATGTGACAATACGACAAATGCTGTAAAGAAGAAATGCATGCAGGGCTTCTGAGGAAGTAACGTTTGGGCTAAAAGATGAAAGATGCCTTAACCAGGTGAGTTAACGAAATTAACTTGCTCAAGAGCGAGCAGCATTCCAGTTAACAGATTTATGATTGTCGTAAGAATTAGGGGAAGGACAGAGTAAGGCTAGAGAAGAACTTTCTAGGAAAAGGGACTACAGCCAGGCGTGGTGGCTCACGCCTGTGATCCTAGCACTTTGGGAGCCGGAGGCGGGTGGATCACCTGAGGGCAGGAGTTTGAGACCAGCCTGGCCAAGATGGTGAAATCCCATCTCTACTAAAAATACAAAAATCAGCCAGGTGTGGTGGCAGGCACCTGTAGTCCCAGCTACTCAGGAGGCTGAGGCAGGAGAATCACTTGAACCCGGGAGGCGGAGGTTGCAGTGAGCCAAGATTGTGCCACTGCACTCCAGCCTGGATGACAGAGCGAGACTCTGTCTCAAAATAATAATAATAGTAATAATAATAATAATACAAAGAAAAAGGGACTACTAACATGGGCATGTATTACGGTGATCAGGTGGATGTGGATGGTGCGGGGGACGGGGTGCGGGGAGTTGATGGCTGCCTAAAATAGGATGGATAAAAGAAAATAAGTTATTTAGGAGGTAAAATGGCAGGACCAGGACTTGGCCAGTCCTTCAAGGCTCATCTGGTGACTGGGGCATTCTTCCGGGCTCGGACCTGTGCGGCCCTCCCAGGCTGGCAACTTGGCTTTCAGAAGCAGATGCAACCACTGACGCAGTCCACGTGCCAAGCAGGGATAGCAAGTGGGGGAAGGGCTGGGCAGGGGGCACGGGTGAGCACGTGCCTCCGCTGGCAGCGGCATTTCAAAACCTGGATTTATGACTCAGGTCCGGAGGATTCCTGGAACCCAGGCATAGATTACTGTGGGCAGTCAGTTGTTTACAGGAGATCAAGATCATGCCTATTAAAGAGATCAATTGTGTCCACAAGAACCCACACTTAATAGGTAATTGCTGCTTAATAGAACTCTACCTGCAACCAGCATAACTAAATAAGGAACATAGGAAACAATTGTCCCGAAATATGAACACCATGTTTTATTTTCCTCCCCTTGATCAAAGAAAGACTCCAGTGAAAGGGGGAAAATAATTAAAAAGTAAAAGCCTTATGTAATGAGGTTTAAAAGAAAACTTTTGAAGGCAACAAGCAACTGTGGGCAACACTTCAAAGGGCCCAGAATCAATGTTTGTCAATAGCAGTTTTGCATCCTTTAATTTATCTCTCACGAATATAAAGTGTGATGTTATTAGGAACCCATCCATGCCTTAATTCTGTTTGCGATTTGATGAACCAGAAGTCTATTAACATTCTGTACAAATCGGCACTGGCAGAGGCCTGTGGCACAGGCTTCACCTGATCTTTTATCCTGAGGCTGGGATGCTAGTTACACTGTCAGGCTTTCTGTACGGAACATCCAGCAGCTGCCATGTGCACCGTGGAGCCGGGGGCTCTTTATGTCAGCTACTTTCTTTGGAGAGTGTCTCCCCAGAAGAGAAACCACCTCATGACTCAGCCCAGCCCCAAAGTTGCCATTTGTTTAATCAAGATAGTTGGTTTGCAAAACATTAAACATTAAACAGTATTTGATGCCTAGTTAATAATTTGCATCCTCTTCATTTGTTCCTGAATCCTTGGAGACTGACATTTTCCCCCCTAAAGGCATAGACAACAAAAGAAATTTTATTGAGAGCAAAACACAAGTCCTTAAACTACAAAGATGTTTGCCAGGATGTCTGATCTCCATGTTCTGCTGTTAATGGCTCTGGTGGGAAAGACAGCCTGTGGGGTGAGTGTTCTTTTCTAATAACTGTGGTTGCGAGGCTCTGAAGTTTACTAGGAGGACCAAGCTAGGCTGGGAGTGATGAGAAACTTTTGAGTGAAAGGCTGGAGTTGCCAAGTTGGAGATGTTCTAACTCCAAGAACCAATGCAGGCCTGTGGCTTGGTTTCTTTTGAACAGCCACTCCTATGGGAACATGTGTCTGACTTGAGCCACCTTGGAGTGGAGACTCGATGAATGCATTCCAGCAAAGGAGACTGGGGCAAGAAAATGTGCCCCAGGGCATGTGTTGTAACCTGTCGTGGATCTCATAGACCCCTTTGAGAAGCCATGGAAAGCTATAAACTATCTCCCCAGGAAAATATACCTATGTATTGGTGTTAACACACACAGCTTTCCAGCGATTTGGGGCTGACACTAGGGTAAGAACCAATGCACTGTGGCCTTAGAGGGGAAGCCTGCTGACTGCAAACGATCCTGGAAATGGGTCCGCATAAATCGTTTGGATTTGAGGAGAAGCTTTGTGTTTAGTACTTTGTCTCCTTTTTCCCATGACAGCAGCAGATGAGGCAGAGAAGGTGAGCAGGGGCCCAAGGGAGGTTGCAGTGAGCAGGGAAGGGAAGTCCCATCAGAGAGTATTGAATGGAGGACTCAGGACCTTATGGAGCAGATGACTTGTCAAGACGTTAGTTCCTTCTGCATGCCGTGGTCCAAGAGTGTCAGATGGATCTCTGTGGGCATGTGAAACAGGGCCTTGCACAGAAATAGAGTCTCCTGGGAGTTCTGTGCTGGTTGTAGTCTGAGGCATGAATGTGGGCTTTGGAGCCAGGGTTTGAATCTCAGCTTTGCCACATTCTAGCTGTGGAATGTTGGGCAAGGAACATAATCTGTCTGAGCCTCAGTGTTGTCCTCTGCAGATCAAGTGCTAACCTCTCATAAATTTGGGGAGGGCTGCAATTAAACGAGGTCATGTATGTGGCTTGCAAATAAATGTGAGCTCTACTTCCTTAAAATGTCAAGAATGAACACAACTTCTCTATAAAAATCAGGGAGTGCTCCGCCTTGTTGGGGAGGGGTGCTAGAAAGTGGGCAGAGGGGCCGGGCGCGGTGGCTCAAGCCTGTAATCCCAGCACTTTGGGAGGCCGAGACGGGCGGATCACGAGGTCAGGAGATCGAGACCATCCTGGCTAACACGGTGAAACCCCGTCTCTACTAAAATACAAAAAAAAAACTAGCCGGGCGAGGTGGCGGGCGCCTGTAGTCCCAGCTACTCGGGAGGCTGAGGCAGGAGGATGGCGTAAACCTGGGAGGCGGAGCTTGCAGTGAGCTGAGATC
>NW_016810610.1:1843426-1846013 GCF_001698545.2 Rhinopithecus bieti | reverse complement strand
AAAAAAAAAAAAAAAAAGAAAGTGGGCAGAGGATGAGAACTGAAATAACAGTCATAACCTCTCTGTCTTGTTAAGTATCTTTGCATTTTGTTCCCCATTTCACTCCATAGAGCATTTCCTGAAAGAAGCAGATTAAGTTACAGGTTTTCTGATTAGCATGTTTTTAAAACAATAGCTTCTCCTTTCTTTTCTGACAACTGTGCTCAGACACCTACCTTAGCTCTGTATTAAGTTGCCAAGTGACTCACTTCTGAAAGGGTTTTCTTTTCAAATCATGACTTGTGTGTGTGTGGTGGCTGCAATTACAAATTGTTGTCAAGCCCGTACATCATTTGATGGCTTGTTGGGTGTCTGAGGCCGAGACACAGCAGAAATACCACAGGTCTAGAGAAAGGCAGGAGAAATCATCAGAGGCCCACACGGGACCCAGAGAACATACCAGTCGGAAAGAGTTAGATCCTAAACTTTGCAGGCAAGGAGAAATGTTGACACAGTCTGTTTGAAGTTCACACAAGGATAATGGTCCCGAAAAATCCCTTTTTTGCAAACCCTAGTGAATTTTTAGGGTTAGCGATGAAATTATAAGTCAATAATGGATAAAAGAGAAAATATGAGAGTTAGCCTTCAGGCAATGAGCTTAGTCAATTCCAAAGAGAGGATTCGGGGCTTTGGAATGCTTTCTTACCCCAGATGTGTGCCAGACAGGTGGTCGGGAAGGAGGCTTGTGTTCCACAGGCCGGCACACAGACATCAGGGGAAAGTGGCCAAGTCGTTCAGATGCTTTGGAGAGTTTGGGGCATCATGGGGGGGTAAAGAAGCCACATAGCCAGCTGGGCTGGGTGGCCTCTCTAGCCCCACACAGCTGAAAGTCATAACTAACTGCTACCATTTAATGAGGAGTCCTGAGTGCTAGCCCCTGAACTTTCTATGAATTAGTTCATCTCTGGAAGGACCCCAAGAAGAATTCCTACTATGCTCCCATTTTACAGAAACAAAGCTGGAAAACTGGGCCAGTCCCAAGTCATATAGCTGATGAGTGGCAGAGCTGAGCTCTAGATTACAGACTGGTTTCCGTGTAGCCAGTCTCCTGTCTGGGGCCCTGGGTGAGGATGAGACTTCTTTGGCTCGTACAGCTTCAGGGGCATGGCTTTTCCTGTAGGGAAAGGAGGCTCTTAGACCAGCCACATGTTTGCTGGGTGAAGCGTAATGGACTCCACGTGTCTCTGAAACTCCAAAGAAAGGCAGCTGCAAGATCTGTGGTCACTATTCATTGGAAAGATGCCCAGGTACTCTCCCGTGAATTCAGATCGTATAGCAAATGAGGACTGTTCTTTGGAATCATCTGTCATGGAGATTTTTATTCTGATATCCACTAGCCCAAGAGATATGGGTCAAAAATCATTGCTGTGAACTCCAAGGCGTCATTCATTGTGCCTTCCTGTTTTAGTCGAGATTTGGTTTTTCTAACCTATCATTTTTGAGCACCTGTCCAGCACAGCCTCTTATCATTATCCCTGTTTTATGGATAAGATACAAACCCAGAGATGTTAAACTAATTTTCTGGCCAGGATTGGGGCCAGAACTGTCTGACTCCACGTTCATCACAGGAGGCCTGCTAAACTGTAAATAAGGCATGGACTGTCTTAGAAATCTCTTCTTGCTAGGATTCTTAGAGTGATTTGGGGCCCAGCTGGGCTCAGCCATAATGGAATTTGACCTCTCCAAGCCCAGAAACCAGAGGACAATGCTTGTCAAGCTTGCCTGCTTACTCAGCCCATCCCTAGAAAGGAGGAAAGACAAAGCCTTCTCTCCCCTGCAAAGGAGGTGCTTTCAATTAAAACAATGCTTACATTTCTGGGCTTTTGAAACCCTAGAACTCTAGAATCTTCCCAGGTATAGAGCCACAGAAAAGTTTGCCTAGGTCAGAAGTTGCAAATTGGCAGCTTGAAATACACTTTGCTCGCAGTTCAAGTTTAATTTGGTGGGTAGAAGATTGGCTCGAAGAGTATTTTAGTTTTATTTTAATTGCTTGGCCACATTTGAAAATCGGAACACAGAACATTTCCCATAAAGTTACAGATTCCCAGCTTTTCTTGAAAATCAGACATCTGAGTAGCACTGGGTTCACATTCTTGGCTGGCACCATGGAGCGGGCTAGCCACTGCTGCTGTTATTAGAAGTTTGAGGCCAGGTGTGCTAGTTCATGCCTGAATCCCAGCACTTTGGGAGGCCAAGGTGGGAGGATTGCTTGAGGCCAGGAGTTTGAGACTAGCAACATGGCAAGACCCTGTCTCTACCAAAAAAAATTTTTTTTAATTAAGCAGGTGTGGTGGTACATGTCTGTAGTCTCAGCTACTTGGGAGGCTGAGGCAGAAGCATCACTTGCGCCCAGGATGTGGAGACTACAATGAGGAGAGAAGGTGCCATTGCATTCTCTCTCAGAAAGAGAAAGAAAGAAAGAAAGAAAGAAAGAAAGAAAGAAAGAAAGAAAGAAAGAAAGAAAGAGAAAGAAAGAAAGCTGAGTTTCCCAGATCCTGCTAGTCCTCTCTCTCTCTCTTTCACTGTTTTTTTTTTTTTTTTTTTTTTT
>NW_016810610.1:1751811-1843196 GCF_001698545.2 Rhinopithecus bieti | reverse complement strand
TTTTTTCATAGAGACTGGTTTTTGCTGTGTTCCACAGGCTGGTATCGAACTCCTGACCTTAAATGATCCTCTTGCCTTGGCCTCTCAAAGTGCTGAGATGACAGGTGTGAGACATCATGCCTGGCCCCTATACTATCTAGAAGCCTTCCTCTTGACCAGTATGCATTGTCTGCCTGGTTCTGCCTTAGTGCACTTCTCTGGCTATTGCTCAGAAACGCTGTGGATATTGACTTATCGGACCCAGTGTGAGATGGGCAAGTGACCAGGCTCAGCATCCGATTAATTCAAGCATCCACACCTGCATGGGCTCCAGGACCAAACAAGGCCTTGGACAGGAAGATGGGAGCCACTCTTTTCAAAGCCTCCAGAATGCTGGTCTCTTTTGGGCCTAGGAGAGACTGAAGAGGCATTCCTCCCTCTTACTGCCATCTACACAGTCTTAGAGAAAGGGGAGGGACTGAATTTCACTGCAAATTCTCATAGATTTTTTTTTTAACTGATCCGAAGCACAAGTCCAACTCATTACCTTTAGCGGTGTACACTAGTATTTAGGGAAATCGGGTCGCGGGAAATCACACACGTATATAGGCACAGGTATATTTATATTTTAAATTCATTAGAGTTTCCTAAATGCAAGAGCAATTCTGCTGTCACAGAGAAACAGCATGGCAGAATATTCGGCAGCCAGGATTTTAAATAAAACATGCTTTTTCTTCATAATTAATATAACAAGCTTTCCTGGCTTAAGACTTGGCAATGATCCCAGGAAAATGGTGGGGGGAGGGGGTTGGTGCGCCATGCCTGTGACCCGCAAACGAGTTCCAGGAAAAGTTGACGCTGAGTAAGTTCTCCTTAGTCGGCCCTTCCGGCAGGGGTGCACCCTGAGGAAACAAAACGAACTCACTGACAACAGTGGCTAATAATAATCGCAGTAAGAGTAATCATAATAATTAATAGTAGCAGCAACCACTTATAAAGTCTTTACCTATACCAGATGAGGCATGCTTTATGTTTATTATCTCATTTAAGCTTCCCCCAAACCCTATGAGGCAGGGACCAATGTCATTCTCATTTCATAGACAAGAAACGAAGCATAGATCAGTTAAATCGTCTACCCAAGATGGCACCTCTGGGAGGTTACAGTTCTGGGATTCAAGGTCTGTCCAACGCCAAGTTCTTTGCTCATAAGCACTGTGGTTGAGATCATCATGCCTGGCACCGCCCAAAGACAAACAAGACCGTTCCGTGTGGTGTCAAAGGTGTCAAAATGGGCAGCAGCCTGAGACTCCAGCTTCCAGCAGGAGACAAAGTCACTCCCACCTGGACGCTCCCTCAGTAGCCCCGAAGCTTTGCTTTCCAACATCACAAGGATCGAGTCTTGCCAGCTAGCAAACCAGTTCATTCAGTGTTTTCAAAACTTCAGTCATGAATGAAGCCATCTTCAGAAATTCTGCCAACGCCCAAATTAGTTTCTTAATACTTTTGTTAAAGACTCACCGTTTCTCTAAATTGATTTAGTTCTAAAGGAAATTGTCATTACTACAAAGAAAGCGAAGTGATGTCATTGAATTCTAGCTGGCTGCTGGTGACATGCTAAAGCTCTGAGCCTGAAGCAGCTTTCTCCTCCTTAGAGGAAAGAACAGCAGGAGGCAGAGGATAGAGACACCAGCACCCCCCAGTCCTTCCCCCTGGTGGGATTGGAAGGACAGTCAACCTGAGAAAAGAAAGACTTTCTCACGCTGTTTCTGTTTTATTCTAATGCTGTTATTTCACGTCCTGGCTAGGCACCACCTCAATCAACTCAGGTACCCCCATGGCTCACATCTGCTGCCTTGGAAAGCGCAGGAGTGAGCACAGCTTCAGCAGAGGTGGTGCTGATGCCCAGCGGAGGAGTTACCTTCCTGAAGCCCTGGGCTATTTGCTGGGGCTGATTGACCAAAAAGGGCAAAGGGGGGGCTTGTGCTTATAAGGCAGGCCGCACTCTCAGCTGCGCTTTGGTTTTGTCCACTTGCTTGTCTTAAATTTTTTTTTTTTTTTTTTTTTTTTTTTTTTTTTAAGATAAAATCTCACTCTGTTGCTCAGGCTGGAGTGCAATGGTGTGATGTTGGCTCAATGCAACCTCTGCCTCCCAGGTTAAAGCGATTCTCCTGACTCAGCCTCCCAAGTAGCTGGGATTACAGGCACCCTCCACTACGCCCAGCTAATTTTTGTATTCTTGGTAGACACAGGGTTTCACCATCCTGGCCAGGCTGGTTTCAAACTCCTGACCTCAAGTGATCCACCTGCCCTGGCCTCCCAAAGTGTTGCGATTACAGGCGTGAGCCACCGCACCTGGCCTTTGCTTGCCTTTTAAAAAGTCCTCCAAGAGCATTATCAGATGCAGAATTTTTACCCAGGCTCCTTGTCTTGGATGGCCTCACTCCCTAACCTTCAAAGCTCCCCTCCACCACCATCTGTTTGCCCCAAGTCCCTGGGATGAGCCATTTGTACAGGTATTTCTCACCAAGTCTCACCTGCAGAGTAATCATTGCAAATGCCGTTCTCCTCCTGAGCAGCCAAAGCTCCTTG
Source organism: Rhinopithecus bieti (assembly GCF_001698545.2). Taxonomy (NCBI): domain Eukaryota; kingdom Metazoa; phylum Chordata; class Mammalia; order Primates; family Cercopithecidae; genus Rhinopithecus; species Rhinopithecus bieti. The sequence goes on along the minus strand of NW_016810610.1, from coordinate 1,840,628 downwards.
AATAAAACACTGGAATTGGGAGAGGGAAGTCTTACTTTTATAACTGGGGAAACTGAGGCACAGAGAAACTCAACAACTTGCACAGGAGCAAAAATAGGCCCTGAGTCCCCTCAGCCAGAAGCTTCCCATCCAAGAGAGCTTGGTATAACCAAAGTGTGGCCAAGGGCAGAGTCGCCTGGGCACTGGTGGAACATGGGTGTTGTGTTCCCGGCCCACCTCAGACCCATGGACACACAACCTCTGCAGGTGGGCCCCAGGGATCTGTATTTTTATCAAGCTGCCCAGACAATTCTTATGCACATTGAGGTTTAAGAACCAATGTCTTTAAAATGGAAATTCTTCGGATGTACAAATGGGACTCTTCTCTTTCTGCCTCTTACCCCATCCCATCTCTGCCTGCCACTGTCACAGGAAGCTGCAGCTCAGCCCTTAGCTGGGCATGGTCAGAGTGGCCAGCCCTGGGCTTTAGAGCAGGGAAGCTGCACAGAGTCCCTCTGAGCCAAGCACAGGTGACCAGTGTCAGAGCCAAGAGACCCGAGCTTGAGTCCCTCCCCTGCCCAAATGCATCCTTGACCTTGTCCATGGTGAAGCCACTTCACCATGCTGGGCCTCAGCTTCCTCCTCTGCAGATGAAGGGTCTAAGCCAGTTCCTCTCTATAGTGGCTCCTGGCTCATCACTGTGGTCTGGTGAACAGCTTCACCCAGGTATCCAGGAAGGAAACCATCCACAGGCACTGCTGGCCAGCGCCTTCTCCTTTGGCTTCCACATTTCCCCATGAGAGTCTTTGCCCCCTTGCCCTAAGCTTCAGGTGAAAGCAAAGCTGCCGTGAACCTGCCAGTCTTGAGACGGCATTGAGCAACGTGTGCAAAAGCAAGAAGGGCAAGATTCCTGTGCCTACGAAGGGACGGAGTGGCACCACTTCACACCTATTAGGATGGCTCACTTCATACCTGTTAGGATGGCTATCATTTTCAAGAATGGGGAATAACAAGTGTGGGTGAGAATGTGGAGAAATTGGAACTCTCACTGGTAGGTATGTAAAATGGTGCAGCCACTGTGGAAAACAGTATGGCGGTCCCTGACAAAGTTAAACGTAGAACTACCCTAGGACCCAGCAATTCTACATCTAAGCACATATCTAAAAGAACTGAAAGCAGAAACGAACAGAAAGCTGTACACCAATGTTCATAGCAGCATTATTCACAATAGCCAAAAGGTGTAAATGACCCATGTCCATCAAGATATGAACGCATAAACAACATGTGTTTAGATAGATGGTGACAATGGAATACTGCTTAGCTGTAAAAAGGAGGGAAAGTTTGATACATGCTACCTAGAAGACCTTGGAAACATGACGCATAGTGAAATAAAGGCAGTCCCAGAAGGACAAATATTGTAGGATCCCGCTTCCATGAGATACTTAGAATTGCCAAATACACAGAGACAGAAAATAGGCTAGAGATTAGCAGGGCTGAGGGAGAAGAAGGAGGCATTTCTGTTCAACGAGTACAGTCTATGTTGGGGATGATGAAAAAGTTTGGGGATTAGAGCGTGGTGATGGGTACACAGCATTGTGAATGTAATTAGTATCACTGAATGGTACACTTACAAATGGTCAAAACGATAAACGTGATGTTCTGTGTAAGTTACCGCAATTTTCAAATAAAAGGACTGAGTGGCTTGGCACAACTGCTCATCTTGGTGTCTTCTAGGATAAAGTTGGTTAGACAGAAAGTCAGGGAGGGGCAGAGAGAGAAGGAGCCCGTGTCTCTGAATCCTACTGATTTATAGTGTAATCTTCTTGGAGGTGGGGAGTGTATACATCTAGTCTATTTTGTCCTATCTTTAATCCAGCGATGATTTCAACTCAGGCTGAAATGACGTCGCTTATCTTTGTAGCAGGAGCCAGAGAAGAACAACATGAGGCAGGACTTGGCCTGGACACCGGCAGCCTCTGCCCTCTGCCACCTCCACTACTCGCTCTGGCCTTGAGCTCTTTGCCCAGCAGGGGGACTGGCCCTGCTGAACTGTGCACACTTGTCCCTGTCCACCTTCCAGTCCAGCGGTTGCAAGCCTTAACCATAGCCATAGTGTAGAGGTCTCTCCTCCCCAGCTGCCCTTGGGAGTAATGCAGTCCCTCCCTGGTGGTTGGCAACATGTGGACTACCACCAGGCATAGGGTAGAACATGCAAGGAGGAAGGGATGGTGTGATTAGAGTCCCAGCCTTTTACCCAGCAAGCAGAAGATTTCTCTGCTCTTAGTTCATTCTGAGCTGAGCCTCTTTCCCCAAAAGACAAATCTGGCCCCATCTCCCCCGTCACTGCCTCCTAATCCCTCTGAGAACATTTTCTACCAGTGAATTCCTGGAACACATCAACTTAGACTTTTAGACTTTCTGTTTTGTCTTCCAGAAGTTTTGGAATTCTGGAAGGCAGAGGAAGAATCTTAGTTGAAATAATCACTGGATTAAAGATAGGACAAAATAGATTATATGTATGTGCACCCCACAACCAAGGAGATTACACTGTAAATCAGTAAGACTCAGCGACACGGGATCCTTCTCTCCCTGCCTTCCTCACTAACCAGCCTTAACCTGGGAGGACACCAGACTTTGAGACTCTGGTGGTTTAGGCAGTTTAACATTGCTAAGGGCCTGCTCTTAACTTTGAGGTCAGTGTCCTAAGCCAGGGATCCATTGAGAAATCCCAAGTGTGGAGTAGAAGAAACGGTAGTTGGATCTAGAATGGTCTTTCTAAATATACTACAAAGCAGCTACTTTACCATGTGCAGAAGCAGCAGCGTCCACCCTCTAAGAGAAGATGGCTCAGCTGGGACCACGTGCTATTTTAGCCCTGTTGAAACTAGGAATGGATGTGGTGGGAGAAGTGAGCAGTGGCGTACATGCCTTTTGATGTGGGTGGAGATGTTTGTTAAGATGTATTTACCGCAATAGGAGGCTGGTTGAGGCTCAATCTGACTTTTGTACTTTCTCCAGCTGTCACTGGGGCTAAGTAGGCCCTCTCTGTGGCCTGCCAGGCCTAGCCAGGCCTAGGCCAGATTAGACAAGCTTTTTTTTTTTTAAGACACTCTCACTCTGTCACCCAGGCTGAAGTGCAGTGGCACGATCTCAGCTCACTGCAACCTCCACCTCCCGGGTTCAAGCAATTCTTGTGCCTCAGCCACACGAGTAACTGGGATTACAGGCGCCTGCCACCATGCCTGGCTAATTTTTGTATTTTTAGTAGAGATGGGGTTTTGCCATGTTGGCCAAGCTGGTCTCCAACTCCTGGCCTCAAGTGATCTGCCCACCTCGGCCTCCTAAAATGTTGGGATTACAGGCGTGAGCCACCGCACCCAGCCTACAGATAGGCCTTTTTATAAAGTGTTCCAAGAACAGTGCCCCTGATTTTGAACCTAGCTCAACACCTGCTTCTCTTAAGGTTAAGGAGCTTTTCTGTTTCTTTCTCCTCCATCCTCGCTTTATTACTGTATACACGTGGCAGCTTCCTGGTCCCTCACGGCAATGGTGACTAAGAGCAAGGACTCTGATGTGAGACCGACGCTCTCCTGTCCTGGCTCCAGCATTTTCTAGTTAAGTTATTTTAGACAACTTAATATCTGAAAACATCAGTTTTCTCACCTCTAACATGGACCTAATCATAATACCTAAATTGTGAAGTATTGTGTGCAACAAACAAGACAAAATGCAAGCAAAATATTTAGCACAGCTGATGGCACATTGTCAGCTCTAAAGGAATGTGAACTGACATCAGTTTTCTGCTTCTTAGTTATCTCTTGCTCCTACTCTTGCATTGATCTTTCTCTTTGGATGTGCAAGTCGCAGGAGTAAGCGTTCTTCTTTCCTTGTCTCTGGGGTAAGAGTTAATGGAATGATGGAATGAAAGGAGGCAAATACTGTGTCCACCCTTCCCACCTGCCATCATCCAGGTTAGTTTCAGGGATCCGGATACAGGCATAAGTAATCCATTCTCAGCCGGGACTTTCCCATATGGTCCCCAAATATCCAGCCCGGTGCTGGGCTACCAGTTTCCACGTTGCACCACGGCCGCTCTCTGTGGGTGGACACTGTGGGTCACAAAATGAGTGACTTGCTTCAGATTCCGGCGACCGCCTGACAGGCAGCCCAAGCCGCACATCAGCTTCAGGCTCCCTGAGAGCCCAGCCCAGGAAGTCTCAGCTTTCTTTTTGTTTGGTTTCCCTCCGAGCGCCAGCTCCTAGGAAGGACACGTCTGCCACCTGCTGGCTGTAGGCAGCATGGCACCCGGCTGTCCCTCAGGCTCCAGCTAGAGCCAGGATGTGCAACGCTGGCCCAGGTGCAGGTCCTGGAGGGCCCTTCCGTGCTGGATCCTGAGGAAGGATGTCCCTCAAAGTCTTCTGCCCACTTCTTAGGGCATGGCCCATCCTATGCAGTTCAAAGAGAAGAATTTGTAGGGAATCTCCTCAGGACTGGGTGGAGACAGGTCTAGACAGACGGGCCCTGCCCTGAGAAAGGCATGGCAGGGAGAAAGGACCAGTACTAAGGCCCAGATGACTGGAGGTGATGAGGGTGAGATTGAAGGTGGGGTAACCTTTGTCCTTGAGGTCTTAGTGTATTAGTCCATTCTCATGCTGCTAATAAAGACATACCCAAGACTGCGTAATTTATAAAGAAAAAGAGGTTTAATAGACTCACAGTTCCACATGGCTGGGGAGGCCTCACAATCATGGCAGAAGGCAAAAGACACGTCTTACGTGGTGGCAGGCAAGATAGTGTGTACAGGGGAGCTGCCCTGTATAAAACCATCAGATCTCATAAGACTTAATTACTATCATGAGAACAGCACAGGAAAAACATGCCCCCATGATTCAATTACCTCCCACATGGTCCCTCCCATGACACATGGGGATTATGGGAGCTACAGTTCAAGATAAGATTTGGGTGGAGACACAGCCAAACCATATTAGGGTCCCCTCATGGCACCTCTCTGGCACTCACCCCCCAGAGGTACCCATTTCTGCCAATCCTTGTTCAAGCACCCTAGGCCCAGGAGCACCCCTAAGGCCTGAGCTGCCCTTCGTCTGCCAGGCGTCCCCAATACCAACCCCCACCCTCAGCCCCCAAACAGAACACCTGTCCCATCTCACTGCCTGCAGAAACAGGGTGTGCGGGAGGTGGTTAGCCAGGAAGTCATTAGACAGAGGCACAGTCCCAGATAACAAATGGCCTCTCTTTCTTTTTTTGCATTCCTTTCCCCCAACTAACATGTTATTTTGTAATTTTTCAAACGTACAGAAAAGTGGAAAGAATAATGCAATGAATATTCTTCATCAGATAGATGCCACAATTGTTAAAATGTCATTATAGTTGCTGTGTCTCTCATTCTCCTGTGTGTGTGTATAGTTGTTTTCTTTGTCTGTTTGTTTGCTGAATCATTTGCAAGTAAATTGCAGACATCACTCTAAATACTTCACCAAGCGTCTCTCTTTTTTTTTTTTTTTTCAGACAGAGTCTTTCTCTGTCACCCAGGCTAGAGTGCAGTGGTGCAATCTCAGCTCACTGCAAGCTCCGCCTCTCAGGTTCACGCCATTCTCCTGCCTCAGCCTCCCGTGTAGCTGGGACTACAGGCACCTACCACCACGCCCGGCTAATTTTTTGTATTTTTAGTGGAGACGGGGTTTCACTGTTAGCCAGGATGGTCTTGATCTCCTGACCTCGTGATCTGCCCACCTCAGCCTCCCAATGTGCTGGGATTACAGGCATGAGCCACCACACCTGGCCACCGTCTCTTAAGAATAAGTACATTTTCCTACAGAACTGCAATGCCATTGTTTACTCTCAAGAAAGTCAACATTGACACAATAATATTGTCTAATATGTCTATATTAAAATTTCCCATTTGTTTCAGTGTCTTAGTCCATTTTGTGTTGCTACGAAGGAATACCTGAGGCTGGGTGATGTATTTTTTTAAAAAAGAGGTTTATTTGACTTGGATTTCTGAGGGCTGGAAAGTCCAGGATTGGGCAGCTGCTTTTGGAAAGGGCCTCAAGCTGCCTCCACTCATGGCAGAAGGGAAAGGGAAGCCAGTGTGCAGAGATCACATGGCAAGAGGGGAAGCGAGAGGGAGAGGTGGAGGTGCCAGGCTCTTTTTAACAACCAGCTCGCCTAGGAACTAATAGAGTGAAATCTTGCTTACCCTGAGGGAGAACACTAATCCATTCGTAATGGATCCACCCCTATGACCCAACATTGAGGCCCCACCTCCAACACTGGGGATCAAATTTCAGCATGAGGTTTGGAGAGGACAAATATCCAAGTCAGCACAAACCACAGCACTCAATGTCCTTTATGCCATTGTTTTTAAATCCGGGATCCAACTAAGAGTCACACACTGCATTTCGTTGCCATGTCCTTTACTAAAAATACAGTCTTCCCGTCTTTTTTTGTCTTTTATGGTGTTGACATTTTGCTGGAGGCTAGGCTAGGTGTTTTGTAGAATGTCCTGCAATTTGAACCTCACAATTTGGATCTGTCATGTTCCTCATGAGTAAATTCAGGGTAAGCATTTTTGCCAATACTATCTGTTGATATTGTACATCCTCAGTACATCGTATTCGGATGCATTCTTCTTTTTATTTTTCTTTCCTAATGTATCATCTACCTACTTCCCAAAATCATGTAACGAAGACTACAGGAAAACAGAAAATTAGAAATTCTGCAGAGGGTAGAAGCAGCGAATATACCAAACTGCCTAGCTTGATGTATCTCATTGATCTCAGCTTTCTGGCAGCCAAGACCCAAAAGGAAAGCTGTCTGGTGGTAGAACTCTTATTTCTTTAAATCAAGGTTCAGCAAACTTTGTTTGTGAAGTGTCAGATAATAAATATTTGGGGTGATACATTCTCTCTACAAAAGCAGCCATAAACAAACAGGCATGGTTGTTTTCCAGTAAAACTTTGTTTACAAAAACACAACTGCTAGACTTGGCCCAAGGGCCCTTATTTGCTGACCCCTGATTAAAGTGGAAGAGCGTACTCCAGGTATTAAATGAGTAAAACTTTCTTTTTTGGGTTGAGTACTGCATATTAAAGGAACTCTTTATATCATTATTTATTTATTCAGCAAATCTTTTTGAGGAATGCCATGTGCCAAGCTCTATGCTAGGTATGGGGCAATACATCAATGACAAAACAGATAAAATCCCTGCCTTTCTGGAGGACAGAGTCTGATGTGAGAGACAGGTGACACGAAAATAAATAAATGTAAAGCTCTGCACTGCAGTAAGGATCATGGAGGGAATAAACAAGTGCAGTGACAAAACAATGGGGACAGGGAAATGTTATATTGATGGGATATCTCAGGGAAGATGACGTTTAAACTGAGGCCTAGCGAAGGTCATGGAGGAGGGCTTCCAGGCAGCAACAATTGCCAAGGCCCTGAGGTGGGAGGAATTTAGCTTGTGCCATTTTGAAGCCAGGTGTGGCTGAAGCTTAGTAAGGGGCAATGGGAGGGAGGGGTATGGGAGGAGCTTTGTAGATCATGGCAGGTGTTTGCATTCTATTCTAAGAACAATGGGAAGCCACTGGGGAGTTTTAAGTGTCTGTTCATCCCCAAATCCCCAGGAACTGTCACCTGAAGAAATCACCTAGATTTCAGCACGAATTCCAAATCCTACCACAGCTACGTGACCTCCGAGTCCAAATTTTCTCATCTATAAACAAGGCTGATGCAAGCCTCTTCATAGGGCTGTTGTAAGGATGAAATGCAGCAATGCGTGATCAGGCAGGGAGTAGATGAAACTCACTGCAACTGACGAGCACACCAGTACCTGGGCAGCCATGTTCCAAAGCAAGGACAGGGGCAGACAAGCGACACAACCCCCTGCTGTGGAGAAGGACAATGCTTCAGTGCTCAGCGTGCATAGGTGGTGGTGGGGGGGTGTGTATCTTCAAACACACCCCATCCCCCTCCCTTCAACCTCCATCCCAGCCACAACCATCAGAAAGCACACAGTGCACCTGCACCCCGTACGGTCTCCCCTGGCTGACACCTGAGGATCGCGCCCGGCCGAGCCCCGTCTCAACACTGATCTGCTATGTTGTTTTGTTTTTCAGTTCTCCCTGATGTCTTTATTGGAAAGCCTGGACCCAGGTGAGTGCGCTGATCTCCTAGGGGCTTCCCACCAATCCCAGGCTGGTTCTGGGCTGGAGAAAAGGAGGCCTAAGTATGGAAGTGTTGGAGGGACCCCAGGGTTCAACTGGCTCCAGGGTGTCACAGGCACCTTTGAGAACTTGCCCTCAAAATGTGTGCACCCATAATGCTTCACGTAATTTTGAGTTTCCTGTGGACACCACTGAGCCCCGGCTCAGGGTCCCAAGGGAAATACTGCCTACGTAGTTAAAATCCTTGATTTTGTAAAGAAACTGAAGCCCAGAGAGGGGAAGCAACTTACTCCTGGCCACACAGCGAATTGGAGGCTAAAATGAGGTGAAAGGCCAAGGCAAAGCAAGGATGAGGTGGGATAACACCTGGCTCCGGGGAGGCCGGCCCTGTGCCGCACTCATCCGCGCCACCTCTTTCTGTGGAAGGGCGGCCTCCAGGCTGACCTGGCCTGGTGATACCCTCTCACCAGCACCTCTGCCATTGTCCACTCTGCCCAAATGGTTTGCTTCCTCAGGCTGAACGCGTCTACCACCCGGTGGGTCCTGTAACTTCACACAGGCTCTCTGTCTCACAGACTCACTCTCCTATCGTCTCCCTTTCTTGTGTCCTCGGCCTTGTGCCCACAGCATGCACAGGCTAGGCAGGGCCACTCCTTCCACATCATCCACTCCTGGTCCTTTGGCTCTGGGTTCGAGTCTCCCTTTGCAGCTCTGAGCCCCGGGTGAGAAAATTCTGCTCACCACTCCATCTGGCCAGAGGCCAACATCCCCACTGGTAGAGATACAGGCTGGTCACCCATGGAGCGCCATAGCCAGGCAGACAACACACAGAGACTGTGGCACTGTGGCCACATCTGAACCTTGAATCAGGGATTTATTTGGCACGAAGATAGCAGTAACTGGGCCAAATTCAGTTTGACAGTCAATATTCTCCAGCAGCAAACCCCTGGATGGGCAGAAAGATAAGGCCAGGTCTTCGTTCTGTCCCAGGTGCTCCACGGACATTTGTGGAGTTGAGGAGAAGTGTATATGGGCGTGGACATGGTGTGTGGGGTTTTGAGAAAATCCGTGTTTTTCCTCAACACAAAAGCTATTCAATGACACCTAGTTCAGTTCCTCCAAAGGCATGTATTTCAGAGAGTCATCCCCTAGCTGACGGCCACACCACCACCCACACAAGGAGTCCAGGGAGGAGCTGAGACCAAGGGACTGGAAGGGTGGTCTCTTCCCCAGCCTTGAGCACAAACTGCTCAGGCACCACTGAAGGGGATCCTTGGGTCTGATTTTCAGGGATACTGGGCTGTAGAAGCTACGGGGTGACACAGTGGAAGAAAAAGAAGTGCGGAAGACTCAAAGGCCCTTGACTTTACTGCCAGCTGCCAGAAAGTTGTAAGAGACATCTTCAGTGAGTTCATGACACCCCGGAATTGTGCAGTGAACAACTCGAACAACTGTAAGCAGTGGCCCTACTGAACAGAGATCATGGAAAGGGAGTGGAGTTAGCCTATGTGCCCATAGATTTATAGCTTTAATCAAACAGACTGGGAGCTACAGGGTCAGATTTGATCTGCCAACAGGAAGAACTTTCTCACCATCAGAGTTGTCCAGAAATCTGAATGGGCCATTGGTTTCTCAGGAGGTAATGAGTTTCCCATCACTGGAGGCTTTTTAAGCACAGGCTGAAAAACCACTTATAGGGAGTGAAGAGTATTGAATTTAACTCTCAAGAAACTGGGCCCTACAAGAACTCTGCCAACAGCTTCAGACAGTTTGGTGTGTGCATGAACGGACCCCAAAGCAGACTGCTCCTGGGATCCAGAGTCCATCTTGAGATGTCATAGCCTCCGGGGAATGGGCTGAGATGTCGAGGTTGGGCCTTTTTGCAAAGAGTAGATTCAGTTTAAAAACATCCCTGTTCAGTATCTGACTTAACCTTTCAAAGGAGTTGTGCTTTGATGGTATTTGTCAGCTCCCTGCTGGCTCTAGACAACCATGTGGCGAAGGAGACCCCATGCTCGTGCCCACGGGCAAGCTGCTTCTTTGGTTGGTCTTGCTGGAGACAGCGCATGGTGAGGGCCTTGCTGGAGCAGAAGGTGTCCAGTCCACAGTCCCCAATGGGTGGTGGAGGAGGTAGCCAGCAAACAGCACAGACTCTGCCCATCTCCCCAAAGCAGGTGCCACGACAGCCAGCAGGCCTGTGGAAATGCCTCTTCAAAGCTGGCTTGGCTCTGCCCAGCAATGCAGGCTGAGCCCATCCATCAGCTGTCCTACTGCCTGCCAGCGAGAGTCTCTGCTGGGCTTGCCCTGCCAGCCAGATTGGAAGCGTCAAATGCAGGCCGACAGGTCTGGGGTTTGGAGGAGGCCCTCAGAGGAGCCGTCTGTGCCACAGTGATGGATGACGCCAACAGGGACGACATTCCGGGGATTTTGATTCCGTTCCACACATCTGGCAAGCTCCTTAACCAGAGCAGCTGCAAAGCCCCCATCGCAGGAACTCTGAGCATTTTCTGAGAGACCCCGAACATGGACCGAGTTAATCCTGGTCAAGGGACCCAGAACATGAGCTTAAGAAGGTTTCCCAATGTATGTTACTTCCTGAAAGCTAAAACCCATGGAGTTTCATGAAACCCAAACCTATAAGAGGTTCCAGGATCGTAAAAAGGCACATAAGACTTGGAGTTAGGTAGACCTGGGTTATGATGTCATCTCCTTTGGCCTTCATTTTTCCTTATCTGCAAAATAGGACCTGTGCCATAGGGTTGCTTTAGGGTGAAGTAAGATTGTGGGTAACCACATTTATTTAGTTTAGTGTCTGATATTTAGAAAATACTCAGTACATTATAACCTATTATTAGGATAATTTGGCTTAACTCAGGATACTCTCGTGATCCTTCCTGATAATTTCTAGAAACAGACTCTGAAAACTAGACAAACCCACAAGAATTTCTTTTTATTCCTGATAGAAAATGCTCGAACACCTGCCCCTTTCTTTCCCAAAGCTCTTCCCTTTTCTGTAGCCTCAAGAAACTTACAAATAATCTATGTTTAAACCTGAACTGTTTTTCTACAATCTACCAGTGGCACCAAAATGTATGTCAGGCTGCTGTGCCTCTCTCCCCAGGAAAATATGTGGATGAGTTTCTAGATTTCTACAGAGTTCATCAGGTATTTTATTTGCCAAGTACATTTGACCCATTTCTCACACAGTTTCTTACTGAAATTCCCTATTTGCTCTGCTTTAAGCAGGCACCATCTTTTTGGCCAGCAAAGCTGCATGCAGGCCAATCAGAAGGCAGGAAGGCTTGACCACTAAGGGAAAAATAAATCTGTCAATCACATACATTAACTACAGGTAGGGCTTTGTGCTGGGCACTCTGGGGTTAAAAGAGGAATGGAAATGGCCCTTCCTCTTAATAAACTATCTAGTTGGAGGAAACAAATAAGATAGACCAAATACCCAAGATAGAGGTGCCATCTGAGATCCAGCTATGACACTTAAAACTCTCCAGCCAACTGGGCCACAGAGGAATGTTCTTGTATCTAAAATTCCTAGCCCATTAGCAATCTAATATCAATCAAGTCCTGTGTGTCGGTTTGTTATTATTGCATAATACACTACCCCAAACTTAGTAGCTTAAACCACTGACCATATATTTAGGTCACAATTCTTTGGGTTGACAATCTTGGCTGGGTTCAGCTGGGCAGTTCTTCTGGGCTGCGTCAGGCTCAGTTGATCCTGACTGGGCTTGCTCATGTGTCTGCAGAAGCTGGCAGATTGGCTGGCATCTTATCTTGCTGAATATTGACTGGGCTTTCTTATGTGTCTGAGGCCTCAGCTAGGACCACTAGGCCAGCTGTTGTCCACGTGTTCTCATACGCTCTTGCAGAATAGGCCAAACTGTTCACATGGCAGTCACATGGGTCCAGGATCCGGAGAGAGAGAGAGTCAAGAGAGAGCAAGACTTCTTGGGGCCCAGGCTCTGAGCTGGCACACCATCCTTCCATCACACATGCTATTGACCAAAGCATGTCCTAAGGTCAACCCAGAACCAAGGGCAGGGAAACTGACTCAATCTCTTGGTGGGAGAAGCTGAAAAGTCACATTTGCAAAGGGTATGGGTACAGTGGGGGTGGAGAATCAAGGGCTATTTTTGTCATCAGATTGGCTCATACCAAGGCAGAGTTTCACTGTGGAACTTGAGGGCACTAGGCCTAGACTTGGTCGCTTCTAGCTCCCTCACCTCTTCACTGCTCTTTAATCTCCTTCCTTAGCTGGCTTTCATCCCCTACCCAACCTTGGCTGGAGGCTTCCTTGAGGGCAAGGCCACATCCTACTCTTATTTGTATAACTCTCCACCATTCCCAATGCCATCCTGCACCTGGCATAACACTTGGTCCATTGTAGGTTCACAAGACAAGTTACTTACACAGACAATAGGATTAAGTGCCAACATAATGGGAAAGACAAAATAAGGTTTAAGCCTGGAAGTGGAGAAACCCTCTCAGATGATGCTCCGATAAAGCACCTTCGAATCACATGGCAGCCCATCCCAAATGGAAAGGATCTTGGTGACTTTCCTTGCATATCCACCAGCTAGTTGGCTTCTTCCACCCTGGCTATCTGGGGCCACTGAGCTCTGCTGGCTCTATCCATCTCCACTGAGGCCCACAGGCCCTAGAGAATAGGAAGCCTTTCTTAGCAGGAATATGATTCAAAGCCTACGTATTTTATTTCTTCTTTGGCTTCACTGAGAGGTGAGCAGACCTTGTTAATAGGTCTGGATTCAAGTCAAAATCCTCTAACAGACATGTCATTCATCCCTCATCACCTGGAAAAGTCACACCATACCATCTACATTAGAATCTTCCCCATTTCTAAATATCTGCAAAAGAAGTAATTCTTAATGGCCATGCCAAGATTAGCCGATCTGACTGCCAACCTGTGGGAGAGATGGGAGAAATTACAGAAACAACCTAAAGGGCACTTATCTATAAACGCCTGTTAGAAAACAAAAATAAACTCTCCAAAGAAAAAGAAATAACTAAGCAATGCAATCATCTCATTACCAAACCCCATTGTCTCTCCTAAATGTCAGTTTGAAATCTTTCATGTCAAACTCAGAAAAACATTTTTTTTCTCACTTTCTCCCTCTCTTTCTCTGCTTTATCACGCTAGATGGAGGAAAACTTTATTTGCTCCAGGAAGACAATGGCCTTATCTTCAACCTGGATCCTCAGCCCTAAAAGGTGGCCTCCCCGGGAGCATTTTCATAGTGGGGAAAAGCAGTTCGGGAGAAATAATGAGCAAGCCAAGGGAGTCTTGACTTGACACTGTGATAAATGAGGTGAAACTTTGGCAAGAAACCAGAGTTGGCGTATTCAAAAAAGAAATAAAAAGCTAGTTCCATTTTAATGGGAAATATAAAACAGCCATTGTGCAAAAGTCGATTTTTCAAAAGCCAGAGAGATAAAGACTCTAACAGAATGACTGAGAGACGAGTAAGATAATGTGGTTGATAATCAGGCTTAGGTAAAGTGCCATCCTCCAAGCCATCAGCTGGCTCCATAGGAGTGCCTTTTCAAGTCAGCTATCTGCATTTGCTCCTGCCTCATTATCATATGCATCTCTGGACAGCTTCCTTGCAGCTTCAACTTGCCGACTTGCCATACTCCCGCCGGCTGGAGAGAGCAAAGTCAACCTGATTTTCTTCAAATCCCAAACTTCCACAGACCTACCAGCCACAGAGCTACCAGGATGTCCCCACAAGGCCCCAGAGAACAAACAGCTTGAGTCCAGCTAACCTTACACATACCTGTTTTTTCCCCAATGACCAGTCTAGTGTAAGGTTTACAACCGTAGGCAAGATCCATAAACTTTTACAAGGTTATCCTTGGGAAATTCCTAATGGGCAGGCTGGATACTCAATGGGGATGGTGGGACACGTTTTCCCAAGGGTAAGTGTGGGAATATCCGAGGCAATGTAAGGCACCAGTTGAAACAGTTGAGTGCTGTAGTTGAACCAGTGAGATTTAGGGGTTATATGGAGACAAACTGCCATAGTTCATATCCTGCACTTTAGTAGCTATGTGACCTTGGCCGAGTTACTAGATCTCTGTCAGCCTCAGGTTTCTCAACTTAGAGTGAACAATACACCTCCTAGATTTTTATGAAGATGAAGTTAGACGGTGCATGTGAAGTGCTTAGCACAGGGCATGGTACATAGTAAAGGCTCAATAAATGTTATCTGTTAAAATGACTCTGTAGATACTGCTTGGGAGTAGTTTGATGCCATGATCAAAAGGAAAATGGTGAGTTTTCTTTGATTTCATTCAACTTGGTGACAAATGAAGTCCCATCAAGAAATATTATTCACAGGATAAGCCAACCAGGCACTCAAGTATAGTGTAATCTGACCCCGGGCAGACCCCATGTAGGACCCTGTAGATGTGCTAGGTCCCAGTCCTCTTCCTGCTGTTCAAAGATGAGAAAACCAAGACTCGATAATACAGTTGGCTTACCCAAGGTCAAGGGAGTAGAAAGCTGGGACTTGGCTTCTTCTCTTCACTTCCAATCAGGTGCTCATGACCCTGCTAAATGTCAACACCACCTTGCCTGGTCATAACATCCCCCAAGTGAAAAGATGCAAAGCCTGAGCCCTCTTTTCCACTCCCCTCACTGTGCAGAACTGGAGAGACACATGATTCCTCCTGCAGGACTTTGAATTCTTTGGGGAAAAGGTGTCCAACTAAATAAAATGCTGACCTATTTAAGTAGAATGATTAGTATTTCTTCTGTCCTGTTACCACCATGCAGACTGGACCCCTGACCAGTATGACTACAGCTACGAGGATTATAATCAGGAAGAGAATACCAGTAGCACACTTACCCACCCTGAGAATCCTGACTGGTACTACACTGAGGACCAAGCTGGTAGGTACCAAATCTCTTTCAGGGACTCTCCTGGGAGAAGGACAGAGGGGAGTGTACATTGGACCACATGCAAGGGCCTCTCTCTCCTCCTCTCTGACCAGCATTGTAAAATAGCTATGGAAGAAATTATGTGGACTGGCTTTTCTTCTGTTAGATTCATATGCTGTGAGGACTGGGGAGGTTCTTAGAGACCATCTCCCCTACCCTCAAATGACAGATGAGGTAAGTGAGGCTAAGAGAGGAGCTGACTTAGCCAAGGTCATGCAGCAAGTTAATGCAACATTGTCCAGGTTTCCTGATGCTGTGAATAGCAGCTGTGTTCAAAACCATTCCCATATCTTAGGTTACAGGTCAGACCCTAAGGATGCAGGAAATCCATGTCAGCCTTGAGCACCAGACTGTAGCATGTGCACATTCAGCTTTGGGACTTTCCTTCCCTCCTGCCTTTGCCAGGACTTTTCCTTCCCTTTCAACTTTTTCTTTCTCCCTTCACTCTTTAGAAGCTTTCCACAGTTGTTAGATCGTGTGTGTGTGTGCATGTGTGTGTGTATTCACACACATGTGCTCCTACCACACTTGTTTTTATTTTCGTGGCTTCTTAACCCCAGCAATGGGACAGAAAAGAAAATAAGAAGCTGGGTCCAAGCAATGCCATGTGACTAAACCAGGAGAAGGAATGGAAAGCACTTAGCAGCTGGAATAAAAGCTGTGTAACTGTGCAAAGTGGCCTGGAAGGCAGGGCCAAGATACAGGGCATGGGGGAACATCAGAAGGGACCATCAAAACAAGAGCAGGGCCCAGGGATCCTAGTTCCTGAACCAAAGAACAATGTGTGTGAACAGAAGGATAAAGAATTCCCCAAGGGAAGATCCATTCAGACAACCATGAAAGCCACAGGCACAGATGAAATATGACAAAATCTAACTGAACAAGTAGTTGAAGAAAGATGAAGGCCACTGGGTCATTTCCTCCTCGCCGCCAATTCTTCTGTCACCCTCTTGCCTTTGGTCTTCTCTCCTGATGTTCAGAAAGCTTGCGTTTCATTAGGGGTGGGTTTTCTTTCCCCACTCCTGACCTCCACCCCTGGGCACTGGAAGTAGGGGAGGTCTTCAGGCTTGTGAAATACCTTCAGCATCAGAGACAGACCCTGTGGCACTCCCAGCAAGACTGGGAGGAGAAAAACACTGATGAGGGAAAAGGGGAGTTTCTCAATGAGAAAGGCCCCGTCCAAAGCCAGGCCGAGGGGAGACAGTCGTGGTTCCTTCTCGCCTCTCCTCTCACTAACTTGAATCCCTTTCTCTGGTCAGGTGACTGCAATTTTCCTTGCTGTTTAAGGACAATGTATGTTTTCCTGCTTTCCCCAGTTTCTGGCTTGGTAGTTACTCTCTCATTTGGGGCAGGAGACTGAAATTAGATGAAAAAGTGGGGGACTTCTCACCTGCTATTCCTTACTGACATTGCCTTCTTGTCATGTGTCTTAGATCCGTGCCAGCCCAACCCCTGTGAACACGGTGGGGACTGCCTCGTTCATGGGAGGACCTTCACGTGCAGCTGCCTGGCCCCTTTCTCTGGGAATAAGTGTCAGAAAGGTGGGTGCATCATCACTAGATCCACTCTTTCCTCTGAGTTAAACAAGAAGTGGTCCTTTCTGTGTCAGAAAGCACTGCATGATGCCATGGAAAGGATTGTAACTGCAAATACTGTATCATGCATAGTGGATTCCTCTGCAGGGTCCCAGGCAGCCTCTCACTGGATCCTCACCCCTGCACTGTGAGATGGAACTAGTACATCCATTCTCCAGATGGGAAGATTGAGGGTGAGAGGGGATAAGAGCTGGACTCTAACCAAGATGTATTGCAAACTCAGGACTTTATACTTAGAGTGTTTTGTCTAGCTGCAACAGAGCAATGTTGTCCTCAAATGGGAGAGCAGGGAGGATCTCAGGGCACATGAGACCCAACCCAGTCAGAGAAAGGTAACCCAGAGAGTGAGGGCATTTGACCAAGGTCACACAGCTGGCTAGGTGTAGAGCAGAAATTAGAGCCCTCGTGCCTGACTTCTGGCCCATGCTCTTTCATTCTGCCATCCTCACTGTGTCTGCTGTTGGTGAACTCTTGTGGGCATAACATGAGGCCATGGAATAAAGCTTCAAGAATAGGACTCCTAGGGGCTAATTGTACCCCTAGAGAAAATCTGGATTCAGGCTGCTCTAGCAACCATCTTACTTGGTGGAAGGCAAGGGGGGTCTTAGGTGTATGCATGGCTTTGTGGTTGACTTCTTCCCTTGGTGTCCTCTTCACTTGTTCTTTCCATTTTCAATCCTGCAATTTCTTCAATAAATTTTTCAGGATGGTTGAGAATATCGAGTATAAACACAGTGTCTGGGCTTACTCAACTTCTCAGAAAAGTAACAAAACTGCAAAAGCACTCTGAAGTTAGCTAGAAAATGGAGGGACTAAAATTGCAGCTCTGTTTGTTGAATGTGTAACTATTATCAATGTTTTTATTAAGATAGAAAAATTAAGACTATGGGCATGGGAAACAACGTGGAAGACAATCCGCTATGACCCCAAAATTAGACAGAAGTCTTGTCCTGGCGTAGCCTAGTGTTTCAGGACCACGGACAAGGCTACAAACCCTGTCAGTCATCCCATCCCCAAACATTGTATTGTACATGTATCCCTCTAAGGAAAATGTGCCCCAAAGAGTGTCTTATATTTTGCCCCCACTTCTCTATGGATCTCCTACAGTGCAAAACACGTGCAAGGACAACCCATGTGGCCGGGGCCAATGTCTCATTACCCAGAGTCCTCCCTACTACCGCTGTGTCTGCAAACACCCTTACACAGGCCCCAGCTGCTCCCAAGGTAAGTGGTGGAGGCCCCTTCGACGCTAGGCTCTCTGTGCCCTATTTTTTACCTGCACCCTTCTGCATGGAAGGCCAGATGCACCTGATGTTTTTGTGGCAGGCATCCAAGATGGTCCCTTTCCCTAGGATTTCTAAAGATTAATTATCCCTGGATTGACTCAATTCAGTGGGAGTTGACTGGTCTGTGTCCCTTCCCATCCAAAAAGAATCATCTTGAAACTCAATTCTTCCAGGAAGTAGACCCTGTTCTATTCCTGAGGGGACCAAGTAGGGGAATGAATACATATTGAGTCCCTGCTGTGAGGCAGGCATTGTCTCAGGAAACATCCGTTCTCTTTTGCATTCTCCAAAAACACCTCAAGGAAGAGTCTTACAGATGAAAAGCCTGAAATGTAGACAGGTGAACTCATTTGCTCATGGCCACATGGGTATCAGCAGGCAGAGATCTACCTAGCTCAGACGGGACCCAGCACTCCTGCTCCAACCATGCTTCTTCATTTTCTTACTGAGTAACCCATCTACTTAAGTGCACTTAGTCTTGGCCTCCAGCCATATTGCTTCATCCACGTTAGCTCACGTTCTTAAGGCTTCTGTGTACACTTACTAGAGAGTCAGTGGATCTGTCTTTCCCCTCTGGTGACCCACCTTTCGTGAAAGGATGGACACCAGTAGAATGCCGCCAATGTCTCCTTGTCATCTCAGACGTGGGCTGCAACGCCTTCTGAAGAGCCTTCCTGGCCCCATTCCTTTGTTCACAGTGGTTCCTGTGTGCAGGCCAAACCCCTGCCAGAATAGTGGTACCTGCTCCCGGCATAAGCGGAGATCCAAGTTCACCTGTGCCTGTCCTGATCAGTTCAAGGGGAAATTCTGTGAAATAGGTATGGGTCTCTGCCACCACCTCATCAGGGCCACAAGTGAGGCCTCTGGAACCCTTTTCTCTCCTGATTTTGTTGCCAGAATGTGGTTCAAATCAAGTTTCCCAAACTCTACTATTGTCTCAGCCTTCTCGCCTAAGGGGATAGGGTGTGTCTGGCTTCGTGTAAAGAAACTAATAAACTGGGGTATAGTGCAGGCAAGTCAAACCTCCTGGGCATCCCTAGGCCTTAGCCCACCTTCCATCAGTTCTTGTGTGAGCCAGAATTAAAGAACTAAGCTCTCACACCCTACAACCACTATATTTCATATTTTAAGCAGGATTAAATGTGGGACATTCAACACTTTTTTTTTTTTTCTGAAATTTGTAGTGAAATCCCAGGGTGATAAATATGCAGGTCCAGTTCTCTCACCACTTGATATACCCACCAAGTCCTTTTTAGGAGGAGCACGCCAGTGGCTGTTGGTTCTCACATTGCTACCTGCTCTCTCGGAGGTTCTGATGACTGCTATGTTGGCGATGGCTACTCTTACCGAGGGAAAATGAATAGGACAGTCAACCAGCATGCATGCCTTTACTGGAACTCCCACCTCCTCTTGCAGGAGAATTACAACATGTTTATGGAGGATGCTGAAACCCATGGGATTGGGGAGCATAATTTCTGCAGGTAACAGTTACCTTATTCATGCTCAGTTGATTTTGGTCACTTATTTTAAAACAGATCATTGAAACTCATCAGCCTCTTTTCTAGGAAGATTTTCTTACTCAGGATAGGCGATGTTATGCTGCTGTAGTAAACAACTGCCAAATCTCAGTGGCTCAAATACATCAAAGTCTATTTCCAGGTCGGTCACTGTGGTTTATGCCTGTAATCATAGCACTTTTGGAGGCTGAGGTAGGCAGATTGCTTGAGCCCAAGAGTTCGAGACCAGCCTGGACAAAATGGCAAAGCCCCGTCTCTACCAAAAAAAAAAAAAAAAAAAAATAGCTGAATGTGGTGGTCAGCACCTGCAGCCCCAGCTAATCAGGAGGCTGAGATGGGAGGATCATCTGAACCCAGGAGGTCAAGGCTGCAGTGAACCACAGCACTCCAGCCTGGGTGGCAAAGTAAGACCCTGTCTCAAAAAAAAAAAAAAAAAAGAAAAGAAAAGAAAAAAAGTCTATTTTGTACTAATGTTCCAAGTATCATGTGGGTTGGTGGTGGTGATGGTAGCGGATTCAGCTCCACAGCGTTCCTCAAATACTCAGGATTGGCAAGAAGAGACTGGGGAATGAAGCATGAGTTTTTCACTACTTCAGCCTAGAAGGGACACATCCTCTTCCTACACATACTTTGTTGGTCAGAAATAATCACATGAGCCCACATAACTTCCAGGCAGAGACGGAGAAGAGCAAGTGGAATGTCTGTCGAAGGTGATGGTCTCTAACCCAAAGATGTTCAGGCTTTCCCATGTAAGGGTAATGCCACCACCCTCCCTGGTGGTGATCTAGTTTCCTTCTTCCTTTTCTGCTGCCTCCAGGCCACTCCATTGGCTTCCTGCCACTACCCTTTGTCTAGCCAAGGCCAATGAGTCAGATGAGTTACAGATTAAGGGGAGGAGGTCTTTGTGTGGTTTTGAACTGGCTTCATAAATAAGGATTTTTTTTTCTTTTTTCTACACTTTTTTTTTTTTTTTTTTTTTTTTTTTTGAGACAGAGTCTCACTCAGTCACCCAGGCTAGAGTGCAGTGGCACCATCTCAGCTCACTGCAACCTCTGCCTCCCAGGTTCAAGCGATTCTCCAGCCTCAGCCTCCCAAGCAGCTGGGATTACAGGCACACAACACCAGACCTGGCTAATTTTTGTATTTTTAGTAGAGATGGGTTTTACCATCTTGGCCAGCCTGGTCTTGAATTCCTGACCTCATGATCCACCTGCCTTGGCCTCCCAAAGTGCTAGGATTACAAGCATGAGCCACCGCACTTGGCCATGAAGATTTTTTTTTTTTTCACAAAACACTAGCACCTTCCACTTTCTCTCACCTTGAGCTGTTCCCTTTGTGTAGCTGTCTTCGGGGGCAGCGGGGAGGGGGACCTCCTGGCAGCCTTTCTCAGAGGATTCCCATACATAGAATTCAGAGGCTCAGGCAGAGGAACCCAACTCTCACCATGTTTATGTGATGATTTTACTCTCCTGACGTGGAAAGGTCTTCAACAGGGATCTCATTTCTTTTCCTACAAATAATTTGATACGTCCTGTGGATCTGGCATGAGACTTGGGACTGCTTCCTCATCCTTGAGATTTTCCTCTGGAAGTCAAGGTTTTGCCAAAAAACTATAAACACCCTTCTGTGCTAAGGTTTTATAACCTGTTGGAGGATTCAAAAAAATGTGGTCCCGGGGGAGCACAAAAGCCTGGCACCTTCTTATGCAAAGGTTCTTTAGTAAGATCCAGTGGGTTCACCAAGCCTTGACTCTGAGTTGTTTTGTTTCGTATTTTAGAAACCCAGACGCGGACGAAAAGCCCTGGTGCTTTATTAAAGTTAGCAATAACAAGGTGAAATGGGAATACTGTGATGTCTCAGCCTGCGCAGCCCAAGGTAAAGGTCATGGCTGTTCAGACGCCCAGGGGGTGAGGGGATGGAGATTTGTAGGGAGATGTCCCTGGCACCTGGTCCCTCCCTCACCCCATTCTTCCTCCACACTTGCTTTACCAATTCATAGCCCATTGCCAACCCAACTGCCCAACCGTCTGCACCCACCAGGATGCCAAGCAGGTCTGGATACCTTTGTGGGTTCAGGTCAGGTAGTCCAACTCTAAACTCATGGTTTCTGACTCCAAATCAGTGCCCTCAACAGATATTTACGCATCTCTTGCTGTTTGCCAGCCACTATGCTGGGCCCTGGGTGTACAAAGGTGATCAAACTGGCTGGGCCCCCATAGCCTCTCAGGATGCAAAGCATCCAAATTCCAGCCTCACAGTCTTCCTGGCCATCTGCCCTGGCCCCGCTCTGTGCCCACATCTGGAACAATGTGCCCTTTCACCCTGACCAGTGGGATTCCCTCCCTGAGCAGTTTCACATATGTGCCTTTGATCTTATGGTCGCTTTTGTCTATAACACTCTATCCCATATCTGTTCTTGTGCATATACAACTATTCTTTGAGAACCAACTCAAATATCCCCTCCTCCAGGAAGTCCTCCTTGATTTCTCAAGTAAAATGTTATCTCTGCCTCCTTACAAATCCCAAGGAACAGAACAAGGCACCACCTATACAACATTTACTGCCCTCTCCTTTTGTATCACAGTCATCTGTGCAAATGTTTTATCTCACCTATTCTAGTTCATCTGAATACCCTCCCCTCTACCCTGAAAAAGCCTCCACAATTGTAATTGTGCACTAATAATGAAAGGCACAGTGATCATGCACACTTATAATTGTGGGGCCTTTGTCAATGTAGAGTAAATACCCAGTGATGGATTTGTATATTTACATAAACATAATGTATGTGTGTACATGTCAATCTTAGGAGTCACATACTTTGAAATGGAAGAAAAAAATCTGCATTGTTAATTCTATAGACTTGCTTTATGTTACGCAATGTATTCTACAAATATCAACAGTGCACCTACTGCATGCCCACCCTGTGTGCACCGGTACAGTCTCTCAGCTCTGGACCCCTGCTCAGCTGCTGGGCTCAGAGTCATACCTCTGCCTGAGCCCTGCTGAGGAACTGGAGGGAGGCTGAATGGCACAATTTGTCTTTCTTGTGTCCCACAGACATTGCCTACCCGGAGGAAATCCCCACTGAGCCATCAACCAAGCTTCTGGGGTTTGACTCCTGCGGAAAGACTGAGATAGCAGAGAGGAAGATCAAGAGAATCTATGGAGGCTTTAAGAGCACAGCGGGCAAGCACCCATGGCAGGCGTCCCTCCAGTCCTCGCTGCCTCTGACCGTCTCCATGCCCCAGGGCCACTTCTGTGGAGGGGCGCTGATCCACCCCTGCTGGGTGCTCACTGCTGCCCACTGCACTGAGTAGGTCCTGGCTGGGACAGGTACCAGGGTGGCTTGAGTGCCTGGGGGTGCTCTTCCCTTCCCCTCTGAGCAGCGTCTTGGTAGCTCTGGCAGCATTAGGGGTTCTGATCTGTTCAAGGGCAAAAGAATGGCTCCTGAAAGCCAGAGGGAAAACAGCTACCGTGTCTGGAATGTTTACCATGGACACAGCACTTATTAAATGATATTTAATCCTCAGAGCTGTCTGCTGGAGGACAAGCTGAGGAAGGTCAGGGATTTTTATCTGTTTTATTAATTGTGGGATCTCCAGTGTCTTGAGTGTGCCTTCGTACATAGCAAGTGCTGAGGAAATATTTGGGGAGGAAAATATTGTTATTCCCTTTTTGTAAGTGAGGATCTTGAACCTTGGGATTCTGCCTTTACCTTGCCTAAAGTCGTATGGAAAGTTAAGTGGACAAGTAAGATGGAAACCCCATTCTATCTGCTTCTTTGACTTCTTTTGTCCTGCCCTGAACAGAGGAAAGCATGCTCCTCTGTCTGATGCCATCACCAGTGACCTTTCTGAGTCAGGTGTCTTCATCCATGCCTCTTGTGTGCCTTAGAGAAGCAAGTAACTTCTGGGGAGCTGAAGAGTCACCCCCTTCTGAGCTCCCTATGCTCATGGTCAAGGCTAGTCCAACAAAGCCTGGGTTTTGGAGGTGGCCATGAAGGTCTTCCAGTTCACCTTGTAGTAAATGATTTCTCTGAGATTCTAGGAGCTGCTCTTCAAGAGAGGTCAAGCAGGCAATCATTAGCACCTGCCAATGGATTTTAGAAGACTGGTTCAAGATGGCAATGGCTGTTTCTTTGGAAGGCCTAGGGACAATGGGAGGTCTCCCATGAGAAGTGAGTGAAAGTTATAGCTTACATTTGGAGCTTGCTTCTGTTAATAAAGCACTTCCCTTACATAATCTTATTTGGACCCCACCACAGCAGAGTCTTGTGAGTGAGACAAGGGTAGCAGAGTCCTGTGAGTGAGACAAGGGTTACAGATGAGGAGGCTGAGTCTGCAGAAGGTCAGATTTGCCAAAGGCCACACAGCTGAGCAGAAGCAGAGCCTTCCTGACCATCTCATTTTCCCTTGCAGCATAAAAACCAGACATCTAAAGGTGGTGCTAGGGGACCAGGACCTGAAGAAAGAAGAATTTCATGAGCAGAGCTTTAGGGTGGAGAAGATATTCAAGTACAGCCACTACAATGAAAGAGACGAGATTCCCCACAATGATATTGGCAAGTTCCTCTTTCATGGCTCTCCTGAGGGTCTTGTCCTGGGTGGATTTCTCTATGAACGGAAAGCTGAAGTTTGGTTCTAGAAGGTGCTCTTGATTGTTTTTGGTCCCTGTGGACCCTGTGAGGTCGGGAATGTGTTCCAGAGCTTTTTAGTTTTTGAGGGTCTGTGTAAATGTGGATAAATGCACATATGCTCTTAAACTGAGGGCAAGCTGTGCTAGGAACATTGTGCTATGGAATGGGCTTGGCCTGGAATCCCAGCTTCCCAACTTTCTCACCAGGAGCCAGCTCACCTCCCTGAGCCCTCTTTTCTCTTCTATGACATGGAAACACGGATGCACAACTCTTAGCTTCTTATGTGTCAGGTGACACAGTGTGCGTGCAGGCATGCCTGGTCCCTAGCCCCTGGCGGGTGCTCCAGTGCAAATGCAATGACATTCCTAGCTACTGGCTGCTCAGTTCTGTACACGGTTTCCCTTAATGTAAGGATCCCCCCCCCCCCCCGCCCACCTCTCTCTCCTTCCTCAGTAGCCCTTTTTTCCCTCTAATGGCCTGTTTCTTAAAAAGTGGATTAAAAGTGATTTCAAAGTCAATTATTATTTCTTGACATGACTCTCGCCCTGAAGTGCTACTCCTTCCCAGGTGGAAGCTCAAAATATGAAATGGCCGTGGAAGAAGCTTTTCAGGCACGGCAGGGGTGGGTGGGGCTTTGCTGCGGCCACTCTGAAGCTCATGCTTCTTTGACAAAGAGGTGACATCACACCCGTTTTCTACCTCTCTCTCCACCTAGCATTGCTCAAGTTAAAGCCGGTGGATGGTCACTGTGCTCTGGAATCCAAATATGTGAAGACCGTGTGCTTGCCTGATGGGTCCTTTCCCTCTGGGAGTGAGTGCCACATCTCTGGCTGGGGTGTTACAGAAACAGGTGAGTTGGCCATGCACTCTCCCATGACTTAGGTGAACTACATCAACCACAGAAGAAAGGCCCAACTCGACTGCCCTTTTGAAGTTGAAATGAGTGTCATATTCAAGATGCATCAACCAACGAAAGCATCTGCCTCATTGATCAAGATCTGGTTAAATTCCTCCACCCGCAGGGAGCCTTCCCTGATTTTTCTCTGATCTCCGTATCTGTCCCTGGCCCCTACCCCTAAATACTTGGATTTTACCAAACATTGACCCTTCCTCTATGGAGACCTTTCTCCCTCCCTAGGTAGATTGGAAAGAGGAAAGATCATGGATTTTTGAGTCAGACAGACTAGTATTCAGTTCTTGACTTTGTCATTTGAACAACTGAGTTTTAGTTTCTTAATAATCATACTTACATCCTAGGTTTGCAAGCATGATCACAGGAGATGACAGAATTCTGCAGAGACATTCATTAAGTCAGCCCCTGGAAGATGGGGGTCAGGCCCCATTCATCTCTGTCTGTCTCACAGTATTTTGGTTGGGGTTCTCCACACAGTAGACATTCTATAAAATTGTGTTAAATCCAGCTGTTGATTTGTCTTTAGGATCTGGTCTCATTTTAAAAAGTAACCAAGGATTACTTTCCTCATAGTCCTGGCAAGATTATACCCTCTACTAAAAAAAAATCAGAAGAGTATTTCATGTCTTTCCCAAATACTCAAATATATATTACTCTTCCTTCCCAAATCTTGTCCTTAATAATGAATAGTGAGAATTACTTTAAATAAGCCTGCAGAAATTCCACACATCTGAACAAAGTGAAATGTAATATACAACTTTGAGTCTTTTGAGAAAGATGTCTGGCTAATTGGATTTAGGGTCAACCAGTAAACTCATTTTACAGCCATTTTCATTGTAGTCCATCCGCACTTGCCAACCTCTATTCTGCTCAATATGGTCTGGTCAGCATGGTGATGTCTCAGATGGGAATCTTTTGGAGCCTCAGGTTAGAATTATTTTGCTTTTCATGAACAGGCCTCTAAGACTTTATGTTCAAAGCCAATGAAATGTTTTGATTGATTTCATTTTCTTTACAGGGGAAAATGCCTGCTCTAGGAAGCAGGTAGCCTACTGCACAGGGCACTTCATCCATCCATCCATCCATCCATCCATCCATCCACTAAGAACTGTGCCAGTCCTTTGGTTAGGCCTTGGGGGATTTTAAAATGGTTAGGACAGCATCTATTTCCTCCTGAACCTCATGGCCTAGTTGGGGAAAGAGAGGAGGGAATATACTATCTGGTCCATCTGTCATGACCAGCACAGGATTGCAGGTCTGCACTGGCATGTTGAAGGCTAAAGATGAGGCTTTTCTGCTCATCTCCTGGAAAAATTCTTCCTTTCTGAGCTGAGAGTTGGTGGGCTTCTCCACGACAGTCTGCTTTCTGGTGGGGTTGGTGCCACCCTGGTCCCCACAGTAGTACTCTTTTCTCTGCTCCTTCCCCCCAGGAAAAGGGTCCCGCCAGCTCCTGGATGCCAAAGTCAAGCTGATCTCCAACACTTTGTGCAACTCCCGACAACTCTATGATCACATGATTGATGACAGTATGATCTGTGCGGGAAACCTTCAGAAACCTGGGCGAGACACCTGCCAGGTCAGAGACTCCAAGTGGTGCTTGCAGAAGGAGAGACTGGCAGGATGTTTCACTAGGCAGAGGCCCCTTAGAGCCCTGGGCTGGGAGCTGGGTTCAGAGGTCCACTGGTGGTAAAGCTAAGACACAGGTGAGCTGTGTCTGCCCCCTGGTCCCCTTGGTACATCCACATCCACATCAGCTCAGGATGACTCAGCATAATGACCACAGAGGTCACGTTGCCTGCATTGTCTAATTTAACTCTCACAACACACTGGTGAAAGTGATATCATGATCACCATTTTACAGATGCTTAGAGAAGTTATCTCGGCCTATAGCAATTGGGTGGCCAGTGGCAGGGCTGGGATTTGAACAATACAGTCTACAGGACATCAAACAGGCTTGTGGCCTCAGTGTTGGGCAGCATTTCTGAGAATCCCAGTAAACAGGGAACTGTCCAGAAGACCAGTGGCTAGAAGGAGAAAGAAGAAAGCCTAAAGCTAGAGATTTTACAGTAATATTAACTCATCATTAGGACTCGTGTGTGTGTATGTGTGTGTGTGTGTGTGTGTGTGTTTTAGCCCTAGAAAATGAAGTACATCTGTAGCCTAGGGCCTTTTGGAACCCCAAGTTGCTGATGCTTGTGACTCAAAAGACACTGTTGCAGAGGGAGAAGGTGGTGGCTCCATCAACCAGTGCTAAAGTGACTTCGGGCCCTGCCCCAAGTCAAAGCCCACTCCCCATAGTCCCTTTCTCTGTAGGGATCACATCACACAGGGCCCTTTCTAGAATCCCAGGAACAGCTCCATTTAGAATTTTCTGACTGTTGTCCCCATAAGCCTTCTAAGTGTCCTGAAAAACAGCATGCCAACATTCAAATCCCAACTCCTTGAGGGAGCCTCCCTGTACAAAGGAACCCACAATGATTTGCTGGCCTTGAACTCACTTTGGGATGGGACATCTAGGTTCCTCTCTCCAGAGTTTGTGGCTCTCCTGTGACTGTCTGTCTCTTCCCAATGAGCCAAGGATGTTCACATACTCAGAGGAGGGGCAGATGGGTGCAATTTGCCCTAAACTCCTTCTCAGAAGATAGTTAAGAAAAGAGCTCACTCAGGCTGGGTGTGGTGGCTCAAGCCTGTAATCCCAGCACTTTGGGAGGCTGAGGCGGGCAGATCACCTGAGGCCAGGAGTTCAAGATCAGCCTAGCCAACATGGTGAACCCCGTCTCTACTGAAAGAAAATACAAAAATTAGGTGAATGTGGTGGCACATGCCTGTAGTCCCATTTACTGGGGCTGAGACAGGAGAATCGCTTGGACCCAGGAAACGGAGGTTGCAGTGAGCCAAGAGGGTGCCACTGCACTCCAGCCTGGGTGACAAAATGAGACCCTGTCTCAAAAAAACAAAAACAAACAAAAAAATCCTCGTTCAATTCCCTAGATAATTGAAGGATTTCACTTACAGGCTTTGGAAACAAATAGTTGTGGATTTGAAATCTGTTTCTGTCTCTTACTGTATGACTTTTATCAGTGATGAAAGCAATTCTTCAATCTCAGATGCCTAAGCTATAAAATGGAACAAATCTGTCCATAAGATCACAAGGTCATGGCTAAGTTTAAAAGAGAGAATTCATTTAAAAAAAAAAAAACCTGTCAGTTGTAGTGCTTAAGCAGTATTAAGTTTTCGAGAGCTATCATCTTCAATGTCTTCTTCTCCTCACCATCATCATCCTTGCCACCTTCCATGAGGGTTTAATATGAACCAGGCACTGTTCTATATACTTTACAAATAATTAATCTTCACAAGAACCCTGGGGGATGGGGATCTATTGCTATCTATGGTTTACAGTGTGAGAAACTGAGGCCCAAGGTCATATGCCTGGCAGGTGGTAGGGCCTGGCTTGAAACCCAGGAGATCTAACCCCATAGACCATGCTGAGCACCTGGGCCATGCTGCCTTGGAGTACCCATCCTCCTCCCCTGTGTGTGCTGAGGGCCCCCAAGAACTCAGTCATAACATCTGCATCACTAAGAGTCAGGAAGTATAGCCCTGCAGCTCCTCTGTCAAGCCCGCGTGGACTCAGGGATGGAGGACACTGTTATCTTCTCTCCCTTAGAGTCTTGTATCATGTGAGATGTGGCAAGAGCCTTGTCACCGCTTTCCCGAGAAGCCCATGGAGGCTGGCAAGGGACTCCACTCCATCCCTTCCTGACATCCCCTGGAGAGAGGTGGGGGCGTCTCCAAATGTCTCTGGTTCATGACGATGAGCTTATGCCTCTGTTTCCCTTAGGGTGACTCTGGAGGACCCCTGACCTGTGAGAAGGATGGCACCTACTACGTCTATGGGATAGTGAGCTGGGGCCTGGAGTGTGGGACGAGGCCAGGGGTCTACACCCAAGTTACCAAATTCCTGAATTGGATCAAAGCCACCATCAAAAGTGAAAGTGGCTTCTAAGGTACTGTCTTCTGGACCTCAGAGCCCACTCTCCTTGGCACCCTGACACCAGCAGACCTCATGGCCAACACTGGACACCCCCACGCAGTGGACTGTCCCTACTCTAAGCAGAGACAACTGCCACCCAGCCTGGGCCTTCCCAGACCAGCATTTGCACAATATCACCAGGCTTCTGATGGAATCAACACAACATAGTATGTTCGCTTTCCTCAACCAACTGTACGTTCTAGAGAATCAGTGCTCACAGAGACTGCCTCTACCACAGGCATCTGCAAATGCAGTCTCCAGAATGCCCAGCATCAACGGGAACCACCGTCACATCTTTATTCCTCAGCCCAGACACTCGAGGTACTCAACAGAATCAGCCATCCACATCTAGGTATCAGAGAGGACCACAAATACGACATTCTCCATTTGCTTTCAGAGTTATTATTTTAATAAAGGCAGATCTGGGATGGGCTGGTGGGCCATTTTTCCAGCTCGCTGAAATCGAAGCCATCTGAAGCATGTCTCTGGTGAGCAAGCTTCCTCTCTGGCCTCTCAAGAATTGGGGTGGACACAGCTCACAAAAGCAGGGCCTTCTTTCTTTTGACGTGCAGAATCTCAGTGGCATCTGGGTTCACCTCCCCACTCTGATGATCTCCAGCCTCCACTGCTTCTGCCCTCCGATGCTGAAATCAAACATACCCCAAGTTAAAACTGAAGCTCCCCCACCCCCACTCCTGGCCGCGGTTCCCACAGGGCATGCTAAGAAGCCCCAGGAGCATTTCACAGGCTCACCCTCCCCTTCCTTTTCCCCTCTTCTACGCTCCCCGAGAAAAAGGGCCCTCAAGGCAAGAATGAGAAAGAAGCAAAGCCAATCTCTCATTTAGACCTGGCGTCTTTCTTCTGAAAAAGTAGGGTTCAAAATGCAGACTGTCGTATCCAGCGAGTCCCTGACCCTTTCTGCGAATGTAACGAGCAAGCAGTCAGCACAGCCTGGGCTGCCCTGGCCCGGGATTGATGTAGCCCGGGTAGGTTTGCCTCTGCAGAACTAATGGCTGTGACTTCAGAGAAAGCCCTGCAGGAAGTTTAACCTTCGTGTCATCTGCCTGGTCATCTCAGACCCATGAAATTAGGCGCCTTGTTTGAGCTGCATTTCACACTTCTTTAGAGCTAGCTGACCTTTGGCCAAAAATAAACTTTGAAAAGAAACAATGAGTGTGTCTTTCCCCATGGCCTTGCAAGCCAGGGTGGCTTTGCAGCTTGCTACTCACGTAAGCTCCCTGGAGACCCAGGCCCCTTGCGTTGGCCAGTTCCGCAGCCCGCCGAGCCATTTCCACTTTGTAGGAGCCAGGAGGGGTCCAGCCAACACCTCTGGTCAGGTTCAAGTCTGATTTATACTTGACCTTGAGGGTAAGAGGGAAGCAAGAGGAATATGTCAGCAGGGTTTGGAGTGGTTTGACCATTAAGTGAAGAAGATTCAAAAGGCAGCCACAATGAGACTATGTTGTCTGTCATCAGTAAAGCCAGAACAAGGGGAACAAATTTATCATAAGCAGCATCTCCCTGGCACAGGGGCCCCAGTGCGCTGCGAGTCCAGCCGGCATGTTGCTGTCTCTTGCATCTTCCCATTCAAGTGACAAAAGTTGCAACTGGGAGTGGGTGGGGCAGTGACACCTGCTCCACACACTCTGTGGCCTTAGGGAGGCCACTTCCCTTCTCTGGGCTTCAGTTTCTTCCCAGGGAAAGTGCAAATGCTGGGTTAATAGCTACTAAGATCCCTTGGAAACAGTTCAGCATAGCCATCAAGAGCTTGGGCCCTCACAGCACACAAAAAGAGGTTGATATCCCAGGTCTGCCACTTATTTGTTATGGGATCTTGAGTAAGTCACTGAACCTCTCTGAGCCTCAGGTTCCTCATCTGTAAAATGAGGCAGTCCTGGGGTTGGCATGAGTGCCAATGGCACGAGGCTTGGAAAGCATTTGACACAGAGCCTGGCCCACAGAAGACACTCAAGAAGTGGTAGTTACTCTTGTTATTCTTTCTGGCACTAAAGCGTTAAGTGTCTTGGATTCTCTCTCAGCCCAGCTCCCCCAGAAGCTAACATGGAACATGGCATTATGGCCATCTCTTAGGAAGAGGTACCAGAGGAAGGGCCTCAGGGGAGTGGGTGGAGGTGGCTCACATCACTCTGCAGCTGGTGGGCCTTCTGAGCGTGCCTGAGGCCCAGCTGCTCCGGGTCACAGGTGGGCTGGGGCAGGGGCTGCCTGTAGTGCACGTCGCTGGCCAGCTGCTGGCTCCTCTTGGCCTGAAGGAGGCCGGGCTGGTCTGTGCGGCTGTGAAACTGGGACCGACTCTTGGCAAAGTCCTTCTTGTACTCATTGTCACTCTGGAGCCTGCCAACATTGAGGAAATGCTTCATCCTTGGGTCATCGTCGACGCTGCGGTACCCGATCTGCAGGCCTCGGTCCCGCAGGAAAGCCTCTTTGTACCGGAACTGCAAGTCAGAGGAGCAGAGGCAGGTCATGGGTGCCTACCTCCCCCAGGGCCAGCCTCACATATGGGGCCATCCCAAGGCATTCTCAGCAGGCGGCTCAAGAGTAGGTTAAAGGCACAGGCTTTGGATCCAGGTAGACCTATCTGTGTGGCCATGGGCCAGTTACTGAGTTTCTCTGTGAGCCTCAGTTTCCCCATCTGATAAAATTGGAGAATGATCTCCACCCCATAGGACGCTAAGAGGATTCAATCAGACAGGGACTGAGCTTCATGTCTGGCACGAGCTCTGGCCCACTGAGTGGTGGCTACTGGTATTGTCACTATTATCATTGATACTCAACAGGAAGAGAAATGTGCCCATTCTCACATAGGCCAGTCTGCCTTTGATTCTTTCCAGCTTTCAGGGACCTAGTCCGGTGCTCCTCAAACCATCTACAGTGAAGACTCAGTCCCAATTTGATTTGCTTTTTACATTTCCAATGCATTAAAGACCCATGTATGGTCCTATTCCATGTGGCTAGTATGTAGTAATACCACTTGTATTTGGTAACAATCAACCTGGCCTTCACCCTGTTCAATGAGATGAGTCCAGTGATCACACGCTTGGATGCTACAATGTCCTAATTGCTAAAAAAAAAATTTCAAAAATCACATGCTCTTAATTTCTGTACTTATCAAATTGTGGATCGGCAGGAAACTGTTCCCAGGTGAGCCTCCATCTAGCACTGTGGACACTTGCCTAGTCAATGGTGCCCTCTCTTTCAGAATACCTGCTATGTTCCTGACACCATATATGATTTTGTTTTCATCCCTACATTAATCCAGGAGATAAGATCCTTATTTCATAGATGTAGAAAATTAAGTTCAGAGAATTTGAGCAACTTGCCCAAGACAAACAGCCAATTCCTAAGTGACTGAACCAGGATTTGAACATGTCCATCTAGGGCAAAAGCCCTATCTCTTTCTATTCTGCCACTGAGCTTCAGCTAAAAGAAGTCCTTTTATTGCAAATCAACAACCCAAGCACATATTCATGGACCTCTTGGTACTCAGCCATCATCTTTTAAGAGTGCCTCTCTAAAAAGAGAGAGAATGGGAATACAGCCCTCCTCGACCACAATTTCTGCCTAAGATGCTAGAAAGTAAAGCCCATGTTTTTTTCTTTCATTTAAAATACAGTACGTGTTCAGTTTTGGTGCAGAGAGATAATCTTGACAGGTCCTGGTGGTTTGCCTTTCAACAGAACTGGGAAAACCAGAGAAAAACCCATCAGTGACTATGGGAGAGAACATGGGGTCTTACATCACTGGCGATCTCCCTGGATGCCCGGGCAGTCTGGAAGGGGATGGCATCCAGCCTGAAGTCGTAACTGCCAGCCCGGGTCTGCTCCCAGGAGTTTCTGTAGACTTTCTAGATTGGAAAAACAAAAGCATGAGTAAGCAGGCACTGCACTGTCTTCCATGTTGCTGGTACTCAGCAGAAATGGTTCCTAACCTTTGTTGGCTCCCAGAACGGCAGAGCCTATAGGCCCATGTCCACCTTGGGGACTCCCTAGCGCTGGGATTGGTGAGGTTGGTCGTAAAAGGCTTCAGCTCTAAGTCCCCAACCAGCCCATTAGGCCCTGCTCTTGTGGGGCTTGTGATCTTCAAGTATGGCTCATTTGCAACATCCCCTTGGTATAAGAAACCCCCAACCCACTCCTTCCGGTCTTTGCATTCACTTTCAGTGCTTCAGGTTTGCAGCTTCTTGAATTCTGGAAGCTGAATTCAAGCTTCCAGAATCCAGTTTCTTCCCACATGCTGAAAGTGCTGTTCCTTGGGCCTTGGCACTCATGTGTTCGTTAGCTCCACTGACATCCGGAGGGGCCTCAGCCTGGCTTTGATGCCATGCCCTGCACCATCACTATGAGGCATGCTGCATCTCATATACACCCCTGGTGCCTGCACGAAGGGAAGAGCCTTCACCTGAATTAAATTTATTGTCAAGAACCTGACCGAGCACCTGACCCATGTGTTTCATATCTTCCTCTTTCATTTTTTCCCTTTTCAAGTTGTTCTCACACACCCTCTGGGAGTCTGTAATCATATCCTCTTAGTCCTCAGGTAGACCCACATCACCGATAGAGGCATCAAAATCTTCTGTGCCTTCATGTAGCTAATATTTTTTTTTTTTCAAGATAAGGGAATGGCTCTATAAAAGGAGGCATCTGGAGATCCCAGTGGAGGGCTGTTCTTTATTCAGCCACAGAGAAGGGAGACAGCAGGAGAGGCGCATCACCAACAGACGACAAAGTGACAGCCCCAGACCGTGTCGGTTGCTCACTCGTTCCACGAGCTACAGCAGGTCAGGGGGCCCTTAAGAACCGTCCTTTTGTCTCCTGGAAATGGAGGTCAAGGCTGGTGCTCTGTTCTACGGGAGATTGGGGGGATTAAGCAAAGGAGGAGTGGCAGATGAAAAGCAAAGTGGCCCACCCCATCCCACAACTGGGCCTGGAACTAGAGAGGACCACAAAGTGCTTGGGCCAAGCATGGCGGATCTCATCATTTCTCTGTACTGTAGATCATACCACCTTCACCTCCATCCTCGCCTCTGACTTCAACACTCGATGCCATTAACTCTGAGCCAAATGTCTACTGTGTTCTAGGCCCTGGAAATGCAGAACCATTCATTCCTGGGATAATCACCTAACTGATGAATCACAGAGCCAAAATGATTAGATTTATTGGCTCACCATTGAGTTTAGCAGTTAGGACTGAAAGACATGTAGGAATGTTCAGATTATGACAGACTGATGATCCTCTGTAGCATTCTGCTTTCTGTTTGGGTGGCCCCACAAAGGTTAGAGTAGCAAATAGAGTCAAAACTCTGATCACTCTCTCCAAGGGGCACACCATGCCTTCCTAATGAGAACTCCCACACCAGATCTGGGCTGGTTATTGATAGCAAACTTGATGCAACATCAAACTCCAATGTCACCCCACTTTGGTGTCCAATGCACCCCAGCTTCTGAGTCTCTGTAACTCAGGGTCAACTAGAAAGCATGGCCCAGATCGGGGGTCTCCCGAGTGTGTGGGCCCCCTTTCTCTGGGTGACTTCTCCCTGTGTACTATTTGCTTGGTTGTGATCACTTCCTCCCTGAGTTTTTTATTCTGTTGAGGTTTTTGCCTTGCCACTGGGAGTCTTTAGATTCCGTAGGCGCTTTGATTTGGAACCCTGGGCGTTCCTCTTCTTTATCACAGTGGGCACAGTTTTGTCCTCATCCTCACACATTAGAGTCATTTGATTTTTAGTTATTTCGGCTGCCTTACACATCTCAATGGCTTTCTTTGCCCAGGAAGGTCACTTTCCCTCCACATCTTCCTTACAGAGCACTTGATCCAATTGTGCGTATTCTACACGCCCCCGAAGAAGTGCTCTTTCAAAAGAGGTTCATGAGTTATCCATATCCGCATACCCTGGTGGCTAATTTCAGCTCCAGGACTCTGCAGACCGGTGTCCCTTGTGAGAGGGAAGATGCTTCTATCACCAGCCTGGGGTGACTCTCCTCCTGAAGCCGGGCCCCAAATGCACTGGCAGCTTTATCCCACTTTCTACAGCGATGGGTCTCCAATAGTTCCTCAAATGGAGGCCTTGCCTTCCCCCATCCTTGAAGCATTAATGAGATGGATGTTTTGTGCAGGCTCTGCTGAGGGGGAGGTCCTGCTTCCCCAGATGGAGGTCAGCCCACCAGAGCTGCTGTTCTAAAATTATCCCTTGCACATCCTTCAAAAGCATCAAATGGTCATAATAACTCATATTTACAAAGCACCATCGCATTCACTGCATGGGATCCCACAGGGCTTTACAAACGCAACAAACTAATACACACGCTAACTAGAAGGCGCCTCTTGCCAACCCCTGCGAGGCAGCCACCTCTGGGGTGAACGGTAGCAGCTGTTGATCTGCACGGAGCCCCAGGACACAATGGCCAGGCCAGGGAGGGAAGAATGGCCGGACTCTGGGAGGCCCCACGCTGCCCCAGGCCAACACACTCAGCCTGTGTTATTCTGATCTGACAGTGTCTTTTGATTCCGCCGTCTCTCTACCTGTTATCCAAGGATCATAGCTTTGCTGGCCAAGCGGCCGCCTATTCTATTACAACCAGGGGCTTCCAACCCCTGCTAACAACAAGCCTGGGTTTAGGAAACAGTAGCTTGGTTATGCACGCAAAGGGCACATGTCCAAGGGAAACGAAAGCGTTGGAGGCCACAGTCCCATGCACAAAGGAGCGAGCTGCATTCGGATGGGATGGGCTACCATTGCAGCATCTTTCCAAACTGCGGAGTGAGACAGAGCCACTCCATCTCCAGTGACACTACTCTGAATGGCTACAGAGAGGGGTCCAGGAAACAGGAAGAGCAGGTGTCTACACCCGCTAGGACCAGGGGACCACTCCCCTCATGGTTACCCAGCACATCACCGCGGTCTTTGGAGCCATGCCCAAGTCAGAATTTTAGAGCTGGAAAGAACCTCAGTTTAGCTCAGCCCCGTTACCATTTTGCAGATTAAAAAAAAAAAAAATGAAGACCACTGAGGAAAGTGACTGAAAGTCACGCAAACAGTTTCTCAGTTCAGTGTCCTTTCTGTTCCAAGTCCTCCCTCCTAGAACTTTAAAAAACAAAACAAAACAAGATCCACATTGGGTACAGATAATTTTACAAAAGTAGGCACACACTCCATGAACCACCAGTTCACTTACATCACTCAGATGCAGCGCATTGAGGCGGGCTCGGGTGAAATCGGGGTGGTCGGGGATCAGGGTGTATCTGTGCAGGGATTCTGCATCTCCGGATCTATACATGCGCTGTGGATAAGATGGGCTCATGGTAAATGGAGAACTGTGTGGGCTGAAACCACAGGGGAAAAGCAACTGACTCCTTTTCCTGCCCCTCCACCTGAGTGCCCACCGCATAGAACAGAACCCAGTCCTGCCCGTGGACAGTGTCCCTCCAGAACCCACAATTTGATGGAGGATGCCTTTATAGCCAGGGTCAGATGGGGCAGCTGGTTTTAAATAGACTGTTAAAAATCTTCATCAAGATCTGCTCCAAATGGGCCACAAACCAACACCACGATTGGCCATACCTGGGTGTTTTACACAATAGAAGATATGCAGATATTTCAGGGAATCTTTGCAATTGAGCATTGGACATGCTTTTTACTAGTAACAAGATACAGCCTCGGGCGGGCGTGGTGGCTCACGCCTATAATCCCAGCACTTTGAGA
This sequence comes from Rhinopithecus bieti, assembly GCF_001698545.2. Taxonomy (NCBI): domain Eukaryota; kingdom Metazoa; phylum Chordata; class Mammalia; order Primates; family Cercopithecidae; genus Rhinopithecus; species Rhinopithecus bieti. The sequence goes on along the minus strand of NW_016810610.1, from coordinate 1,803,790 downwards.
GGCTGAGGTGGGTGGATCATGAGGTCAGGAGTTTAAGATCAGCATGGCCAACATGGTGAAACCCCGTCTCTACTAAAAACTACAAAAATTAGCCGAGCGTGGTGGCAGGTGCCTGTGGTTCCGGCTATGCGGGAGGCTGAGGCAGAAGAATCGCTTGAATCCAGGAGGTGGAGGTTGCAGTGAGCCACGATCGTGTCACTGCACCTCAGCCTGGGTGACAGGGCGAGACTGTCTCAAAAAAAAAAAAAAGGTACAGTCTCAAATGCCTTTGTTGTTTAACATTAATGGTAATAATTATAATATGCATAGTTAGTCATTTCTCTTTGTTATAAAACATCTTAATATATGTTAAAGAAATTAGTATTTTCATAGCCCACCTGGATCACAGGAAGGCACAATTTTAAAACTCCAAGATTTATCTGGTTTTTATTTTTAAAGCAGTGATTTAAGAATTACAAACAATTTCAGGAAGTGTTTGAGTCTTATGTATTTTTAGAGGTGAAACTGTAATATTCTGATCAATTCCCAAATTTAACTCAGGCTTTACAAATATGAACCGGTCAGTACAGCAGTCGGGCTATCTGTGAAATGGAGCAGCTGTCACTTTGCATGTAGAACTGAATCCCTTAACAATTTCAGGGGAAAAACATTAACCTCCTATTCCTTGACATAAAGACAGGAATGAGGAAATAGGGCTAAATTATACAGAGAGTAAAAGCAGAAAGAAGCTTTAAATACAGCTGTTCTTTTTTTTTTCCCCCCCTAACTGGGTTATATTAATCTTTTAATTCCACTGCCATCTATCAACAAGCAACATGTATCTGATCGAGTGTTTGGCAAGGGATCATCAATAACACCAAGCATTATTATCATTGTGATTACAAATCAAACCATGACAAGGAGCACTTATTGAGAACTTACTGTGTTCCATGTACTTGCTAAAAGCTTTCTGTGCCTTTATTTAATCCTCATTTAATTCATTTAATCTTAGAAAATGGTTGCTATTATTATCCTCCCCGCAACCCCAACCTCCTTTAAATAAAGGAAACAAGGTTAGAAGGGATTCAGTAACTGGCCCAAGAACATCCAGGCAATAGAAAGGTTTGCACGCCCATCTGTTCAGATCATCCAGGTAGCAGAAAGGAAGTTTGCACCGCCATCTGTCCAGAGCCTGTGTTCTTAGACCTGGACCACTGAGCAGCAGTGCTACACTGCATGCCCAGGATGAATGACAAGAAAGGACCTACCTCATTGCAGTGTATATAGCTGTTCTTGGCATGAACCAGGTCTGGGGAGTCAACCACTGTGGTGAACTTGATACTGTCTGGTTTTTTACGGTACTTGGTCTATAAGAGAAAGACAAAGATTCTCATGAAACACAGTCAAACATCATGCATTTTTCAGAATGCAGCTTCACTCCACCTTCTCAGTACCTAACATGCCAATCATACTGTTGGAAAACAAGCCTCTCTTCTTGGCAGGTACCTAACAATCAAGAGTATAAAAAGATTCAGCTGCCTCTGTGATAAGGAACATTTTACAGGTATTTACTCTCTTGAAGAGAGAGGCAGCTGAATACTAGGTATTTAGTCTCTTGAAGAGAGAGGCAGCAAAATACTATGGCTCCCTACAATAAAGGAATTCAGTAAAGGGCAGTATTCAGCATCAATGTGGCCCTGCTTGGACCCTGTCCAAATACATTCTGTTATTAAGAAACTGAAGAAGGCAGTGTCACCTTCGAGGGAATTCCAGGGCAGGGATCCCCAGGCTGTTAGTATGGTAAGGAGTTCAGTTAATGTAACTATTCCTGGGCAAATTTTAACACTATCAGAAATCAGAAAACCTCTGAAAACAGAGTCAACTCGGTAGATGGGTGGCAAATTCCTCCTCCTCTCAATACAAAGAATGGGCCAGTTTAGATGACAATTGTACGTAATGTATTTACTGAGAACTTTCTAATACATCATGCCTTCAGTTCCTCAGCAGTGAATTCATTTGGAGGGAAATCTCACTCTGTCTTGGGATTTGGTTGCACCTGGCCCTCCAAAAATACTGGGAGTCTAGTGACCATAAGGCCCTTTGGGATCTCCACTCCATGAACAGATTCCTTCTTCAAAAGGAAATGCTAGCTTGCCCTTGTCGCTTGTGGTGGGGACAGGTTGATGGTACCTCGCTGATGAGTTCTCCAGCCTTCTTTGCACTCTCTATCTGTGGAGATCTCAGCGCCAGCCACCCTATGCCCTTCATGCTGACCAGGTCTGACTTGTAGCGCAACTGCAGGGAGAAAATCGTGGGCTTTATCAGGAGAGTGCCTAAGATGACCACAGCATTTCAAGAAGATCCTTGATTTGTAATAGCGTTTGTAATAATGCTTCATCACAACATTTTAACATCTTCACTGGGAGTACATTCTGCATGTCATCAAGTCAAACTGTTTGAATTTGTACATTCTACCAGGAATTAATTAATGCATCACATACGAGATACAAGAAGGTCCCACCAGTGAACTGGCAGGATTTAAAGCAGAGAGTAACCACCTATGTGGACGATCGCATAAAGAAAGAGCTGAGATATATGCTCATATCTAAGCACCAGCTGGGATTATTTTGTTTCATTCTGCCAGTGAGGCCATTACCCGCCTGCCTAAATAGAAACATTCTGCACACTGTTCAGGCTTTGAACTCTGGGTTCAACCTCCTATGACTGGGAGCAAATCACTTTAACCAAAATGTGACTCAGTTTCTCTCTGTGATACTCAAAGTTCATAACAACCCCTCTGTTCTCATAAAAACACCTGCTAGTACTCAGGGCTAAGAGCCACTCTTTAAGTTAGATTTTTGTTCTTGTGATAATGGTAGTGGGGGGGAAAGAAGTCAATTATAGCAGGACTTTAAAAATGGAAACAAACTTACATGCCACCAGCTAATAGTGAGTAAATCATTTTAACTTCTTCATGCCTCAGTTTACCACCTCCTCCTACTGTTACTCATTATGATTTGTTTACATTCCAAAAATGGGCTAAGCCTTATTTTCTTTCCTCATTTTAAGAGCTCAGAAGGTTAGGCTATGGCATCGGTCCTGGGAGGAAATAATAAATGGTGCTTTAAGACAGTAGGTCTGATGGGTAACCTTCCCAAATGTTGAATCTCATTACTATTCCTTGATCTGCCCACCATTGCCTACAATGAGACAGTCGCCTGAATGCTTCTCTTCTTCTCTTCTCTTCTCTTCTCTTTATAGAAATTAGGCATTTTTTAAAGGTGGAAAAAGCCTCTCTAAGAAAATCTAAAATTTGGATCTAAACGATGTTGATGGCATTTCTCTAATTTAGACATAAGCTCTGCTGTAACGCAAAATATCACTCCAGAAATCAGCCTCTCGGCCTTTTTCGTTCTCTTTCATTTCAGGATTCACAGCGCTCCTCACAGCTGGCCTCAAAGAGGGTCCGTTTCTGATCTACTGTCTGCTGGTTAATGCCCCTGTGCAAATTCGACTGTGCCTTCCAACTGGTGAAGGGAGACATCACTCAGGCTCAGGAGCAGGTTTCGAAACCCCATGTCAGTAAGATTGCTTTTTATACCACGATCTTTCAGTCTACACCGGCAAAGCTTTTGCCTTGCACTCTGATAAAGAACAGAGAAAATTGGATAAATTTCTAAGTTGGAGAGAATAATCCTACAGGGCCTCTTCACAGCCGGGCCTTGCTCCTTTCATAAACGAGATGAAGTGGGGAGCGCTCTTTCAACTTGCCTTTTGTTGAGCTGAACAGTACGATCCCAGGTAAGTCAGAAAGCAAGATGCAGGTTCCCCAAAGATCTGACTGTGCCTCCAACTCTCTTATAAATGGATTGTCTATTGATAGCTCAGCTCCCAGCCCAGCTTTGACTATTCACGCAGATCCTAAAAACAACACACCTGCCCCAGACTTCATGATAAAAGAGGGGGCAAGGGGAGGGGAGTCAAGAAGAATCTGCTACCCAAAGATGGTTTCGAAGAAGGAGTATAAGATAATGAGGGACCTTTCAAAGCTGCACAGCTGAATCTGGCTTCCCCAAATGGCAGCCTCACTTTTTTCCCCCTCTTACATATTAAGGTCTAGAAGCCTTCTTCTGATTCACACATGGGGTTACCCAGCACCCCCATTTTGGAGCACTGTGTTGCAAACGCTCAAGCTGTAGCTTTTAGTCCCCGAGTTCGAATGCAGAAGGAATGATGTAAACCACCACACCTGGCTAATGTTTTTTATTTTCTATTTTTTAGAGATAGAGTCTCCTTATGTTGCCCAAGCTGCTCTATAACTCCTGGACTCAAGCAATCTTCCTGTCTCAGCTTCCCAAATGTGGGATTACAGGTGTGTGCCACCATGCCCAGCCTAAGGAACAGTTATTCCCATTCACAGAAACATTTTGGTTGTCAAATGATTGTTCAGACTCTCAGTAGAGCCACCAGCTGCTGTACTGTGGGTAAGCCACACCAGTAGTGGTTAAGAGGACAGACACAGAGCACCTGGGTTCAGAATCCAGCCATCTGGGGAAGCCAAAGAGATTGAACCAGGAGTTAAGAGGCAAGAGCTGGAAGCCTCACTGTGCCTTGTCCTAGCTGTACAGTCTTGAGGAAGTCATTTTCCTACCAGCTGTGGCCTTGGGTAAGCTACTTAGATTATTAGTGCCTTATTGCCACATCCCGTAAAGAGGAGTCATACTGGTACCCACCTAGATATTAAATGAGATAGTTTACACAAAATGCTTACGCCCATGTCTAGCCCAGGGTAAGCGTTCCATACATTTTGGTTATTGCTGTTGTTATTTCTGAGGGAGAAACTGAGTCCCGAGAGCTTAAGGAGTCTACCTTAAGTCACACAGCTGTAAGCAGAGAGGTTGGGACTGTCTCCGTGACATTTCGTGCACGTGCCTTTCCGGACTCGCAGCAGCCTGGTCTGAGACCATGAAGGGAGCAGGCAACAGCAGACTTGAGAAGCACGGAAGAGGTGATGGAATCAGCACCTGCCTATGATGCACCTTGCCTGGACCAGGCATGCATCTCAGGTGAATTTCTGAGTCAAGCAAGACTGGGCCGGGCTGGTCCAAACTGGGCAAGACACGGGAATGAACCACAGCCATGAGGAGCTCAGCATCTCTGGGTCCCCTCTGACCCTACCCAAAGCTTTCTTTCTGACCTGGGGAGGGCAAGGTCAGGAGAAGCAGTTGAAGGCTGGGGCTGCTCCCTTGAGATAACACCTATTTAGCACTTGTTCCCTTTTCTGCGTAATAGAACCACGTGAAACTGGAGTTTTGATAATGGCTGCAATCAACCTGAAGCCTCAGAACCAGCTGAACATTTCCGGGACTCCTGTTCACAGCTTCTTCGAACCCAGACTCCCTTGTTAACCAATTTGCAGCTTGAAAACAATGCGTACAGCATAATATGGTCATTTAAAATGTAAGCAGTAACATCTTAGCATTTAAAAATGTAATACATACCCTGCCTTTAAAATGTCAGCATTTAAGATGGCCAACTACAATTTCATGGGAGGGATTCTCCTTTTTAGATTATGTTCTATCTACTTTCTTTTTTTAGTGTGAAAATGTCCTTTCTTTTCAGAAATAACAGTGATATAAATGGTAGCTTAAGGTAGCATTTGTCTTTTTCCTTCTTCCTCAGTTAGTAAAATAAAATTTGACATTATGTGGATCCCACCGTTTAAAAGAGCCATTTTTCCCATGAATCCCAAAGTCTAAGATCATGGATCAAATTGAACCTCTTTGCTTTTCTTTTACTTTCTTTTTTTCTTTCTTTTTATTTTTTTGAGACAGGGTCTCTGGTCTTCTGTCACTCAGGCTGAAGTGCAGTAGCACAATCATGGCTCATTGCAACCTCTGCCTCCTGGGCTCAAGCCATCTTCCCACTTCAGCCTCCCAAGTAGCTGGGACAACAGGTGTGCACCACCACACCCAGCTAATTTTTTGTAGAGACAGGGTTTCATCACGTTGCCTAGGCTGGTCTCGAACTTCTGAACTCAAGTAATTCACTTGCCCTGGCCTCTCAAAGTGCTGGAATTACAAGTGTGAGCCACCACACCCAGCCCCTCTTTGCTTTTCTGATGGAGAGATGGAGGCCTGGAAAGGGAAGTGACTGCTCATGGACACACAGTGACAGCTGGACTTCCCACACACATCCTCTGACTTCCAGCTCCACCTCTCATACCTCTCCCAGGTGGCCTCCTTACCTTCCTTGAGGGCCTGTTCTGTCCCAGAAGGCTTCTGTTCTCTCAAGAAATAGACCATTGACAAGAGGGTCCCTTGTTGGGCACCACAGAGTCATGCTATGAGCTGTTTTGGGGGCCCTCAGGATTGCTTAGCAAATGGAAGAACTTTGTAAGTGGAACTTGGGCTGGCACTTTAGTAACTAAATCCCCCATGTGGGACCCAGATGAATGCACCCTACTTTACACTCTGCTTGATAGTGAATGACATGATATTTCAGTTCCAGCAAACTGTAATTAATAATGCAATGATAATTAAATTCATGAAATCATTACTGCAATTAATAATAATTGATTATGTGTTTAGAATACCCCACTTATTGCTATCTACAATTAATCTAGCAGTAGTCATTGCCCTGAAGGCAACCAGAATTGATGGACTTAGCGTAAGGAACGTATTCAAACAGCTAATACTTATTCTAGTGCTTCTATGGATCAGGTGTCATGCTGTTTCACATAGACCAGTTCTCCACTGAGAACCAGATTCTCAATGGGGGATAACTTCTTCTCTCGGGGACATTTGTTTGGCAAGATTTAGAGGCATTTGTTGTCACACTGGGGGGTAGGGTGATATGAGCGCCTAGAGGATAAAGACCACAGATGTTACTGAATATCCTGAAACGCACAGGACAGGCCCCTAAAACAAACAATTAACCTGCAAAAATGTCAAAGGTGCAGACGTTGAGAAACCCCGACACAGATGGCTGGTTATGTTCTAAAATGAGAGCACCTTCTTCCTAGGGATGCTGTGGGCCTAGAGAGAGGATGTGAGGCACAGTGCCTGCCACACTGCAACGGAGTCCCATTGTCATTATTGTCATGTCCCATGCCATCATTACCATGTCTGCAGCTTGTAGAAGGCATGAACTTGTCCAAGGTCACCCAGCCAGTAGCGGGGGAGCTATGGTTGGAATCTCAGAAGTCTGACTCCAGAATCTTGCACCATGATGTGGGAGGGACCAGCGCTCTCTACCAGCCCACCTGGTGCCCCTGCTCAGGGAAGGACCTCCCTGGGGTAACCTCAGGGTCTATGCCCGTGCTGTGAGGGCATGACTCCCTGCTCTGAACTCCCCGCAAGAGAGCACGATGGTTAAGAATGGGTTCTGGAGCCCACTCTCCCTCAGCACTTCCCACATGACCTCATCCCTAAAACAGGAGTAACAGCTCTCCCCACGTCAGACTGCTTTTGCAAGTTTAAAAGCAAAGGCAAACAGTCAGTGAGAGTCGGCAGTGGTTACAGTCTTACCATATCATCCTTGCTCCGCAGAGCCCAGGCCCTGCTCAGACCCTGTGACTCCGTCCCCACTCACTTGGCTTCAAACACGCCAAGGCTGCTCCTTCACTTCAGCCTCAAACAGGCCAAGGCTGCTCCTACTCAAGTCCTTGGCCTTTGAACTTGCTATTCAGTTTGCCTGGAGTTCCCTATCCCCTTCTATCTTTTCCTTAAGGCTTTTGCTCAAATATCAGCTTTTCAATGAGAGCTACCCTAATGCCCTATTTTAAATGGCACATGCGTACACATGTCCACACACAAACACACACACGCCTCCTGCCCCACTTCCCTGCTCTGTATGTCTCCATATCATGTATAACCATTGACATATTACATATTTCATGCATTTACCATGGCCTATCTCACTCTAGCATGACAGGAGTTTCATGAGCACAGGAATGTTTTGACTCTTTTGCTAACTGCTGCACTCTCAGGGCTTAGAATGGTGGCTGGTATACAGAATGTGCTCAATAAAGATTTTTTTTTTTCTGAGATGAAGTCTTGCTCTGTCACCCAGGCTGGAGTGCAGTGGCACGATCTCGGCTCACAGCAACCTCTGCCTCCCAGGTTCAAGTGATTCTCCTGCCTCAGCCTCCCAAGTAGCTGGGATTACAGGCTCATGCCACCATGCCTGGCTAATTTTTGTATTTTTAATAGAGATAGGGTTTCACCATGTTGATCAGGCTAGTCTCGAACTCCTGACCTCATGATCCACCTGGCTCGGCCTCCCAAAGTGTTGGGATTACAGGCATGAGCCACCGTGCCTGGCCCTCAATAAAGAGTTGTTGAATGAGTCAACAAATGATTCCAACCTAAATGACATAGACCCAGCAAATCGTTGTTTGGGGAAGGCAGACAGGGGCAGGAGAACCCAAAAGTCTAAGGAAGAAGCAAAGATTGACACCCAGGTTTGGTGGAAGGAGAAAGGCCAGGGGCTGGTTTGCATTTCACAAGGCCACCCCTACCTCACTCTGCAGGGCGTGGGCTTTCTTGGCCCAGGCCATCTTCAGGTCCTCGGGCAGTGCTGTGAACTCGTGACACCAGGTCCTGTAGTCGTGGTTGCTGGCCAGAGCCTGGGCCTTCCTGGCGTGGACCAGGTGCACCATGTCCATGGGCAGATGGAACTGGGCTTGGCTGCTGGTCGCCCCCCTCCTGTACTGAAGCTCGCTCTGCAGCTGGCCCATGCGCTGGCAGTGCTGGATTCGGGGGTCGTCACTTACACTCTGGGGCCCTATGAGTTTCCCTCGCTCCTTCACAAAGTCATGTCTGTAGAGAAACTGCAAGAAAGGGCCGGCCGGTCAAATTCTATCTGTGCATTTTCATTGCAGACTCTAGAAAAATCACTTGTTCTTACACTAGGAGGTGATGATTATAAGAAAAACCACAGTGGGGTTGGCCTGAGAGCGTGCCTTCCTCCCTGGGGGATGGACAATTAAAACATCGCTCCATTCTTCCTATCTAATTAAAATCAGATCCTCAGAACCAAAGGAAGGGCTTCACTCCCCTTACATGTCCTATGGCCAAAAGGAATTTATCAAAAAGGGTGAAAGAGAAACTTGTGCTTTATCCATTTGCACTTGGCAAAACATTAAACCCAAAAGACAGGATCCATTTATTTGAAGTCCACATTTTTCTATGATTTGTTTGTGGGAAAGAGAAAGTCACCTTCATGTCCCAAAGCTATGGATGTTATCAACAGAGTGGCTGAAACACAGCCATCAAATCCTAACACCAATGCGTGAAACTACAGAGAGCCAAGAGGGAGATGTGTTCCGGCTGTATTGCAATTTCTATCGAGAGTTCTCGTTCTAAATCTGGGTGGAGTTAGAAGATAGGCAGTTCGTGCATTACAAGGGGATCATAGCCTAGACGTTGCAATTAGAAATAAATCATCATATCCTTCCTGCTAGAGACCTTTGCCTGAATTTAGCTTCTGATTAACGGAGCCTTTCTTTTCCCCCTCAGTCAAAGAATCTCATTCATAACTAATATATTCTGCAGGTGACATCCTGTCTCGCATGGTTATAGATTTGCTTTAATTCAGGAAAATCAGCCGTAGACATTGTTTTACACGAAGTTAACAGAAATTAGGCAAGATGGAAGGTCATATCATTCAACTCACATCACTGGCTATATCTCCAGAGGCCCGGGCAGCCTGGAAGGGGAGTGCTTCTATTGTCAGCTTGTAGCCTTGAGCACGAAGATTATGCCAAGACTCTTTGTATTTTGCCTAAAGTGGGAACACATGTAAATCTTTTTTAAAAAATTACATGAATCAATGAGCAAAGGTCACCCCTTTCATTTATAGCACGGTGTTCCAGAATCTATTTCTGTTTTGTGCAGCAAATCTCATTAGTACACACCCTGGGTACACTCACGGACTCACATTTGTGAGAAGGTATATTTAACATGGGCATCTAAGCTACACATTTTAAAAAGCTTCTGTGAAGGCCAGAAAGGTCAGTGTTGGGTCACTTTACAGATGTAGACATACATGACTTTGGAGCATGCTTGAACTTAAGCAACAAAATGGCTTACGTCACTCAGGTTGGCTGCATTCGTTTTTGCTCGGATGAACTCGGGCAGACCCAGGGTCATTGTATACTGGTGTCTTGCATCCTCTCCAGCTGCTTTATACAGGCGCTGGGCAATAATAATAATAATAATAACAACAACAACAATAATAATGCAAGAGATAAGTGCTGTGCATTTCTGCAGTGCTGGAAGTCCTTCAATGGCAGTTGAGGAAACACAATAGCAAAAAAACATTCACTGTGTCATGGATACATCTCCAGTCTTGGGGAAGATGTTTATTTCAATAAAGACAATCTTTCATGAGTCAAGTCGAGTGATGTAAAAGGAATATGTAAGGAATGGCAATGTGCTTTGCTGAATAATAGGCCAATGAAAGAAAAATAAATTTAAGAATACTCCCGAGGTTCTTTATATTGTAGACTTTGTCCTTGAGGACATAACATAAAGGTCATACAAAGACCTGGGAAATTTAGGAGAAGGGAGGTGGAAGGGACGTCTCCAAACCCTTGCATATACCCTTTACTAAAGCCCCAGGATCCTTTCCGCTGGTGAATCACACCAATGCTGCTCTGGATGGCCTCATCTTGTACAAAAACATCCATTCTTGTGATTAGAAATGGGTCTATGAGCCAGGCATGGTGTCTGATGCCTATAATCTCAGTACTTTGGGTGGCTGAGGCTGGTGGATCATGAGGTCAGGAGTTCAAGACCAGCCTGGCCAACATGGTGAAACCTTGTCTCTACTAAAAATACAAAACTTAGGGCCAGGCGCAGTGGCTCATGCCTGTAATCCCAGCACTTTGGGAGACCGAGGTGGACGGATCACCTGAGTTCGGGAGTTTGAGACCAGCCTGACCAAGATGGAGAAACCCCATCTGTACTAAAACACAAAATTAGCTTGACGTGGTGGCAGACATCTGTAATCCCAGCTACTTGGGAGTCTGAGGCAGGAAAATTGCTTGAACCCAAGAGGCAGAGGTTCCAGTGAGCCGAGATCGCGCCACTGCACTCCAACCTGGGCGACAGAGCGAGACTCTGTCTCAAACAAACAAACAAACAAACAAAAATTAGCCAGGCATGGTGGCAGAAGCCTGTAATCCCAGCTACTCAGGAGGCTGAGGCAGGAAAATCGCTTGAACCCGGAAGGCAGAGGTTGCAGCAAGCCGAGATACCACCACTGCACTCCATCCTGGGTGAAAGAGCGAAACTCCGTCTCAAAAAAAAAAGAAAAGTAAAAGAAATCAGTCTATGGTTGCCGAGTTTGCTAAGGTCAGAGGCCAGGAGAGAAGGCATTGTTATCCCACAGCACAAAGCTCATAAAGTAGGCAGAAAAGATTAAATAGGAATTTAAAAGGGATACTACCACTCTAAAAGATCATGAATTCCATCCCTTATCCCAAGCTGCCATTTCTTACTTTTCAGCTGGAGTAAGTAGGAACTAATAGTGTAAATAACCAAATCTCAGCTGACTTCTAGAAGTTAGAGTCAGAAGGAGAATCTTAAAAACTAAAGATAGAGTCAGAAGGAGAATCCTAAAACCTAAAGGTGGTTCAAAATGTAATTCTCTGCCAAGCTCACCTATTTCGAACCTGTAAGAGAGCCACTACGAATAAGTAGAATCAATGAGGCTGGAATGATAATTTTACGGAATGAGATTCCTTCCTTTGCACCTACCCTCTGCTGGATACATGAAAGTGTAAATTGGGTAAATGGTGAGTGAGAAGAGGAGAAGGTAGAGAATTGAGAAGCCTGACAAACATCTTACAATATAACTGTCCTTGGATAACCACAAATCCTCCCACATCAGATTGACAATGTAAAATTGGTTAACCAATATTTGCCTAGACAGAACAAATGAATTATAGACCAGTACTTCTCAGACCTTCATGTGCCAAAGAATCATCTTATGATCCTGTCAAATGACCATGTGGAGTCAGTAGATCTGAGGTTGTGCCTTGCCAGTATGCTCCCAGGCAATGCTAATGTAGCTGGTCTGGGATTGCACTTGGAAAGTGAGACTACAGATGATCCCAGATTCCCAACTGGGCTTTCATTTCCTCTGGAAAATGTTTAGGCTCCATATAATGACATTCTTTTCTTTCCAAACCTCAACATAAACACCCATGCTCTTTCTCACCCCACACACATTCACATGTGTTTTTAACAATCTAGCAGTTTTTTAAAAGACCATTCCAAAGCCATCGGGAGATTTTACCTCATTCGTTATCTGGTTGCTGAACTTCGCATGAAGGAGGTTGGGAGTGTCTGTCACAGCTGTGTACTTGAATGAGTGGGGATGCTGCCGATATTTACTCTGAATTCACACACAAGAAAGGAAGAAGAAGACTCCGTAAGGGATAAAAACCAGAAGCAGAACCAGTTCTTTAAGTATTAGCCATAAAGCCTCATTTTGCAAAGGTTGCAAGTCTATCACTCCAGAATCCAGGTTGTCACCTGCCTTTGTGACCGCAAAACTCACTGGGATGAGGAAGCAGAGAGGAGGACAGGATGGACTGAATCGGACCCTTCTAAATGGGAAAGGGAGATTTAATCCTTTGCCATGAATGTGAACCTGACTATTTAAATTTGTGGTTTGTTCCAGATCTTTGCTGGACAGAGACCCAGTGCTCCTCCGCCTTGATGGCATACCACAAACTGCAGCTTAAAAAAAACAGACATGCCGGGTGTAGCGGCTCATGCCTGTAATCCCAGCACTTTAGGAGGCCAAGGCGGTAGGATCCCCTAAGGTCAGGAGTTCGAGACCATCTTGGCCAACATGGCGAAACCCTGTCTCTACTAAAAAATACAAAAGTTAGCTGGGCATGGTGGTGCACATCTGTAATTCCAGTTCCTTGGGAGGCTGAGGCATGAGAATTACTTGAACCTGGGAGGCGGAGGTTTCAGTGGGCTGAGATCGCACCATTGTACTCCAGCCTGGGTGATAAGAGTGAGGCTGTCTTTAAATTAATTAATTAATTAATTAATTAATTAACTAAAATAAATAAATAAATAAATAAAATTTAAAAATAGATGTGCCTACACCCCACCCTGAGAGACTGGGATTCAGTAAATTAGTCAGTGGGGCCCAGGTCTCCTCATTTCTTAAGGTTTTTAAGGTTCTGATGCACCATGAGGTACAGAGACCACTTGCTTTAGAGATTTCACTGGAAAAGCAAAGCATGAGGTTAAATCTAAACTTCCCTAGTATGCAAAACATAAGCTTATCTGAGCACTCAGGCTGACTGCCAAACACCTTTTACTTCCAGTACCGTCCATTATCCCCTCTTGTCCCTGCATCTACCATGAATAAAAGTCCCGTCACCCTCCCAGGGGTGAGCAAGATTCCCCAGGAAATCAGAAAGCTTAGAATTCTAAGACTTCTGTATTTTTAACAAGAAATTATCACCATTTCAAGCTTATAGTAGCCATTTCATATACAGCTGCCAGAAAAGCATACTGCTTAGATTAGTGCTAATCCTCACAAAAATTAAAAGAGAGGGGTCTGAGTATACCCATTAGACTAATTAAGAAGTGGAGGCTCAGAGAGGAGTAGGTCACTGGCTTGAGGTCACACAGCAAATCAGTGCTGGCCTGGAATGTCAATCTCCCTCTGTTGGTCTTCAAAGCCTGCTTTGTTTGCACTGTACCACAGGGCCACTCTTCAAAGGGACACAGGGAAAGAATATCTCGTGGGCCAGTGAATAATCCTTATATGTTAATAGAGGAACCGACTCCATATCCTCAAAGCTGTCTTAAATGGCATGCAGTCTGAAGGGAGAATCCAGTAAGAAAAAAAAAAAAAAGGCCAGCCCAGGGGTTAGGCAGTGAGTCACTGCTGCTAAAAGTTTAACATCCAACTGGCTTTAGTGGTAAGAAATAAACTGATTGGCTGGGCGCAGTGACTTACGCCTGTAATCCCAAAACTTTGGGAGGCCACATTGGGCGGATCACTTGAGGTCTGGAGTTCGAGACCAGCCTGGCTAACATGGTGAAACCCCGTCTATACTAAAAATATAAAAATTAGCCAGGCATGGTGGCACTCACCTGTAATCTCAGCTACCAAGGAGGCTGAGGCAGGAGAATCGCTTGAACCCAGGAGACGGAGGTTGCAGTGAGCTGAGATCATGCCACTGTACTCCAGCCTGGGTGACAGAGCGAGACTCCATCTCAAAGAAAGAGAAAGAAAGAAAGAAAGAAAGAAAGAAAGAAAGAAAAAAAAGAAAGAGAAATAAAAAAAAAAAGAAAAGAAAGAGAGAGAGAGAAAAAGAGAGAGAGAGAAAGAAAGAAAGAAAGAGAGAGAGAGAGAGAGAGAGAGAGAGAGAGAGAGAGAGAGAGAAAGAGAGAGAGAGAAAGAAAGAAAGAAAGAAAGAAAGAAAGAAAGAGAGAGAGAGAGAGAGAGAGAGAGAAGGAAGGAAGGAAGGAAGGAAGGAAGGAAGGAAGGAAGGAAGGAAGGAAGGAAGGAAGGAAGGAAGGAAGGAAGGAAAGACTGATTGTCCTCTGCTGTGGAAATATGCCCTGGACACTCAACACCAGCATCCACAGTTACCTCACTGATGAGTTCCGATGCTTTCTTCCTCCCTTCAATCTCTAACGTGCCTGGAATGACACAGGCAACGCCTCGCATAAAGTTCAGGTCCGACCGGTACAAATTCTAGAAGGAGTAATAAATACAAAGAATCAGAAAAGCCAAGCTCTCAGAACAAGGAAGCAAAGCAAAACCAGAGGTCTCAGGACACAGCATCTGACAGTGTCATAATTAGAACTCAAGGTTGAACCCATCCCTCCGGATACATTAAACTCAGCCAACACACAAACGCTTCTTGGTAAATGCTCACTGGGGGGAAGCAATGTAGGTCAGAAGAAAATAATTCTGCTGTCACTTGTCTCAGTGTAGCTGTTCCAGGGAAGCAAGACAGATTTTTATTTTAATGTGGGCTATCAAAAAATAAACACTGAAGTGGATTGTGGTTAGAAAGTCAGTTGTCTTGGGGCAAATGTGGAAATGGTCTAACAGGTCTTCTAAAACAAAATCCAGCAGCAGTGGGTGGCATTAATTAATTATGGGTTAAGAAAGAACTAATAAATAAATCCAAAAGAATCTGGCAAAGGCCTGCCTGAGTTCCTGTGGGTGGGGGCCAGTGTGTGTACCTGAGTGATTTGGGCTGACAGTTTAAAGAGTCCCCAAATTCACTCCCCTTCAGCCAGTGAAGTGCCCCCTGGGCGTGCTGCCTTCCAATCGCTATCACAACCAGAGGCTGGGCAAGCGGGGGCTCCGCTCAAGTGACAAACGGGCCCCCGAGATAAGCGTGGCAGCTCCCTTGTTCCTACAGCTGCTCTGAGTTTCCTGACAGTTTATGTCATTCAGTAAATGCTGTACACAGGCGTAAAATCCAAACAGACGACAGACACCCAGATCTGAGTGCCGCTCAGATCGCAGGCACTGCCAAACCAGGAAAGAGATTTTGTGCGGAGTTTTCCTTTCCTAAGCAGGCCCATTACCTGCAAATTTCATAGCATGGAAACCTAGCAAACTGGGAAATAAGGTAACTAGAGAACAGGATGTGGATGCCGGTTGGGAAGAACACTCTGCCTCTCCTTGGGAGTGAGGAAGTCTCCAATGCCTCCTGACCCTCCTGGGCCTGTCTGCTTCAGAAATCGGGCATCAGGAGTGAGAAATGCACATCAGAGGAGTACAAAGACTCCTCAAAGGAACCCAGCCAGGGTCTCCAGGGCCCTGATTTCCCTCTCCCCTCCCTGAAGTGCATCAGTCCTGACAGGTTCTGAGCAGCCTCTCCCAACAGATCTTAGCCCTCCTCAGAAGGCGGGTGGCACAGGAATGCATGAAGCACCAAGAGGAATCCTTCCTGCGACTTGAGGCCAGAGGCAATATCATTGGCAAATCTTAAACATGCACAACCATGAACCTTGAGGGCATCTTTGTCATTCGAACCTCAAGTTCAAATCCCAGCACTCCCTTTCTCACTATAGCTGTGTGATCTTGGGCAAGATATTTAACTTCTCTGCATTTCACTGTAATTTCTCTGTAAAATAAGGATAAACTAATGATATGGGCTGACTGTGAGATAATCCATAAAACAATGCTTAGAGTGCAGCAAAAAATAATAAATGGTGGTTATGATTAGATTTGCGTAACTGTGCTTAAGGGCTGTGCAGGAACTCTCAGACTGGGTTTCAAAATAAGACTTGAGTTTAGGATTTCTCATTTCTAGAGATTTCACTGAGCCAACAGGAGCTTGGAGGTCACTGCCTCGAGGGCCTGAGAGAAGAAGGGCCCCCGAGAAAGAGGCCAGGTCTCCTTACCTCGCTCTGCAATTTGTGAGCTTTCTTGGCACAACTCAGCCTCAGGTCTTCTGCCAAGGAAGTGTACTGGGGCAGTGGACGTTTGTAGTCCTGGTCGCTGGCCAGGGTCTGAGCCTTCTTGGCATGCACCAGGGCAGCCATGTCCAACGGCAGATGGAACTGCGCCTTTGAGTGTTCAAAACCTTTCTTGTAATTCACCTAGAGGGGTAGACAGAGCAACAGCGGCTATTTCAAAGCCACTATTTGCAACGGGACCATCAGGGAGGGCAACTGCAATGCAATTGTCCAGAGGTAAGCCCAGGGGAAGTTCTTGGCAGGGGCAATGCTCCTTTCTTGCAGAGACTGGCCTAATAAGCAGGACTTGTCTCTAGGCCCTGACACTTACTACCCCCAGCTCCTGGAGGTCATTGATCTGGATGAAGACGGCCCATGATTCCCTCATTTGGGGAACATACAAAAGTTCAAGTAACAGTAAATAATGTCAGTGATTTCCTTGCTCAAATTTTAGATCTTTCTATTTTTCAGAGGCAAGAAGATGCATCGCTCCCTGCCCCCCATATTTTTTCCCATCACCCACTCAAGTTCAGGCATGAGGGATTCTCCTCTCACACTAGCTAAGGAAGAGCTTCTTCAAAGCATTCAGTGATTTTCCTCATCAACATGCGAGCCAGGAACAGTGGGGAGATGCTTGGAGAGTCAGTCCTCAGGGATAGGCATTCCCAAAAACCCAACACACATTCTGGGAGAGGGAGGGGAAGACCCATTCCAAACCATAAGTTCCACTATAGTCCTTGGAGGAGCTGTGTTTCAAGGTCTGGGAAACTCACTCTGGAAATAATCAGATGCAGAATCACCATCTCTTCCTCATCCTCCTTTGTCCTTCCATTGTCTTTCATTGCTCTGGCCACCCCTCCCTGACCTCCTACCCCCACTTCCATTCATTCTGTCCTCACTCCTAGCATAATGCCAAGGACAATTCATATCCAACCTCATATTCTTAGGTCAGCAACTCAGGATGGAAAGGAAAAAAAAAGTTATGAATGGGGAAACTGAGGCAGAATACAAAATGGCAGAGAACATGTGAAGTTGTGGAAAGACCATGAGAGGTAGAGCTGGCTCCACGGCTTGGCTCTGCCCCTATCTAGCTGACCTTGGACAAGAGACTGAATCACTCAGAGTGTCTACTTCCCTATGAGAAAATAAGGAAGAATAACAAGATGGAGTTCCTAGAGATAGTCTGACAGTTAACTGAGACACTGTATATAAAAGCACTTAGCCCTCTGTAACATGCTGGATACAGATTTCATCACCAATGTTAGCCAACTCACATATGTGCAAGGAGACAGCGCCTACCACACATTTGCCAGTCTCCAGAGGGTCATAACCAACAATGATAGGGTCATTGCAAACTCAGACACCTACAGGGGACAGGCAGGTAGCATAAAGGAGTAAAGCAGGAAGTGAAGAGGAGGGTGGCTGCCTGGCCTACTGCACGGATTCCTTCTAAATGGAGCTGTTGGTCAGGAAGCCACTTTAACCAACTGTAGCCTTAAGGAATCCAGGTCCAGCTTCTGGCCAGAGGCCTAACACTTTTATATAAAATTTTCCATTTTTAAAAATTTGCAATTAATCCACTCTGCAGACCAAACGAAACACCCCTGGAGGCCAAACCCAGCCCAGGGTCAAATCCAGACAAGTGGCCAGTGACCACTAGTCAAAATCATAGAATGCCCAGCCCAGAAGGGAACTAAGGGGTCAACCAGTCCGGCACCTCATTTTTACAGAGGAGGAAGCTGTAGCCTGGAGGGACAAGTGATTTAACAATGTCACATAGCAAGTTAGTAACAGAACCAATACCCACGTCCAGAAGGGCAAATGAGGTTAGGTTGCTGTGCAGTGAGCATTGTCAGGTGGGGGAAACGAGGTTAGGTTGCTGTGCAGTGAGCATTGTCAGGTGGGGGGCCCACAGCCACTGATGCCTCTCCCCCCACTTACATCACTCTGCAGTGAGGTCGCATACACTGAATGTGCAAGGCTGATATCATCTTCCAAGCTCCGGGAACCAAGCATCTGTCCTTTCATTTTCTCAAATGCCTCTTTGTATTTGTACTAAAGGGAAAGAGAGCGGGAGAGAGGAACAGCTCAGGGATAAGGGACACAGAATGGAAGAGGTGGGCATTGGGTGAAATGTTTTGTTCTTTTGACAGTAACTGGGTGAGTTAAAAGAAAATGCGCGAGAGTCGTCAAAAGGGCTATTCTTTCATATGCAAGACTCCCAATGACTAAAGGGCTCGGCTGTGAAATGGCAGGACACATTAGCACGTGGGCGGCCCCGCGCTGGAGGAAGGTGGGTGCATTGTTAGCCATCTCTTCACGTGGACTCTCTTTATGAACACGTTGGTGAAGGGTGCATTTCATCTGCCCAGGGTCTATGTTTACAGTCCAGCATTTGGCTTTGTATCCCAGGCTGGGGAAGTTTTTGTTGCAAGATATGTTCTTTCTCATTGGTCATTCCCTGATTGCCCTGACACAGTCAGTTCAGAGAGGACAGGGAATTATCCACAGGCAAAAGAAGGCAGGGGTTAGGGGCAAAAGGAGTGAAAACCGGTTGGTGTTGAACATTGTCACAGGAACGGGGTGAATGCTCTTACATCACTTATGATTTCACCAGAAGCCTTTGCTGCTTGGAATGGAAGGGCATCCAACCTCAGTTTATAGCCACCGTCTCGAAGTTTGCTCCAGGATTCCTTATAACGTGTCTGTCGGGAAGATGTGCACAAGGAAAGACCTTTAAGCGACCTGGTGGTTTCCTAAACTCTGGCTTACCAAACTGGGAATCTGGTTCGTGGTGGGTCCCCTCCCTCCCTGGCCAGTTGGAATTAGAGATCATGGTGGCTTAGCTAAACCCACATGAGTTGAATCCTGCCTCATGCCCACCATTGGAGGTGGACAGGGGATGCGGTTGAGGGGGGACAGGTTGAGGCATAGAGGGGAGGGGAAGCAAAGGCTTTAGAGTCAAACAGACACAGATTTTTCTAAGCAGCAATTTGATTGGAAGAAGGAGGCACGAGATTGCATATGCGTAGTGCTTTATGTCAGATAAAGAAAAGTCAGACGTCTCTATCAAAGAACAGAAATGGTGGGCAGGGGAGCCGACAGATTTTGGAGAGGAGGAGTTAAGCCCCAAGTCTTCCCTTGGTATAGCCATTGGATATACTCAGCTATATTCTGATGTTCCCACTTTCCAGCTCCTCCAAACCAATGCTCTTTGAACTAGGCAGAGAATTTTCCCAGATCATTCTTTCAAATGAGCAGGACTCTTCTGCAGGACCAGCTATGTAGTGTGCAGGGCCCAATGCAGATGAAAATATGGAGTCCCTTGTTCAAAAATATCACATATTTCAAGGTGGTGATGGCAGAACATGAAACTAGCTCGGAGGCTTCTGAGCACAGGGCATTGTGTGCCTGCCCATGACTAGCCTTGCTCTCCCGTCATTAAAACCCGTGCCTCTTGGGTCAGACTCACCTCACTGATATTCATGGCATTCAGCTTGGCCAGCAGGACTTCAGGGAGGTCAGCAGTTGGCGTGTAATGATGCTTTATGTTTTCTCCTTGTTCCCTGTATAATCTCTGTGGATGGAGGGAGGTTTTGCATGAAACCTAGAGCCCATTCCACGCAGCCACAAGCCAGGTGACGCTCCAAGAGACCAAGCTGCAGTAGCTGCCACCTCCTCATAAAGACATGATCTCGGGCACCCTGCCTCCACCCAGATTTTACAGTTAGCATGGTGGCATGCATGTCATTTCCAAGCTCTGCTTCCTAGCTCAGAACATGACAAGCTGAAGCATTCCCCTCAGTGAATGCCCCACTCAAAGTAAACTGCTAAGATGGGTGTCAAATGAGAAAACGAGGTTTACTTAACACCTAGTAATAATTTGGTGATTAACTATCAGCTATGAGAGGGCATCAAGATACAGAAGGTGAGAAAGAAGATGACTCTTGTACAGGTGAGGTTTTCTCCTCCCTATCTCAAACCTCCTCCGCTCCTCCATCTCAAATATCCTTCCCCTAAGACGTGACTCCTGGGTGGGTCTAGGACTCCTTTCTCCCAGAACTCTGACCCAAGCTTCGGATATCCTGGTAGTTAATAATGACACACGCAGTTGGCATCGGCCACCAGAGAAAGTTTCCAAACAGGGCTTTTCCATCCCAAATCTTATCAGATGTGTCCAAGTTTCTACGTATCACAGCAGTGCCCCCTAGAGTTGGCTAGGGTAAGGAAGAAACAGGTATTGTTTTTCTTCATACAGAAGTTCTTCTTTGACCATCTGTGTTTCTCAGAAATCAGTTTGATTCTGATGGGCTGATTATGAAGAAGTTATAAATTCCTAAATCCATAAGCTTGTAAATCATCCCATCCCAGATTCTGACAGGCACTCAGGCTGTTTCAGAATGCCTGTCAAATAAAGCGGAGCCAGAATCTTTTGCTCAATTGGGAAACAAGGAAGAGAATTTTGAAACCTGTACCCTCAAGGTTTGTAAATTTTCCTCATGGAAAGTTGAATGGTTTAAAGGTATTTAAAAGCCAGATTTGCCCTGCACAAAGATCCATGGGTTTCTCTTAGTAGAATCAGCCAAACAGGGTTAATCTACATCATAAAGTGATTTTTTTCAGGACCTCAACGTTCACTTTAGTCTCCAGCCGACCCTGCAACCCTGCACCCCAGCCAACCTTTCCCACAGAGGGAAAAGGGTGAAATCTTGGTTTCACATCCTAAAGGAGTATGGGGAAATGGCTTGAAAGTAGTCTAATGTATATAAATCAGACCCAAATCATATTCAAAGTCTCCGGGAAATTCATAGAGCAACAATTGCTGGCCTTGGGTCCTAAAGAGCTCTAAGCACAGCGTCAGGATTCCAATTACCAAGAATTTCACCCAGTTCTGAAAACAACACTTTCAGACCAAAGGAGAAGGGAAAATGGCCTCACCACGAATAAATTGGTGAGACATGCAAATGGGAAGGAGGGTGAGCATCTTGGGGCAGTGGGGTGGTGGAGCCCCACTTGGCATTCTAAGTGCAGTAACACCCCCATTTGCATCCTAATGAGGAAGCACCCCCGCTAAGGGAGCCTCTGCAAAGGACAGGGAGCGCCTTCATCCTTAGGACAACAGAAGGAGAAAACCCAAGAACCCCTCCGCTTCAATCGCAGTGTTGAAAGAAGAGCCCACTCTTAGAGTCATAATGTATATACATTATCACTTACATCCACTGCTTGGGTATAACTAATTCTGGCCTGGACCATCTCCGGAGTGTCTTTAATACTGGTAAACTTCAAAGCATCTGGATGCTGACGGTACTTCTTCTGTTGAGCAGAAAAAGATCAAAGCTGTGAATTTTGTGCTGCTCTTTCATGCCATTTGAAAGAGAAAATCATAGGTTGCTTGAGATTAGAGTGAATTTGTGAACATAATTATTATTCTGCTTCCTCCATCTTTATATCCTAGGTGCCTTCAGGTTAATATTTGTTTCAATTTAAGAATAACCTCATGTCAATTAACATTAAAGTATTTCTACCTGGTGCAAAGAAAACATCTCCAAATTAGGTTATACTAGTAAAAGACTGTAGGATACACACTTAGAAAAGGAATCTTTTTATAGGCTTCAAATACTTTGTCGCCGTTGTTTACATATCTTAGTTTGGGTCTTCTAAGCAAGAAAGAGCATTCAGAGCTACATTTATCCATTTAGCTTTCTATTTTCCTTCCACAAAAAAACACCAGCAGACATTATCGCAGTCAAAACCCTCACATTTAGCAGCCCGCGAGTGTATGCCATCCAGTCACGTTAGAGCCTAGTTCAGTTAACATAGGAAATAATTCTTTAAAATATTACAGTAACAAGAAAAAGGGTGCTATTATTGAAAGGAGTTGTCACACAGTTTGAAAGACACTGAAGCAAAAAAAAAAAAAATCACAAAATGCCGGCAAAGACCTAGATACCCAATTTTGAAGTATTCTGAAAGTCTGTTTAAATTAATTTCTTTTTTAAAAATCAAAGTACCTTTCTAGGAGACTGAAACCATTATGACTTTAATGAGATCACAGAGTTTATGCTTTCAAAACAGAATAATTGTCTTAAACACACTCTCCTTTATCTGGTTGGATTTTTGCATATTGGGTTGTCTTAAAATGACACAGATCAATAGCCAGCTAAATCGAGCTCACCACCTGTTTCTGTAAATAAAGTTTTATTGGAACATGGCCATGCTCATTCACTTACATGTTGCCTATGGCCATTTTCCAGCTAGTTGTGACAGAGGCCATATGACCTACAAAGCCAAAACTGTTTACTATCTGGTCCTTCACAGAAAAGGCTTTCTGACCTCTGCTTTGGAGCATAGGTGTGCGTGAGAATTTGTGGCTCTTTCAGCAGTGCCAGGCATTCTCTCTGGAAGTTAAGAAGGTGGCCCAGGCCAGACGCTGTAGCTCATGCCTGTAATCCCAGCACTTTGGGAGGCTGAAGAGGGTGAATCACCTGAAATCAGGAGCTCGAGACCAGCCTGGGCAACATGGTGAAACCCCGTCTCTACTAAAAATATAAGAATTAGCTGGGTGTGGTGGTGGGCGCCTGTAATCTCAGCTACTCAAGAGGCTGAGGCAGGAGAATCGTTTGAACCTGGGAGGCGGAGGTTGCAGTGAGCTGAGATCGCTCCACTGCACTCCAGCTTGGTTAACAGAACAAGACTCGTCTCAAAAAAAAAAAAAAAAAAAAAAAAAAAAAAGAAGAAGAAGAAGAAGGTGGCCCAATTCAACACTAACTTGTAAATGTGACAGCCTGACATGAGATGGGGGGGGAAGTTGCTGAAAGGTATCTTGCCTTACTTATTAGAGTTTGAGGAATAGTATGCGACAAGCCCATCAAAGAGGATAAGCAAATTTGTTGAGAAAGTATGCACAATGAGGCGACTAACTAACAGTTGTGGGATACATGGTCCCCTGAAGATCCCTTGGCTGCCAGATTTAGACACATGAAGGAAATCATCTTGAAGTCTAAATTATGCAAATATGGTCTTTAGTCTTCATTTCCTTTTGTGAATGAGCCCAATATCGAGAGTTTGGGATCATGAATCTTCAAACCTAAATGTTTATTCCTATAAGTTCTTCACATTCATCCTCCCAGAGGGCCTCTCCTGAACTAGAATGAACAAATTAGAGCAATGCTATCCCCATGGAGTTCCCAGGGTCTTCTGAGCCTTGAGTGTTGACCAGGGTCCCTAAAAATCAGGCCAATCAGCATAAGGCCACTTTTTGAAGTCAACTCTACAGTGTGCCAGGTAGTGAGAATGATGCTCCACAGGAAAATACTAATGCTGGACAGGTGTGTTTGAAAAAACCAACAAGGGTGTCTTTCTATTTTAACTATAGGTTCAGAAAGAAAGCCTCTTCCTCAAAAAAAAAAAAAAAAAAATTCCAGGAGGCTCATTGCCAAAGCTAACATCCTGTGGGACTATGGCCATTATGATCCCCTTCCCCCCCAGAAAAGTCTAGAAAGACCAGGTTACTCTGAAGACAACTAGGCAAATGCTCACTTGTCTTCTGATCAAGTCACCCAACAAGCAAACATAAACAGCACGGGTGTGAATAGTCTGATGGTGTCCAGCCTCCTGGGAGCTTTGTTCTGTGCCGCTCCAACAGGGACAATTCTGCTCCCTGGGGGGCATTCAGCAATATCTTGATCCATTTTTAGTTGTCACAGAGGGCACTACTGGCATCCTTGTAGGACGTCCTGCTAAACATCTTGCAGGGCACAGGATAACCCCACAACAAAGAAAAATCAAAATGTCAATAGCGCCAAGGTTGAAAACCTCAAAAAGAGCTGCTCAATGACATCATCATGAAATATGAAGAAACAACATTTTTTGCAAGCAGTGATGCTGTAGGTTCCAGTCAAGGTGGCTATAAGTAGGCAGAACTAAGTAAACTGAAGTGAGACCTTCCCTCAAAAAAGAACCATGTCACATGGTGACCACCACATGAATATTCAAAAACTGTTGACTCTGTGGCAGAAAGGGAGAGGAAGAAAATGTGCCTAAAGTCACCAAAGGGCTTTTTGGGTGCAATAAATGTATCTTTTCATCATCTCTCCTGTGTTGCTTCATTAAAAAGGTAAGTTGGTGGGTAGCAATTGAGCTCTGTTTGATTGTCATTATTATTCATAATATCATTTGTCACCCACTTTGTTTTTGCCAGGGCCCCTACTGGTGTGTGTTTCGTATGTGGTTTCCCTCTAATTACCAGCCCTAGTCTGGGTTTTGAGGTCTTTCATGTGGCTTTGCCTTTTTCTTTGCCTTTTGAGTGGAAATTATTTTAATTTTATACAGAGACGCCTAATGCAGCCAGGCCTGTTACAGGCTGTCAGGAAATCTCACCTCGCTAATGAGTTCTCCTGCCTTCTTCGCCTGCTCCACATTTAATGACCCGGTGGCGACCCAGCCCGTGCCTTTCATCCACTTCACATCTGCCCTGTATTGGTTCTGACAAAGGAGAAAGAAAAAAAAAAAAAAAAAAAGCAGGCCATTGTTGGTGCACAGACATTTAAAGGGCTATTAGCGGCTCCCGACGCAGCCTTGGTGCCAGCTGAGTCAAATTAGATGCCACTTTTGTCTTACGCATTTCTGCACAGTCACAGGTAGGGCTCCCAAAAGTCAATTAATTTCCCCTTTAATTGGAGCCATCCCTTGGGACAGTGGCTTTAGGCCCCACCCAACACTACTGGGGGTGGTGCAGGAGGGGCCAAACCAAACTTGCCCCTCATTACGGACAAGTCTACTCGGAAAGAAGCGCGTCCTCATTGTCTGCATTACCAGTTTTCTTGTTTAAAATGACACACGGGGGACAAGAAAATGAGAATTCACAACAGAACCCAGGTGGGCGCTATTTGAGGGAATCTCACAAGACAGCGGAGGCTTCCCACAGTGCCAATTCCTTCCTAGCCACCTCGGTGGGGGGGCAGGGCGTATTTCTTCTCATTTCTTTAGTTTCCATTGGATGAGTAGTTTTAATAGAAAGTCATTTAAATGGACACTTCTCTAAAACTAGTATATCATCCTCTATCATGAAACAGCTCTATCAGGAAGGGCGTGTCTACACACACACACACACACATACACACACACACACACTTCCTGTGTAATAGTCTGACTGCAGCTGACCTGCCTTTTCAGTTCACCCCCATTCTTGTGCAAGAGTCACCTGAAGACAGAAAGCAGAATTGGGAGGCGAGGATCAGGAGGACGGGGAAAGGGTTATTGAAGATTAGCGACCCACCCATTCCGAAAATGGGAACTACCAAAGTCGGGGTGAGTTATCAGCAACGCTCTCCCCTAGCAGGCCACCGCTAGGCGTGACACAAAGATACTTCCCCCCGGCAATAAAAAGAAACCTGGAAAACATATGTAGGCCAGAATTCCAAGAAGGAAAAAGTAACTCTATGATTTCTTCTGTTTGTTAGTACAGAATCTAAAATCAGCCTAGTTTGAATAAAAGTTAAACCACTAACAAAGTAAAGTGTTGCCACTTAGGGATCCAGAAACAGGTGTCCCATAGCATAAACTGTTGCATTGAACGGCTTAGGGAAACACTTGCACTAGCACACACACTACACACACATACACACACACGTGCACACACTCACACAGAGCTTACATCACTCTGTAAGCCATAAGCCTTCTTGGCCCATTCCACCTTCATGTCTGTAGGCAAAGCTGTGAAGTGATGTGCCGCTGTCTTGTAGCCTATGTCTGTGGCTAAATGCTGAGCTTTGCGGGCATGCACGAGGTGGACCATGTCCAGGGAGACGTGGCATTGGGATTTGGTGTCCTCGAATCCCTTCTTGTACTCCAGTTCACTCTGCAGCTTGGACATTTGCAGTGAGTGGCTCATTTGCGAATCTCCCTGTACACCTTTTGCCCCAATGAGCTTCCCTCTGGATCTCTCATAATCCTCCTTGTACTTCACCTAAATAGGAACAGAGCAGGGATACATTAGACTCTCCTAAAGGAATTGTTAGGCTTCAGACTCCAGCCATTGGACAGAATCCCATTAGACCTAGAGTCAAATGAAAGTTTGCCTTTTTTGAACATCTGATATATTTTCTTTCATCAGTGAAAGAAAATATTATTACCCATTATTTCCCTTTTCACCTCAGCTGCCAGAAAGCTCAGAGTTATAAATAAAAGTAGCCATGAAATGAAAAACATACAGAATAGCCAAACTACAATTGCTACTTATGAAAGGAACTCAAATTAAAAGATAACTGGAGTACATATATATTTGGGGAAGTATGAGGGACAAAAGTAGCACATTGTTTGAAAATAACACTAGGTCGAGAGTAACAAGGACCTGAAGCAAGAATAGATATGAAAAAGTTGTGAAAACTGTCAGAAGGCACCAGTGTGGGGCATGATTTTCAACATTATCATTGCTTCGGTCAGTGGTAGATTCATGTTCCACTCTCAGCTCTGGCAACAACAACAGTATCAATATCTGCCACCACTTATCAAACCCATGGTATAACCAAGCACGGGACAAGCCTGTGTAACTGAAGTGCATCCACAGACCAGTGCTGATTTGTAAAATGTTACCAACTAAGAATAAGATAAAGGGCTTATGTCAGAATGTAAACCAACCACATTACCAAGCCAGTTGTTTTTGGTTTAGTTGAGCTTTTTTTGAAGCAAGACTTTCTCGATGAAGGAAGCAGAGTTTGACTTAAATCCTGGCTCAAGCTCTTTTTCTCACATCCGACTCCTAACAGATTGCATTAGTCTATACAACACTTCATGTACATCAATTCATTCCATTTCCTTGTCATTATTTTGCAATTACCAATTTACCAGCAAGTTAACTGAGATTTTTAAAGCTTAAACAACCTTCCTGAAGTAAAATGCTAACGGATGACAGAGGTGAGATTTTATACAAGGGCTATCTGACACCAGAGCCTGTATTAACCATTAACAGACCACAACATCTTTAGAAAGTCATGGAATGTCTCTGGGCATCCATTTATCTGTAAAGTGAGAAATCTGGATTCTTACTCTTGCTACTACTACAAATAGTAAGTCATCACTTACTGAAAATCAATGTGTGGCAAGCAGTTATTAAATAGACAGGCACGGATGTGATTATCTCATTGCAAGGTTATGGCTATTATCTCCATTTTACAGATAAGAATCCTGAGGTTCAAAGAGATTAAGAACCTGCCCAGACACTCAGAAAATCTCCCAGGTATAAAAACACAGGATTCTGCAGTCTCTTTTACAAGTTGGGGACAGACTCACCTCACTAGCCAGGTCCCTCTTGGCTTTCGCTGCCAGGAAAGTCAAGGAGTCAAGACGTAGCTCAAACCCTTTTGCCTTCTGGTTTTCCCAGCTGCTCTTGTACAGTTTCTAAGGGGATTTAGGAGAGAAGGTGAGGGGGTTTTCATATGAAAGCGTTCTCATGTGAGAGCATTTCTCTAGACTCTAATGACTATTCTAGGAAAGCAATATTGATTATTACATCCTTCTCTGAGAGTCACAGAAATCACGTCGTCTGAATACAGCCAGGCCTTCTTCCTGCCTTAAGGCCTCTTAACACACAGGGCTTCAATAAAAAAAAAAAAAAAAAAAGCAGATTTAAACTCCAGAAGCCTTAACAAATACTAGGAGTTTTCATGGAAGTCTCAAAAACATGCCAAAGGTAGGATAGCATAGCACAACACAATGACGTTTCTGAAAAGTCTATTCTCCATCTCCATCCACGCACCCCACCCGGCCAGCAGCGGCTCCAGCTGCACCTCTTTCTCTTTCCTCCCACCTTCCCCCAGCCTCTAGTCCACCTGGGTATTTTCCTTGCACCTCCCGTTGTCTCTCCTGCTCTTATCTCCAAATTTCAAGATCTTTCTTCTGGAAGGCTCCTTTCCCTTTCTGCATATGAATCAATTTAACCTCTGCTTCTCATCCCAATTCTCCTCCCCATCTATTTCTCAGATGAGGAACCCAAAGACCTGAGAGCTAAGCAGGGAGAGCAAAGAAAACACTTTCCCCAGAAGATACAGACAGGAGGGAAGTTGGAACTATGGATGCTTTCATGACTAACAGCTACCACTGTGCACTTGCCTCTGAGTGCTTGATGTGTAGAGACTCACTAAAACCTCATGACAACCCGATGGTACTAATGTTGGCATCATTTTACCAATGGGACACCTGAGAACAAAGAATTTGCCCAAGGTCACACACCTAGTAAGTGGCAACCAAGGATCAAACCCAGACCATTTGGAGTGAATGTCTGAGCTCTTACTCCCCTCTACCACGATTATGCTGTTTCAACTCTGGCACCTAGAATAACCCCTATATCCAACCCCAGGATACATTCAGTGGCTCAAGTCCTCCACTAGCTCATTCCTGCGAAAGCTGTCCTCCTCTCCCCCTGAAACACTGATCAGGAGCCAGATCTGCTGGGTGAGCTGTTTTTACAACAACCAGATGTATGTAACCTCAGTTGATGCAGACACTATGCCATGACTGGTGGGCTTGGTTTACCAGGTGGCTATACACAAAGGAGAGCAGAGTTCATGCTGCCCACACCCTCTCTCTGTACCTCACTGAGATTTGCAGCATTGGCTCGGGCCCGCAGGAAGAGAGGCTCGTCTTTGCTGATGGTATACTGATGGACAGACTGCTCATTTCCTGCCTTGTAGGCCACCTGTTGAGAGAGAGCACTGAATCAGGAGCAGGTGGCAGGGCCGAGGTGGGCAGGGTGGCATCCCGCATGGTGTCTCTGTCTGGTTGGCACTTTTCTGACTTGCATAGAAAGTCCATTACAAAACCCACCAGATCAGACTTTGAGTGACAGAATACAGTCAAGGAGAGATGATGAGAGAAGGAGAAGCAGTGGGGAGGAGCTGGGAGAAAAATGTGGCAGGGAGCCAACCTGAAAACCCCTCCAAGGTTTCTCTTTTCACACCTTTCCTTTGGGATGGAATCAACCTCCGCAAGCGTTGCTATTTACACTGTCTGTGGCCATAAAAATACCCCACCAGGGGGTTCAGATTAGTACGGACTCCCCAGATGGGAAAAATAAGCAGCATACTCTGCCTCCTGCCCCTCCATAATCAACCTTAATCCATTCACAGGTACTGACACCAGGAAAGTAAGCATGCATGGACATCTCCTCCATGGCAAACTCATCACTCTTCTTTTTCTCTCCTTGCTTCCCCTCCACCCCCAACTTGAGTTTCCAAACAGTGGCTTTCTGCTGACTCTGAGTTATGCTGATAGTATCCTTTCTGGCAGGTATATCTTACCTGGACCTTTAGGAAGGAAAGCTAGGAAGGTCCCGGACAGACTGTGGCAACTATGGTCCTGCTTGGTGTAGAGAACTAATCTGTAAATAATGTGTGTGGTGCTTCTTTGTTCTGGCCCCATAAATAAGCTTACGTGGGTGTGACCTGCACACACCCCAAACACAAATGTTGTCCTCCTCCAAGATAATTCTCTCCTGGCTCCAGAATTAGAGAGTCTTTGATGAGAGATAGGAGACAGAAGAAAAAGGGAACTAGAGAATACTGGAAGCTAAAAAGGAATAAAGTCAGCCCTGCATCTATCCCTAATAAAATTGGGGGAGACGGTGGTGGATGAAGCAAGGGCCCTGGTGTCCAGTTCCAGAAACGGCCTGGAAGCCTGGGGAAAGCTAAGTCCAGCCTATTTAAAGGGAAGGCTCTTTGGTTTCTGGATCATGCCTGGGCAGCACCTGCTGTTGTCCCTGGAAGATCCCAGGTCCATGACACAGCAGCTTGGTGGAGAAAGGGCAGCCCAGGACTCACCCCGCTCTGTAGCTCCTGGCTCTTCTTGGCGTGCTCCATCTGGGAGCTGTCGGTCACGCTGGTGAACTTCAGCTCATCGACCCTCTGCCGGTAGTTTTTCTGTTTCCAAAGGAAAGGGACCCCACAGCATTAGGATTGGGTTGCCCCTACTGCCCTACACATGTGCACACACACACACACACACACACACACTTTCTGTGGTCCAAGCATTCCCTTGGGAGGAGTGTTCTAGTTGATCCTGCAGCTTGAACAGAACCACACAGCCCTGAGATCACCTGATCCAGTGAACTTGTTTTAGTTGCTATTACTGAATGGGAAATGTAATTTTCCTCTTCAGTAACCCTGTATTTCACCGTGTGCTCCGGGGAGGTATACATTTTATAAATATAGACCTGACATAGGAGGGTGAGGTGGAGGAAACTTGGACTTTACAATGATGAAGACTGAGGTCCAAATCTTGCCTGTTCATCCTTCCAGCTTCATCACCTCGGGCACATCACTCAATCCAACCTAAGCCACCCTTGCTTGGAGTGTACAATGGGGACAACAGTAGAAGCTACTTCAGTCTAGTGTGGAGCAGAGGCTTCAACACCATGTTTTACGTGTGAGTCAGGTCCCTGGGACAGTGTCAGGACATAGCCATTGCCATGGTGTTATCATGATTGTCCAGGAAGCAGCAGCTTTAAGGAAGGAGCCACAGAGCCACAGACAGAAGCCTGCAGTCAGGTGGAATTCGCCTTCACAGTTTCTGATTTTCCAGATCATTGAGGTCTTGTCCTCGTAGTGTCCCCATCTCACAGCCACAAATTAATTGGTAAATTTTTAATGTGCTAATTCTGTCCCCCGTCAGGGACTTCTTGTCTTTCCTGAAGATTAGCTCCTCTGGCTTTTCCATTGAAACTGCCAAAGTTGCTGGGAAAGGTGGCCCCGCTGAGGACAACGTGTGGAAGCCAAAGCTTCACATGGCAGGGAGATCACAGATGAGCTCACAGCCTGGTTCTGGCAAAATTCCCCCATGCCATCAGCAGGAGGGTTACAGCAACCAACGGAACCCAACATAGTGACTAGAACACTGGGAACTCCAACTTTTTTGCCTTTAGGGGAAAAAAGTTCTAGAGAAAACATTCCAAAGAGACTTCTAATTTTCCTCCCTAGTTCCACTGTGTTGAATGGGAAAAATCCTTCACCACATAACTGAAGGGAGTCACATTGCCCTGCCACTGTTGGAAATTCCTAGTCATCCCAGACTATGCATTGGTCAAATCACAAGCACTTGCTGAGCAGCCAAGAATCTAGTCCATACAGAGCACAGAGGAACAGAAAAAGGGTGAAGGAGATGATATCCTCCTGGCCTTGGAGGAGCTTAAAAATTAGCAGGTAATACAGGAAGTGAGATAGAAACTGACATTCCTGAATCTCAAGGACCAACTGGCTACATTCTCTCCCCTCTGCTGCACCCCTGTCCAAGATAGATGGGGCTCTGGTTGCTCCACCTGAACTTTAGTTGGTCTCCAACAAGCTAGGTAATGAAAGCACTGAAGGGCTATGCTTTTCTCTCTACCTCATTCTACATTCTAACCCTAAATATGTCTCTGTCTCAGAGGAGGGTGAGTACAGTGAGAATATAAGAGTACATTACAAGATAAGCTTTTGAGATGCAATACTGTCTCATGGTCAAGAGCCAGGGCACCAGATCAAACACGCTGGGTACAGATCCCAGCTCTTCTGCTTACTAAAAATGTAACTTCAATTCCGCTTTCTTCATCTGTAAAATGGGAATATTAATAGGATAATCATACCATCTGATCACATAGGACTGTGGTGACCTATACATTAACAGTATGTATATAATATACCCAAAGTGGTGATTCAATAATGATTATCAGTCCATAAATGACAGGTATTATTATCACCATTATTATCATTTGCAAGAGATATGCCGACTCAGCCTTCTTGGCCCTGAAACAAGAATCCCCTTTGAAGATTCCAAACAAAGTTCCTGAAATAGTGACACTTCCAAATGAAATGTCCTTCAAAAGTCCTCCTCTGCCTGATGCCAGAGCCAGCTTTCTATGGCGTAAAGAGAGGCAAGGGCTTAGAGCTGCGGGGACCTGGGAGAATATCCGATCCAACCTCTTCATTTTTATTTTATTTTATTTTGTTTTACTTTTTGAGACGGAGTCTCGATCTGTCACCCAGGCTGGAGTGCAGTGGTACAATCTCGGTTCACTGCAACCTCTGCCTCCCAGGTTCAAGCAATTCTCCTGCCTCAGTCTCCTGAATAACTGGGATTACAGGCACGTGCCACCACACCTGGCTGATTTTTTTTTTCGTGTCTTTAGTAGAGACGAGGTTTCACTGTGTTAGCCAGGATGGTCTCATCTCCTCACCTCGTGATCTGCCCACCTCGGCCTCCTGCATTGCTGGGATTACAGGCCAACCTCTTCATTTTTATATGAGGGAAAGAGGATCAGGAAGGTTAAGTGACTTGCCTGAAATCTGCAGTGAATTTAAGACACAGGCATAATGAGAATGGTATCCTCCAAATATTGGACTCTCTGATTCAAAAGGAATCACACGCTGCTCACTTAAGAAATGCTGTTTTCCCAGGTGCTGTATATTATACCTTTCTAAACCAAATTATTCTTTGAATGCAACTGCTACTCAAAGTAAATAGGTAGGCTTCTTTAATGACACCATCTCAGGAAGTTTAACGCTGTAGAAAGTTAGCTGAGAATGCGCTACAGGTGTGAAATGAAGCACTCCCACTTTGAATCACACCCAAAATAAATCTGGGGGTAGAGAAAGGGAATTAGAGGCAAAGATCACCCTGCGTGAGTCAGGCGCTGAGGACTACTAGAGGCCAGAGGCCCAAGTGCAGGTTACCTCGCTGACCAGCTGTCCAGCCTTCTTGGCTTGTTCCAAGTTGAGACTCCCCTCTGTCAGCCACCCAACTCCCTTCATCCATGCCAGGTCGGCCTTGTACTGCAGCTACAAGAGAAAAACCACAAAGCTCTCATTGAGCACATGGATAGAGACAGGACAGAGTTGATGGGAGAGTTAGGAAGATCTTGATCCTGCAGTTGCCTTCCTGGAAGAACTGCTCCCTGCTCCTTTATGATCAGGCAGATCTCCACTTGGGAGATACAGCCACTGGGCCCACTTTGTAACGGGAGTAGCATGCTCTACCTTAGTGCTGAGACACCGCAACCTTAGCAAAAAGAGTGTTTCTCATATTTGTTGACCAAGGGCCTTTCTTTGCCAGCCTGCTAAATTTCCAGGATTTATTGATCATTTTCAACATTTTCTTCTCCTTGACTTGTCCCCATCACCAATACATCTTGACTTAAGCATTAGCTGTGAGCCCTGATCCTCCACCCTCCAGTCTCCATTGTGTCAACTATATCTCTACTTCTCCATCTGTCCTTTCTGGCCCCAGTACATTTCCTGCAGTTCTTCCTAGTCTCCCAAATTATGTAAGAGACTCATGCACAGGTTTGGAATCACTCTGAAAGCATGTCCAACTGCAAGAGATGCATGAAGAGAACTGGCAATGTGCAGGCTCACCTCGCTCTGGAGCCCATAGGCCTTCTTGGCCCACTGAGTCTTCATATCTTCGGGCAGCACAGTGTATTCATGCAGTTTCTTCCTGTAGTCCAGGTCACTGGCAAGAGCTTGGGCCTTTTTAGCATGTCTGATGTTTACCATATCCATGGGCAGGTGAAACTGGGTCTTACTCTCTTCAAAGCCTTTCTTATACTCAACCTTGAATGTACCAAAACAAGGGTAGGAGCGATGTGAAAATGCAGGAAAGATTTCCAGGCTTTTGGGAGCAGGAGAATCGGCACTCTGAGCACTGCCACCCTTCTATCAGAAAGGCGTGACCCAAGTCTTGGCTCTGAAAGGCAGCATCATGAGGGAGCTGAGGTTTCACACTACTTTGTTTTTGGGAGGACTGTCTCTTGCCAATGCTAAACCTTTTTACCCGGCTGCTCCAGGAGAAAACTCTATTCCCAATTCTCATAGATGCTTTAAGAGATAGAATAAAGAAGCTTGGGCTGCACAGCCAGACAAGCCTGAGTTCCAACCTGATCTGCCCTCTAACAGAAGGTGACCTCTGGAAAGTTATGTCACCTCTCTAAGAACTCGTTTCCCTCTGGGAGACTGTTGTGATAAGTAAAGGAATAATAGCTGAAACATGCTTAGTACAGGGACTGTCACATAGCAAACACTTGATAATGTTAGCATGCCAATAACAACGGTGGTTTGGTGGTGACGATGATGGTGGTGATAGCGGTGGTGGTGATGGTAGTGATGATGGTGATGATGGCAGCAATGATGGTGATTGATCATAGTGATGATGACAATGGTGATGGTGAAGGTGACGGTGATAGTGGTGACGATGGTGGTGATGATGGGGAAAGACAGTGTGCTATAGTAGAAGGAGTGTGGTGCCAGGTAATAAGAGTTCTAGGGTCTAATTCGCTACCCCTCTACCACTACTGCTGACTACCATATGGCTTTGGGAAAGACACAGTCTTTTTGACCCCCAGTTGCTCCAACTGCACATATGAAACATCAATGTATTCTGTCTAAACTGAAGCCAAATTGTCAATGCCTCTTTATGCTTCATGACTATGCACTTCATTTGGCTTGTTCTGTAGACACATCCAAAATGGCAACCCAGATGCCAACTCTCTTCTATTCAAGCTGTGGCGCTTTAATGACTCATTGGATAATTACATCCAACTGTACCATCACAGCAGTGTAAGTTGGCCTCACAGCTCGGAGCAGGCAATCTTTTGTGTCTTTTTCCCTATTCAGCATCAGCAGGGAAGACTTGATTAGAAACCGGGTCTGTCTCTTCTAGCAGAATTCTCCTTCCCCAAAGCCTTTTGGTAAGTGACATTTACCAAGGTTCCTTTCCAGCCATTACAGTTGTTTACAAGCATCGTCATTCTGATTGGCTGCAGCCTGGGAGGCCCTGGCTTGCTAAATATTTGAATACCATATATGTTGTAACCACAAGACCAGGACAGTGCCACAACAAGCAGGATGCTTTGCTCCACTAGGGAGAAACTTACTATGTGCTGTTCATTCTTATAGCCCCAGTGTCTTGCCCATAGTAGTCACTTGGCAAACATTTGTGACATGAATAAATGCAACTGAACACCTTTGTACCTTGATCAGCACATGCTGTCACCCTTAGGGCCACACTCCTCAACCATTTAAAGAAAATAGTATGCTTTGGCAAAATAAATAGACCAAACAAACTTCTTATGCAAGCCAGGAAAGAAAAGAGTTGCAGGTAAAAGTCAAGAAAAAGGCTAACAGTCCCAGGTGAAGTAGGCCCAGGAAAAATTTTAAAATAACACAACTGTAGGTGAGGGGTTGGGGGTTAGAAAAAGAGTTTACCTCACTGCTCATCTTAGCAATCTGCAGGGAGTGCAGAAGCCTAGAGTCGGCTGTACCCGTGGCTTTGCCTTTTGTCTTTTCATATTCTTCTTTATATTTAACCTAGAGAGAAAGAAGAAGGTCTACTGTGAGTGAGAGAGAAACTTTGCCGTCTATGGGGCTCTGGTTTTAACAAGTGCAAGGGGAACAATTCTGAAAAAACACCTCCCAATCTTTCACAAATCCAGAGAAAGATTCAAGTATTGCGATGTTTACAATGTTAAGAGTCATTATTTTTTTCGGCAGGACCACTGACATTTTATTGGAACCATTTCTTATGCATTCCTGAGTTAATGAGAGGAAACCTACATTGCTAGCAAGCTCCCCAGAGGCTTTGGCGGCCAGCAGAGACATGGCATCCAGCTTCATCTCAAATCCTTTCCCCTTTGTCTTCTCCCAGCCTTCTTTATACTTAACCTGACAAACAAAACCACAAGTGAATAGGAGTTGCTACCCATATTCCTGCCAAACGTCAAAGATATTATTTTAAAGCAAAGTTGGTTTTTTCCTCTATTTACAGACCAGAGTCTTGGCTATTGTTATCAAAATGATAACAGTAATTATTAACACAGTTAATTGATTCCTTCGTTGTAGAGCTGTGCAGGCCAGTGGTAATGGAACAGGACAAAGAAAAGACCCATGTATTGCTCCTTGCTCTGTTGTTTTCTGATCATGTGACCTTGGCCAATGACCTCTTGGGGCCTCAGTCTCCTATTTGCAAAGAGAGTATCACATTCTCTTTCTCAGGATTGCTGTGAGAATAAATTGGATAGAGTATATGTAAAGAGATCTTAAACTGGTGAAGTGTAACATAAATGTGGGGTGTTGACACTGCCCTGGCAATAACAACTACTGTTTATTGGCCTTTTCCTAAATGATTTCTACTCATTAACCACAAATCTTCACATTAGGCCTGTAAGGCTCAGAGAAATTAAAGAGCTCACCTATGGTTACATAAATTTAAAAAATGGCAGTGCCAACATCTGAACCTAGGTCTCTCTGACACCAAAGCCCATGCCACTAACTGTGCCCCTACAATACCTGTTGGGACTTACGATAATTCCACATATACAGTGCCTGCCCCAGGACAGAACAAGCATTTAAACAATGTTAGTTCCTTTTATTTTCTTCTCCTGCCCCCCAAATTCCATCTAGAATGAGAAGCCAAATCATAGCCTACTTGTGACTCCAGGGAGAATCTGATGATGCAGCTTGATATTCTTAAAACTTAAAATTCCATCTTGGCTAACACAGTGAAACCTTGTCTCTACTAAAAATACAAAAAATTAGCCGAGCATGGTGGCGGGTGCCTGTAGTCCTAGCTACTTGGGAGGCTGAGACAAGAGAATGGCATGAACCTGGGAGGCGGAGCTTGCAGTGAGCCGAGATCGTGCCACTGCACTCCAGCCTGGGCGACAGAGCGAGACTCCATCTCAAACAAAACAAAACAAAACAAAACAAAAAAAACCTTAAAATTCCTCCACACCGCAAATCACCAATTCACCAGGGTGATAAGGATGAAGATGTAGAGGTGTGTGTGTGTTCACACATAGATTGTACACATGCTCATATAATGGGACTAAATGGCTATGACCAATTTATCACTAGTAAACCACCACGTGCCATGACATAGCAAAATTCAAAGTTACAATTTGATGGATGCCTCTGAAGAGCCTTTCTCAGGGATAGACACTTCCCACTTGCTGGACCATCCCGGTATCTTCGTTTTCACATCACTCCATAACCCCCTCCACCTTCTCCCCACATTGCTCTCTTACCTCACTGAAGAGTTTGGCATTGGTTTTGGCCTTCACCAGCTGAGGAACATCCTGGGGCAATGTGTAATTCAACTTATTTTTCTCATAGTCAGCACGGTAATTCACCTGTTGGATTTAAAATAAATCTGTAGCGCTTTTATATGGGCAGAAAGAGAACTTTAGGGACCCATAGCTCTTTCCCCCTTAGACCCATAGCTGAGAAGGAGTTTCCAGAAAAGCCATTTTACCAGGCAGCCTGTACTTTTTGTGAATGTTTTAAATTAATGAACTGAAGGTGTCAAATGAAAAGTAAAGAAACTCAAAGACGCACTCGAAGTTGTGAGTTTGCAAAAGAGTTCCCTATGACTGCTTCACCAACTCCCCTTACACGCACTTGAGAATATTGAACTTTTTAAAAAATCATTTGCTGCAGTGCTGAATATCTTGTTATATGCCGGGTAATTATCAAATGCCTGCCCACAGTGACAAAAGGCCATCTTAAATCACACACACAAAAGAGAGCCAACCAGACATGTGACTCCTGTTGGCTGAATACGGCATCATCCGAGAAGCAGTCTTGACTGGAAATTAAACTTAAACTTTAGATGATTGGTGATACTAAGAATTATTGTTAGATTTTGGATGTGATATGTTAAAATTATATAAATACGTTTTTTCTTTTTTACCTTTTAGAGATTCATACTGAAATATTTACAGATTACATTATACAATACTTGAAATTGGCTTCAAAATAATATGGAAGAGGAGAATTGGATAGGTATATAGATGAAGCAGGGTGGCCATGAGTTGATTGCTGTTGAAGATGGGTGACAGGTACATGGGGATTCATTATGCTATGCTCTCTACTTTTGCATGCATTCAAAATTTTCCATAATAAAAAGTTTAAAAGAAGTGGGGGTCATTTTCTGGCTGTAGTAAGACATGTGTCACCATTCATGAAAGTCAAATCCTTGGAGGTCAGATGTCCAGAGGCCTCAAAGCAGCAATTCCAAGACCCCCACACCCAGCTGGGCAGGGGACGGTTACTTACATGACTCAGCTGCTGGGCATTGATTTTGGCTTGAACAATCTGTGGAGTGTCAGTCACTGAGCTGTACTTCAACTTGTCGATGCTCTGCCTATAATTGGCCTAGGTGAAAACCAGCACAAAAAGATGTCATTTGCTCTTTTCTCAAAGATTTGTTTAGCTCCCTCTCCCAAGCCCAGTAAAGTGCAATTCTCAAATGACTATGTAGAAAAAGAGTCAGATATTCCAATTGGATACTGATAGACACTCCAAGCCCACAGATAGAAAAACAGTACCTTGGAGAGTGAGACACCTAACAGGCAACTCATAAAAGAGGTGAACTAAGTGGCCAGTGAACATAGAGAAAGATGCTCAGCCACACTATTAATGAGAGAAAGGCATACCAAAACCACCAGATACCCCTCCACACCACCTGAAGAGCCAAATTAAAACTGCTGGCAATACAAAGTGCTGGCTAAGGATGAGGACTTATGAAAACTCTCACAACAGTGCTAGCAGAAGTGCAGATTGGTACAACCACTTTGGAAAACAGTATGGCATTTGGGCACACACACATCCTATGTCCCAACAATTCTGTGCCTAGGGCTCATTCTCAATGAAAATATATGCCTGAGGTCATTTTATAAATAATTCAAGCCATGCATCTACACATAGTATACTTTTCTGTATACATCTTATACTTCACCAAGAAAGAAGTGTCAAAAAAAAAAAAGTAAAATGAAAGAGGAACAAAAAGTCCAACCAAGTTATACATGCATCTTTAAGTGGGAGGCGATGGAGTATCAGTGACTCCTTGTAAGTGGCCCTAACATGTCCCCACCCTGTACACCAGCCCCTGCCTGGCCCTCACCTCCACCTTGCCAGAGTCCCCAAGGAAATTGCCGTGAGCTTAGCACTTTCAATGAAGATGTAGGTTCAAAAGAGGAGGAGGCAGAATCCCCAGTGCAGTTGGATGCATTGACTGCCTGGTTCCCACCTCAAGACATCAAGGACTAGTGAATTTTCCCCTTTGAAAATACAAATTGCCCTTTCAAGTATTAAGAATTATTAGCCATTTGCCCACAAGAATATATGTATCCAATCATCTTATTTTTCTCCAAACACACCTGACCAAGATCCACTGCAGAGGGAATGGGAACTTGGGTAGGGAAGTAAAGGAATAGGTTTGAGGCCAGATAGTAGGTGATAAGGAGTGAGGGGCTAAGGTGAGCTGAGTGAGAGCCCCAGAAACCTATGCAGGTAGAAGTAGAGCTAGGATACAGAAAAGAGGGAGAGGTTGTGGGTAGCAGATAACCTCTTTCACAATTTATTTTTATTTATTTATTATTTTGAGACAAAGTCTCACTATGTCACCTAGGTGGGAGTGCAGTGGCACAATCTCGGCTCACTGCAACCTCCTCCTCCTGGGTTCAGGAGATTCTCGTGCCTCAGCCTCCCTGGCAGCTGGGACTACAGGTGTGCGCTACTATGCCTGGCTAATTTTTGTATTTTTATTAGAGACAGGGTTTCCCCATGTTGGCCAGGCTGGTCTAGAACTCTTGGCCTCAAGGGATCCTCCTGCCTCAGCCTCCCAAAGTGCTGGGATTATAGGCATGAGCCACCACACCTGGCCTTCTTTTAGAATTTAATCAAAGTTATCTGAAATCCAGGTAAAAGAAGAAGTAAACTCATCCCTAACCCTGCTCTCCTTCCCTTATGCTCACATGGTTCCTTTCATTCATCCACTTGCCCATCCATTTATTTTTTCAACAAACTGTTGTGGGGTTCCTACTCTGCAGAGTGAGCAAAATCAGACAGTCCCTGCCCACACAGATATCTCAGATGGGTCCTCACTCCCAGGATCACAAACTCACCCAGTGCCTCTGGACATCTGAATCTCTGTGCCCACGGGCTCCAGATTGGGCCTGCTTGCCAGGTGAGCTCCCCTGGCTTGGCTCAAAGTGGCAGGATCACCATTGAACACCTCATTCGCAGCCTTCATGTCTATCTTTTCTTGCCCAAGGCCAAAGGCCCCTCCCAGAATCCCACACAGTGTGGCAAATTCTTCAGACCTGGGTTTCGCCTGAGAACAACACCCCTTTTCTGCATCACCACTATCTACTGATATCTCGGCCTGTACCTCACCTATGGCCTTGGCCAGCCTCCTCTGGCAGCTGGCTCTGCCCTCCCCAGGGGCCCACACCTTGGCCACTCTTGTACTGTTCTATCATCTCCTGCCTGTCTAGACTACAGGCCTTTGCTTTTCTGTCTTTGCTTTTCTGTTTTCCTCCTGTCTGTTGCTACTTCCTATGGCCACTTCCCTGAGATGACAGCCCACCTCAGGGAGTCTTTGCAGCCCAAAAGTCACAAATGTCTCTAGGAGCCAGATAGACCACTAGCTGGGTACAAGCCCAGTGCTTGGCCTTACTGTTGGGGAAGTAAGGAGTTGAGAGGACTATGGCTAAGGGAGGCAGCTGCTGCCCAGCTCTAGGAGATGGTTGTCATGCAACCAACAGGGCATACAGAAGCTAGATTTTCCAGTTATTCCAAAGAAACCAGAAATCCATATTATGATGTAAAATCTTGCAATTTTTGAAAGCTAACAAATAGTTCAATATTTTTTAAATCCAGTGACCCGGGCCAGGGGCAGTGGCTCATGCCTGTAATCCCAGCACTTTGGGAGGCCGAGGCGGGAGGATCATGAGATAGGGAGTTCAAGACCAGCCTCACCAACATGGTGAAACCCTGTCT
Organism: Rhinopithecus bieti; assembly: GCF_001698545.2. Classification (NCBI taxonomy): domain Eukaryota; kingdom Metazoa; phylum Chordata; class Mammalia; order Primates; family Cercopithecidae; genus Rhinopithecus; species Rhinopithecus bieti. Next base: position 1,762,542 of record NW_016810610.1, on the reverse strand, counting down.
CTACTAAAAATACAAAAATTAGCCGGGCGTGGTGGCTTGTGCCTGTAACCCCAGCTACTCGGGAGGCTGAGGCAGGAGAATCGCTTGAACCTGGGAGGCAGAGGTCGTGTGAGCTGAGATCACACCACTGCACTCTAGCCTGGGCACAAGACTTCATCTCAAAAAAAAAAAAAAAATTCCAGTGACCCAAGAGAAATAGGTCTAATAGCCACTTTGGGCCCACTGGCTACTAACTTGTATATTCCATGTCTTCCCTGGGTCTTGTACTCATTTCAACCAGCTCATCATAATTATAACTAACACATGATACTTACTATGCACCCAGCACCATTCCAAGTACATCACACATGTTAACTCATTTAATCCTTCCCACCACCCTATGGTTAGGCATTATTATTATCCCTACCTTACAGTGTGGAAACTGAGGCACAGAGACCGAAAGTGGCTTCCTCCAGGTCATCCAGGCAAAGTATCAGAGGTATGATTCAAATCCCTGGAGTCTGCCTCGCAAGGTGGCACTATACCTATACGCTATAAACCCGGTTTGCCAAAGCTAGTGTGCTTAAAGCTATTACTTTTATTTTACAGATGGGCAAGGGGTTCCCATTAGCCAGAGTTAGCATTGTTTAGACAGGGAAATGCATTCCAGAAACAGACAAATGACTTACAAGTGAAATTCTAGAACAGGACCTAGAAATAACGAAGTGCTCCTGACAATGGGCCACGGAGAGTTTTGTTGGATTTGAAGATTAAAAAACATCACTAGACTTGGTGCGGTGGCTCACGCCTGTAATCCCAGCACTTTGGGAAGCCAAGGCGGGCAGATCACCTGAGGTCAGGAGTTTGAGACCAGCCTGACCAACATGAAGAAACCCCGTCTCTACTAAAAATACAAAATTAACCGAGCGTGGTGGCGCATGCCTATAATTCCAGCTATTCAGGAGGCTGAGGCAGGAGAATTGCTTGAACCTGGGAGGCAGAGGTTGTCGTGAGCTGAGATTGCACCATTGCACTCCAGCTTGGGCAACAAGAGTGAAACTCCATCTCAAAAAAAAAATAATAATAATTTTGTGCTTTTTAGTTAATGATTCAAGGAGAAAAGTTTTTGCATGTTGAGTTTTGGACATGGGGTGTGTAGAGAAAATTAGGAAATATAAAGTCATTTCAATGTCAACTATTAATTAGATTAGAGTACAGTGACTTCCTAATGCATTAATTCAGAAGGCAAAATTATCATCTCATAATAGTCTATTAGAATTCAGAATTATGCATGATAAAATGTCACAAAACTATATTTTAAATGGCATATTCTTTCCTGATAATTCTGCATTAAGTATGTTACTGAGTACAATTACTTTACTCCGTGGGAACATAATTAAAAGTCTCCATGATTAATCACATCTTTGCAACATCACAAATGCTTGGCCATTGCTTCAATCTACATTTTGAAGGGTTTCTTTTTCCTTTGCTAAAGATAGAGTCTCATTTTAATTCTATCAATGTTTATAAAATCTATCTAAAGGGAATGCTCTCAAATTAAGAACCCATGCTTGCTTATTTTTTTAATTTCATGGCTATTTCACCACCTTTAAGATGACCACACAGAGAGACCACAATTGTTCTTGTAAATGGATTCCCCAAACTTCCTGATTACTAAAATCCCTACATTATGGGTGATAAACTCAAATTCACATCAGAACCAGGAAGGTAAGCTAAAGGAGGTACAGCAACAGCGAGCAGCCACCACCCAGTCCCAGCCAATTGCTGCCTTGCAGGATCTGGGGCAGAATGTCTCAGAGTTTTCAAGAAAAGGTGAGCATGTTAGTTTTTGTCTGAACTCAGAAATTCCACATGTTGGTTCAATTAAAACAACAACAACAAGAACAAATCCACTGTGCAGCCAAACAAAGCACTTCTGTAGCGTGAATGTGGCTTATGGGCTGCCAGTTTAGAACCCACCTCTAAACTCAATTAATATTTCTAATTCAGTCTGGTTTAAGTTTGCATCAAACTTTCCTGGGTGGGCTTCCAGGTGCCTGGTTTGACTCTGAGTCTTATCTAGATAAATGTAGTAACAAGTCATGTCATAATGGGAGTACGTCTTGCATTCTTTGAGCTACTTATTAGATATGGTATCTAGAATCCTACTGCAAAAGCACATCTTCAAATTTTAATAAGGTGCCCTTGATCTGCAAGTTTCCCAGGTAATGTATACGGCCAAAAAATAAATAAATAGATAAATAAATGCAGCTTTGGTAGCGTCAAGTTTAACTTTGTAAAATGAGTAAGTCAAGTCAATCCAACCAAACTTCCTGAGAAAAAGAGAAGCAAAGTTTAGGTCCCTGATCAATTCCTCTGCTTCCTACCTCCTGTTTTATTACACATTAGAAAAGCCCCCTTCATTCAATAAATATAATTTGCCAATGATTGCCCTTTGATGTCTGGGCATTGGGTTGGACACTGGAGATACCCAGCTGAATCCTACTGCCCCAACTCCGAGCAAGAGAGAGAGAGAGATTCAAAGACTTATCTACCGGTAGCAAAACCTCAATCAACTTCTAAACTTGTACTGATCCCAAAGGAAAGTAAAGGAAAGTAGCACTTGACATTCATAAATATACATTGAATTATTTGTTCAATTACTGATTGATTGATTGATTGGAGATAACCTTCACTGGCAACCACAATACAACCTTACTTCTAAGCCCCTGAAGTACTTTTAAGCTAGTAGGTGACTTTTATCTTTTCTTTGTACTTTTCTGTATTTTCTAAATTTTCTATAATAAACATATAGTAAAATTCTTACAATCAGAAAACAAGAAATTTAATTGATTGTACACATTTTGCTTGGAACAAGCCAAACCATAAATAAAATCACTGCTGTAATAATTAAGGGATACATATACTTTCCCATGTGCTCCTGAGGAAAAATGGAGTCAACATTACCACTTCCTCTCAACTTGTATATATACATTTTATTTTACTTCCTTCAGTCCTTAACATACTACGTGTCAAACCTTTTTTCAAAGAAAGAAAAAAGTCATCCTTGCTAAGGAGCAGGCATTTGAAATGTGCCCAGCAGACAAAGCTCACTGAATTCTAAGAGGAAAAACTGAACCTCAGGTTATTTTCAAGAGAAAACTAGAGTTGTCCCTAGTTCACACTGAAAATCGAAGAGTATGCAAGCATGCATAAATGAACTTCCTAGTGGAAAATGGAAAAGGATTTCCCTTCCTTCAATCCCTCCACCCTCCTATGAACTGTTGTATCATGTTTCTTTCCATCTTGCTGCCTACAAATCACTCCTCAGGAAGGAAGTGACAAGTGACGAAGCAGAAAGAGCTGTTGGAAAAGAACTTACATCTTTCAAGGGCACCAGTTTCATCGTTGTTTGATAGGAAGGCGTGAGAGTGGCTGGGTAGTTGTAGTCGACAAGATCATGTTTATAATCAGCTTTATAGGCAACCTAAAACACGAAGAAAAGAACAAGAATGTAGAAATCAGCTTCTACTTTCTTTTGGCTTTGTTTGAATGCCATAAGAAATATTTTTTAAATACCCAGAAACAAATGAATTCAGTTTCATCATCTTCAAGGAAAATTAAGTTAGTTCATACTTTTGTCTTTAATTAATCTGAACTCCTCTTAATTAATTCAAAATTAGTTAACTTCCATCTATAGTACATTTATTTTATATTTCTTATTAATTATGAAGCTGTTTGTCATTTTTGTTGAAAAGAAGCATTTGCGGTGCTTCAGTGGTACAATCGGTTAGCGTGCGGTACTTATATGAAAAGGGGCATGTGCACATGGATAGACAATGGAAGAGATCCTTGGCTATCCCGACAAAATAAATGGAAAGGTCAAGAGTCTTTAGAGTATTTAACTTTTTTCTTCTAAAGATCAAATTGACATTCTTAAGCAGAGAAAATCCAACATTTGTATGTTTCAATAGTGAAATCAGTTTCCTTTAAGTGTCCTTTACCTCCAAGATTTACAACCTGGCATTTGTAAACCTATAAACTGGATTGACAAAGCCAAAGAGAGTAATAGATTATATGCTACAGGGGAAAACAAGGACCTGATCTACTCTGTTATCCCACTACCTTGACCAGTGCCAGGCCACAGTAGGTTTTCAATGAATACAATGATCAAAAAAATGAATGAAGGAACAAACCAGCTTACCAACCAACCAACTCCAAATAAATCACAAAAGCTTTGGAACCCTGGGGAATTTGGAATAAGAATCATAATTATTCATTTCTCTTTCTCTCTCAGAAATTAAAAGTGTTAACCACATTGGATTCATTATAATAGACTGAAGTACTCTTCAAATTAGAGAAATCTAAGATAAATACTTTGTAGCCTTTGAAAATTTTCAGGGATTTTACCTAGCCTTGGTTGTATCTGCTAACATTTAGAAACTGTTTTGGGTCAGTCTTTATACAGTCTTTAAAATAGAAGACAGATTTTTTTTTAAGGGAAATTGTAAAAGAATTGGCTGAATTCTTCATGTACCGCCCCACTCCATCCCTATAGACCTTTGCATAAAAGGACTCACGTTGCTTGCCAGGCTGCCAACTTTCATAGCATGCAGAGTGCGTCTGTCCATACCAACTCCTTCATAGCGGCCTCTCATGTGGTTCTGGTAGTTTTCTTTATATTTATTCTACATAGAAACACAAAGTTTTCAACCAAAGCATTCCCTTCGCAAGTAGTTGAAGATAAACTACTCATCTTAATGCGTTAAATCCAAAGCATAAATGATTAAATATAAGCCATTTAAATAGCCAGTGTATCACAGAATAAAAAATAAGGCAAACTTTTTTTTTAATAACATAAATTTCAACCCACAAGAAGTTGGAGTAAGACAGGAAGACAAGGAAACATGGGATCTGATGAACATAGACAGCACAAAACAGACTAGACTTTCTGTGTTCATTTTACATTTTTAGTTTTACATTTACCAGATTTTTCCAATGTGAAAATTTACCATCAGATGGTGGCAGGCGCTGACTATGCGGGCATCACATGCAAAGCCCCATGCTGAGGCTGGTACAAATCACTGCATGCCATTACCTTCATTTCTAAATATATAAAGGACAAAACCTGAGCTTTGCCAAATTCTGTGATGTAAAAATTGGTCACTAGTGTGACCATGTGAAATAATAATGTTATGTGCCATGTGCCAAATGCCACTTATCAAATAAAAAGAAGACCAAAACAGGATGACGAGAGGTCATAAACAGGGAATTTGGGGAATTAAAATCACCTAACCTGGGAGGCCATTGCATTTCTAGGTACTGCGAGTATTTAAACAGAACACTACTTATGACTATATATCAGACACGATTCTACTTATCTGAGTTAATCTTCACAAGTACTCTATGAGGGGAAGGAACTATTATCATCCCCATTTTAGAGTTGGGCAGAGTGGCTCAGGGAGCTTAAACAACTGCCCAAAATTGGCCACTTTGCTATTAATAACTGTGAAATCAGGTATGTTGGCTCTTAAACCACTATATTTATGCAAAATAAATTCCTCACTGCGCCTTACACAGTCCCTTGCAATTTTAAATTCTACTATTATGTGCAACTAAGCAAAAGTAAAACATATTATCTAGTATAGGTCTTTGATGTCCATGAGGATACATCTTCAGACCTGCTCTGAGAATCTCCAAATTTGCAAATGCCCCTCTAGTACATATCTGCTCATCTGTAAGACAGGGAAAAAATGTCTGGCTCTCCAGGTGACTCTGAGGGTGAAATGAGGTGATATTAACTCAGAGGCACAAAGTCACACTGAGAGGGGATGTCACATGCTCAGCCAGGCCCCCTCACCAGCATTCATCACTAGGAGCCGGGCACTGTGCTGCACACAAGGAAGCAAGGAGACGGAGAGGACAGGTCCCGCCCAGAAGACTCAGGGTCAAGATCAGGGATGTGACAGAATTGAACACTATGAAGATCAATCCCAGCAGGCAATCTTAACCAAAACCCAGGCATTTATGCCTAAAAGGCCATGCTTCTCCAAGACACGTAGATCCATTCCCATAGACTGTCCCTCTTAGGAGACCTAAAAACTAAGCTCACCAAAAGTGCCCAAACAAAAGCTTAGCGTTAACAACTCACATCACTGGTAAATTTTGAGATCTTGCTCACGTTCCTGAATTGAGGTGTTTCACAGTAGTTGATACTGTGACCTCTACTACTTTCCAGATCCTTCTTATACTCCACCTTGGAAATCAAAACACCAGACACACAATAGAACCAAATCCGAAGTCACTCTTGAAAATGTCCCAGGACTTGACTAGGATATTTTTAGAAAACTTTCAACCCAAGATTTTAACATATCAAGCATAGAATATGCTAAGTTAGCAGGACATAGTTTCCTTGATAAAAACAAATCATAATAAATAGTAAATAATTGGTTTCATTCAGAAAATTAAAAGTATATCGTCGCTTTCAAGAACAAATACTATAAGATTTCATAACTCAGAAAATGGCAAAAATGCTTTTACAACGCAGGCAGGTAGTTACTCTTGAGGGGAAGTGTATTAGGGGGATAAATTATATTTCCTATAATGGAAATGTCTTAGGAGGATGTCTGGTCATGTTCTGTTTCTTGATCTGATTGCTAGTCACACAGATGTGTCCCACTTAAGGAAATCCTTCCCACTATACATTTATGATGTATGTACATCTTTACAGGTATACTTCAGTGCAATTCAATCAGGAAAGTTACTTTACAAGGAGTATAATAAATGAGACCACTCAGATGCAGAGCGTCTTCCAGTTTAAAATCAGTTGGCTATTTGAGCTCTCCTGGGTGCCTGGATATAGGATGTGAGGCTACATTAATAAAATAGACTCCAAGTCACCTCAGGTAATTAGCATGAGGCAGTTAAGGCCAACTACCTGCAATAGATGGCTGGTTTGTCTTACTGACTAAACATAAGGACGTAAAGAAATGGAAGATTCCCTTGCAACTTCTTTACCAAAGGAAATACCCCTCAGTTTGTTATCATATCTTACAAAACTATATGGTGGGGTATGTCTAATTCTAATACTATAAATATATTTTTATATTCATCTGTTCAATTACAGTATATTCATATAGAAAAATACCAAAATGGGAGTTCAAGACCAGCCTGGCCAGCATGGTGAAACCCTGTCTCTACTAAAAATACAATAAATTAGCTGGGCGTGGTGGTGGGCACCTGTAATTCCAGCTACTCTAGAGACTGAGAAAGAAGAATCACTTGACGTGGGAGGTGGAGGTTGCGGTGAGCCGAGATCGCGCCATTTTACTCCAGCCTGGGCAACAAGAGCAAAACTCCCTCTCAAAAAAAAAAAGGCCAAAATGTTAACGGTGTTATTCCTGGGTGGTAGAACTGCACTCCCAGTGGTATGTATCCAGTTCTGTCCCTAAAAGTCTCTACCACCCAGAACTAGACACTTGACTTTTCCAGGCATATGACAAAGTGAGAGCCTAATGGTGGAAGAGGTCCTATCTAGATCTAGTGTTCTGTGAGTGACAGCAAAAGGCCAGCAAACTTTTTCTATAAATGACCAGACAGTAAATATTTTAGGTTTGGCAGGCCACATATTCTTTGTCAATTGTTATACTCAACTCTGTCCTTGTAGCTCCAAAGCAGTCACAGATAATCAGAAACAAATGTCATGGGACTGTATTCCAATAAAACTTTATTTTAAAAAGCAGGCTGTGGGCTGGATTTGTCACTGAGGCTGTAGTGTGATGACCTCTGGTCTAGAGTACCAGAATCATCTGGAACATTTGTTTAAAATGCAGATTCCAAAGCCTCAGCAGCCATCTATCACTTCAAAGTATCTGAGGCTTCTGATAAGGCTTAGGAAAATATCACTCCTGGTGACTCAGAGCAGCCCCAAGTTAGAGGACCACGGGTTAGCTAACAGGTTAGGGAAAAGGACTGGCTTTTAGAGGTTAGAGATGGAAAATATTTTTGGATATTTGCATATCTGTTTGTGAGTTGCAGATAACTTGTTACATGAGTGCTTTGAATCGCCATAATTGTTCCCGTCGCCAGAGGCTGCCAAGTCAAATGCCTTCAAGAGCCCAGATAAGAAATGCAAATGAGGGAAAATGCCATGAAGGACACACTAGGGTGTGAGAAGGATATGAAGATCTAGAGGGGATATTTCCTTGCCAAACAGTCCTCACAATAAAAACGTCTTAAACTGTGGGCAAGCCAAACCAAACACACCCCTCTGGCAGCCAGCGTAGCATGTAAGGAAAGGGAAATTCACACGGAACACACAGCTTCTCGGAACTCAGACTTCAATAATAAGAGAATGAGAGGGGTTTGACGTTTGAAACACTCTTTCAGATGTTTGATTTGTTTTAAAAGATGGATCCTCCAGTATTCTTTCTGGCAACTAGAAGCCCGTTGCCTGGCACTTTTGAGTACTGACAGCCCTGGGAGGATCTAGGCAGTAACTTCTGAACCATCAGAGAAAGATGTAACTGGTTTGATTCTAGGCTCTCTTGTAAATTGCATTTTACCACTTATCTGTTCTTGGAAACCGGTAACCAATGGGCAGAATAGGTGGTGTCACCATTTTTTTTTTGAAATGGAGTTTCACTTTTGTTGCCCAGGCTGGAGTGTAATGGCACTATCTCGACTCACTGCGACCTCCGCCTCCCAAGTTCAAGCAATTCTCTTGCCTCAGCCTCCTTAGTAGCTGGGATTACAGTCCTGCACCACCACGCCCAGCTAATTTGAGCTAATTTTGTATTTTTAGTAGAGACGGGGTTTCTCCATGTTGGTTAGGCTGATCTCAAACTCCCGACCTCAGGTGAGCCACCTGCCTCTGCCTCCCAAAGTGCTGGGATTACAGGCATTAGTCACCACACCTGGCCGGTGTCACACTTTCAGCCAGAGCTTTTTATTATAGGGTCACCTCATTCACTGACTAGAGGAGATAAAAAAGGTGATGTTCATGCGTGTGGCTCTTCCCCACACTCACCTCACTCACGAGTTTGTTTATGCTCTGAGCCTGTTTGAGGACCAAGTTGTCTTGAGCTGGAAGCGAGTGATAATGTGCAGCACCTTTCATCCTATTGAAGTCCTGCCTGTATTTTATCTGAAATAAAAACACACAAAACGGGGCTGGAGTTGATGTTTCCAGGCTCCGGGAGAGGAATTACTCCAAAGTTATCCTGGACTTAATGTCAACATTTACTTAGTACAGTTTTCTGAAGGAAAAAAAAAAATATTCATGTGGCCTTTTCTCTTCATGAAATCTATAAACTACTTTGTCCTTTTTTGTTATTAAAATTTTCCCGGCCCTTTTCACACTTTTTACACTTTATACTCTAATTCTGCATGGAAAAAAAAAAAGTCTTAAAATAATCATAAGAAAAGTTGTCAGTCCAAACCCATTCTGCCCTTGGTTTAAACATCATTTCCCTGCTAATGAGGGGCAGAGTAATGTCTTTTAACTTCCTTCCTCAGGGAAAGATGGTGCTGTTATGGGTAATGGGTGATAGTTCTTTGGTAAAGGAAAGGAAAGAGAGGGAAGGAAAAGGAAAGAAAACAAAATGGCGAGGGGTGTGAAATGAATGCTGGGTTCTGATGAGACCAAGTAACAGTTGGCATGTCAAGATCTGCAGTGAGCATGTCACTTTTCCAAGTTTAATTATAGCCTGCCTTTCAAGGGCTGCCAGCAGGCTAACGTTCTGCCAATAAAAATCATTTCATCACCGGGTTACACCCAGTTTGATAATCATATGACTTATTTTAATCAGTTCTTCCCCTAAATTACTCAATTTCTAATTGGGCCATTTGGCAAAACTCTCCTAATACCCCACTCTGGCTGGCCAGCCTCTGTACTTGCTTCAAATGGTCTCAAGCAAGCTATACTGGTAGTCCATGGGCATCTCCTTGGAAGCAGACAAATGGGGCCAAAGCAGTCTTCATAAATTTGAATGGGAGTTGAGGGCTAACATTCTACTTTGGCTCAGCTGTAATAAATGTATCTGTGTGTAGGTTTCAGTAAGCACAGCCTTCAAAGTCTCACTTCTCTGCTTCTGTGGCTCTGCCGTCACACCTACATGGTACTTACGTCACTAGCGAGTTCGTGGGCTTTCTTGGCGTTCTGATATGCTGGAGTGATCATAGCCGGGAAGCTGCCCTTTCCCCTGTGCTCCTCATACTCCTCCAGGTAACCCTGTTGGGTGGGTCAAAAACTTCAGTGAGTAATGCTTTCCTCCCCAGATGTGCGGAGTTCAGCAATGGCCACTCACAGAGCCTATTATCACAGAGGTTCATCCACCTTGGGTTCCAGTGATGTCCATGTGGTGGCTTAAACATTCCTTTTAAGATGGCAGACCCTGGAGTCAGGCCCACTTACTTGTACCCAGCACACAGTCAGCACTAAATAATGGCAACTGATATAATGATCATCATCATTATTTCCACTGGATAAATCAGACACTCTACCACTCCCCCAGGCCTATGTGTTATGGAATATTCATTTTTTAACTGACAACCAGGGAAGTCCTTTGTCTTCCAGCAGGTCTCAAACACTACCTTACTCATGCCCAGTGGCAGATCTATGTAGGGACCTCTCCCGGTGGTACTGTCTCCCCCAGTGGTACTGTCTCCCCCGGTGGTACTGCATCCCCGGTAGTACTGTCTCCCCAGTGGCACTTCATCCTCCGGTAGTACTGTCTCCCCAGTGGTACTTCA
>NW_016810610.1:1720823-1751592 GCF_001698545.2 Rhinopithecus bieti | reverse complement strand
CTTCATCCTCCGGTAGTACTGTCTCCCCCAGTGGTACTTCATCCTCCGGTAGTACTGTCTCCCCCAGTGGTACTTCATCCTCCGGTAGTACTGTCTCCCCCAGTGGTACTTCATCCTCCGGTAGTACTGTCTCCCCAGTGGTACTTCATCCTCCGGTAGTACTGTCTCCCCAGTGGTACTGTCTCCCCAGTGGTACTGTCTCCCCAGTGGTACTATCTCCCCCAGTGGTACTGTCTCCCCCAGTGGTACTGTCTCCCCTGGTGGTACTGCATCCCCTGATGGTACTGTCTCCCCTGGTGGTACTGTCTCCCCTGGTGGTACTGCATTCCCCGGTAGTACTGTCTCCCTCAGTGGTGCTGTCTCCCCCAGTGGTGCTGTCTCCCCCAGTGGGTGGTACTGTCTCCCCAGTGGTACTTCATCCCCGGTAGTACTGTCTCCCCCAGTGGTACTGTCTCCCCCGGTGGTACTGTCTCCACTGGTGGTACTGTCTCCTCCAGTGGTACTGCCTTCCCCAGTAGTATGTGTCATGTAACCAGAAAAGGAGTATTATATAATTTTTGTAATTTGGGAGGAAAAACTTCGAATTACCATAAGATTATCTGAAATGGGACTAACTGTATATTTCAGACTAAGGATTACAATCTTTGTCTTAATCCTTTCTTTTTTCTTCCCCACACCAACCATCCGCTCCCAGAAAGGAAAACCTTCTCTTTCATGATGCTGTCATCACATGACGGATAACCCCTCCCTGGCAGCCAGATGTACTTTAAGACCCAGCTTAGAGACAACCTTCTCCTCGTAGAAGTCCTTCAGTCCTCCCTCACCCCTGGACCTGCCCCAGGCAGAGTCCTCTGTGTTTTCACTGTACTTTTAGCACAAATCTGGAACAGCCCATATGGTGCCCCCCTTAGGCTCATGACTCCATCTCTCTGTGGCCTCCTTCAAGCCAGGGGCCTGTCCAGCTCCAGCACCAGGGCTTGGACTGTGGCACACACATTTTCTAAAATAAAATAGTTGGGTCAGATTAGAAAATCCAGGCTCCCCGTTATCCAACAATGAAAACCATTTAGCCCGAGTTCTCCTTTTTGCCTGGCTGCCAGAATATTCTGGCCAAATATAATAAGTAATATGTTTTTTTAAAAGGTTCTCAAATTCTTTGGTAATCTGCTCTATGGCTTTGCCCATTCTGCTCTACAGTTCTGTGATTGTAACTTTACTCCAGTTTTTTTTTCTCTCTCTCTCTCTGTGTATATATATATATACATATATATATATATGTATGTATATATGTATGTTGTAAGTGTTAATCTTTTTTCAAGACACCTAATCCTGTTGATTACATGGTATAATCCTTTTAACAAGTCTAGTTACTTGTTAAAAAGAAGAATGAATTGGTTGGCATTTAAGGCACTACAGATATTTATAGTTATCTGCCTGCTGGCTTCTCTCTTGCTCCCTCCTCTTCATGCCCTGGCGAGTCATGCTAAATCACAACAGTGAAATGCCATACTAGACTGAGTCCTCTCAACAGCTGCTGACAGTGCTATCAAACAACACCCATTTTGATTCTTGCATTTGTTATTTTCAGGACTGAAAACTTCAATCAAAGCATCCTACTAATCAAGAACCAGCTATGACACTAAAAAGTTACATTTCATCTATACCTACAGTCATGTCTAGGTACACATATGAAATGATACATGTGTCTTATAACTACTGGTAGATAGGATTCGCCAAATACAGGACAAAATATTTTTTGCCAAATATAGAAGCCAGATATTTTTTTTAAAGCTGATTTTTAAAAGTTGTCCTGAGCTTTCCAAACAATATATTTAAAATACAAAACAAGTAAAACATTTTCACTGGTTTAAAGCACTAAAAGACCACTTAATTAACTTAGAGAATTTGATTAAATGGCCTTTTAAATTCAAAACCAAGCATTTCTGCTCCAGTAGACATTTTCAAAGGAGTCCCAACCGACCTTCAAACACATCCTAAGACTCATATGAGTATATGCCTAACTACGGCAATGTGTTTTTCTAAAGAACAGAAACAAATTCATTGTGGTTTTCTAAGTCATATGTGTTGTAGAGAGTGTACTTACTGCCAAATAATTCAAACAACTGCCCAATTATGAAAAAAAATCACTTGAACCCATAAAATGTATTCTTCCAATACACACTCGTGTTCTTCCAATGTTCTTTACTTGCAACTGTGAACAATAATGCTTCCTTTCTACCCTATAACACCTGGCTAGTACCAGAAAAGACAGAGGGATGTGCAAATAATAATTAGCTTGTGATTATCATCTTAATCTTTTTTTTTACTCCCTGTCAAGACATAGTTCATCTGAGAAGTGAAATTAGAAAAAGGGTTTGCATTCTCTGGCATACTGATTTATCTACCAACCTAGATAACAAATTCACTTTCTAAGAAAATGAGCCCCACTACTCAGTGAAATGCTCAATATTTTTCAAGATGCATTTTGATCTCTACGTTGCTTATGATAGAGCCCAGCTAAGCTTAGCTGATCTTAGTCCTTGGGACTGTTCTTCAATGGACAGATAAGAATGCTTTCTTCTTGGCCAAGCCACCATATTGGTGTAAGTCATTTATTTATTTAAAAAAAGAAAGTGCCTTAATCTGTTTTCCTAAGTGGGTCAAGTTGAGCCCTGTACAACTGTTTGTCCACTACTTTCTATCTTGGAAAATCTACCTTTCATAAATAAGGTAAAGATAAACGACAGCCCCACCCCTGATTAAATGGTCATAGCTGTATCACAGCCTAGAAGGGGCTAAACATGGAAAAGAGCAGGGCAGGAGATCATTTTATCACATACCTGACCATATTGGTCTGCACATTCCCTTGTCAACATGCCCTCAGCTCCAATGGCTGGACCAGCCATTCCCCTCATTTCTTTTTGATATTGTTGATGGTACCTCACCTGTTTGAAGGCAAAGGACAAACTCGGTGAATTTGACTCCCATACACAGGAGCCAAAAGAGTAAAAGTGAATGTCTTAATGGAATATTCTTTTTCTGCTTGGATCTAGGGAGTAGGTATGTCTCAGACATAAAAGTGCCGGGTCATTGTCATGGTAAAATTCACTTAAAACTATGAAAGAAAACTACTCCCTGGCTTCAGGGTAAATGCAAAAGTCGACAGGAAGTTGGACTCCTCAGACCCAGGTTCACATTCCTCTTTCTCCCTAACATGACCACATCGTCAAGGAAACTTACATCACTTGCCAGCTCATTGGCTCTTTTGGCTATCTGATAGGCGGGTGTGATCATCGCAGGGAAACTGCCTTTCCCTCTTTGTTCTTCATAGTCCTCTGTGTATCTCACCTGAAATGAAAAAAAAAATATATGAATCACATGCCCCAATCCTACTGTTTATCAGATGATCTTAGTGAGATGCTCTGCTAAGGGTTCCATGACATCCTGCCCATCTCCTGTCATAGCTCATACGGCATATAACTGGCTTACTGTTTGATGGGCCATGTGCATCTTATTCACCTTCTTATTCCCAATACCCAGCACAGTGCCTGGCACATGGAGACACCCAATGTGGAATTCAACACGTGCTTGCTAAGCACCTGGTGCAGGCCAGGCACTGGGCCTGGGCAGAGGAATAAGTCTTCAGCCCTCAAGGAGTTGTCAGCCATGTTTGGGAGACACAAGAGTCTTCTCAACCCCAGATCGAGGCTAAGGCAAGAGGAAACCATGTATTAAGCAGAAGTTGGATTTCTGCTTCAATGTCCCATTCAGAACAACACTAAATTCTTGATTTTATTATGCTATGGAACATTTGGGTTATGTAAATGCAAGTGGTAAAAGTTGTTTAGAAATTATGTTCTCTGATTTGCAGTGGCAAGAGAGATTTCTCTCAGATTACTCAGATACATCCAATTTGGTGTTAATCCAATCTAAAGTTTTCTCTTTAAAGAAGTGTTTTTGCAAGGTCTCTGCTAACTGACTTATCAAACCCAACCATCCTTGACCTCAGGAATTTCTTCTTGGTACCCATGCAGGACTAGAATGTCTCCTACATTCTCCCTCCCTCTACCTCCAAGCAAGGAAAGAAAGAGGAATCTCAAGTGCAAACCACTGCATCTTGGTCTCCCCCATCTCTCTCTCTCTTTTTTTTATTTAATTTAATTTTAAGTTCTAGAATATATGTGCAGGATGTGCAGGTTTGTTACATAGGTAAATGTGTGCCATGGTGGTTTGCTGTATCTATCAGCTCATCACCTAGGTATTAAGCCCGGCATGCATTAGCTATTTATCCTGATGCTCTCCCTCCCGCCAGCTCCCCACCATGGGCCCTAGTGTGTGTTGTTCCCCTCCCTGTGTCCATGTGTTCTCATTGCTCAGCTCCCACTTTTAAGTGAGAACATGGGGTGTTTGGATTTCTGTTCCTGTATTGGTCTGCTGAGGATCATGGCCTCCAGCTCCATCCATGTCCCTGCAAAGGACATGATCTTTTTCCTTTTTATCATTCTATTATAAAGATACACGCACGTGTATGTTCATTGCAGCACTATTCACAAGAGCAAAGACGAGGAATCAACCCAAATGCCCATCAGTGATGGACTGGCCTCCCTCCTTTCTTACATCACTTTGAAGCTGTGCCACAGCCTTGCTCCGTAGCAGCTCAGGAGTATCTGCCACCGTGGAGAACCTGGAGATGCGTTCATCGTGCCCTCTCTTATACTCCACCTGATGAGAAGACAGTAGAGTCAAGGGTGCACCCACCTCACAGCCTCTGCAATGACCTCTTCCTGTGGCTCTCCTAAAGCTGCACCATCAGGCTACACTCAACGCAAACCTGTGGCAAGTCTTCTGTGGCTTATTTCATGGGCTCCTCCTCAAAAAGTATCTATACCAATGTGCTAAGTCCAGGAGTGTGCCAGGGATTGCCACACTCCAACAAATATTGACTTGCTTAATCTCCATAACAATCACATTTGGCATGACCAATGTTTTCCTCACTTTACAAATGAGAAGCCAAGGAAGAGAGAAATTAAGTAATTTGTCCACGGTCACTTAGCACTAAGGGATAGGATTCAAATTTCAGCATTCTGGCTCCAAAATCTGAGTTTTTAACAAATAAACTTTGCTACTCTTTCGGTGGACCTGACACCCAGTTAAAAATTCGTGTCTTCGGCTGGGCGCGGTGGCTCACATCTGTAATCCCAGCACTTTGGGAGGCTGAGGCGGGTAGATCACAAGGTCACCACTGTCGCCCTGGCCAACATGGTGAAACCCCATCGCTACTAAAAATACAAAAATTAGCTGGGTGTGGTGGCGGGCACCTGTAGTCCAGCTACTCGGGAGGCTGAGGCAGGAGAATCACTTGAACCCGGGAGGCGGAGGTTGCAGTGAGCCGAGATTGCGCCACTGCACTCCAGCTGGTGACAGAGCAAGACTCCTTCTCACAAAAAATAAAAATAAAAAAAATAAAAATAAATAATGTCTTCAATGCTAAAGCAAACTCAAGAAATCATGTGGTCCAGACTTTGGGTGAACTACACAGTCTTCTCTGTATTTTACAGATATGGTCCAATCACCGCACAGAGAATACTTGACAGGGAAAAGGTAAAAACACAGTTTTCTCTGTAATATGACACCTGTGGTACCTACCTCCCCAAAGCACTCTTTTATTGTTTTTTCCCTAAATCATGGGGGTTCGTTAATGACACAAATTAGCATAATCTATGGTGAAAAAGCACCCAGACACTCACTTGGCTGGCCAGCTGGTTGGCTTTCTTGGCCCTTTGATAAGCAGGTGTGATCATGGCTGGAAAGCTCCCCTTGCCCCTGGGTTGCTCATAGTCTTCTGTATATTCCTGTTGGTCAGAACCAATGTCAGCCCAAGAACTGAGATGATATTGAATGACAACTAAGAAAACTGCAATAAAACCAATGAAACTAGATTTATAAAGTACTTCGGAAATATTTCAATCACCTGTAATAAATGTAAATATGGTTTATAATTGGCAATTTGAATAAAACCATCAGCACTGAAGAACTCATATTTCCCATGTCAAAGGGGCTCCTCTTCAATGTTCATATCAAAATATGGGGACCTAGCACAACTCAAGGGCTGCCCTTTGACTCTAGGGCCTGTAGGTAACACAGCCATTAATTAATACATGAGTGACTTTCCTGTAACTCGTCTGCTAGCAAGAGTCCTACAGTATTGGAAGTAAAATGTCTCTTATTCCTTCCTTCTGACTTTCTGAATATCTCTGATGATTAGTTTTCCTAATGAGACTTATCACCTTAGCATTTGTGTTTCTAGCGTTTTCTTTCCATTTTCTAAAGGAAAAGTCATGAGGACTAACAGTGTTTTCCAAAGTAGATTCTTCAAAGGGTAAGTGTACCTAGAGGTAACCAGGAGGGACCTAGTTACCTAGAATGTAACCTGTGCAAATGGTTGAGGATTTCCACAATTCAGGCTAAAATTGTCTTCCCTATGTGAAGGGCTGCTAAGGTCTCTTACGATTCTGGAGGTCAGTACTTTAAAATGGGCCATCAGGGATGGTTGCTTCTGGAGGTTCTAGAGGATTATCTGTTTCTCTGCCTTTTCCAGCTTCTACAGGCCCCCACATTTCTAGGTCCTGCCCTACATGGCTTTGGCCTCTGCTTCTGTCACCGCATCACCTTTCCTCTGACTCTGACCCTCCTGGTTCTGGGGATTAGGACATGGGTATCTTTGGGGATGATAGCATCATTCTGTCTACCACAATTGTAAAAGTCAAAGAACAGTCAAACTAATTGCTAAGTAATTGCTAAACCAATTCCTAAAGCAATTTCTAGGGTGCTTACCTCACCAAGAGACTTTCGAGCCTCAACCATCCTTACAATTTCGGGGTCTGGCAGAGCTCCTGGGCACCAAGCATTCCCTTCCCTATATCCAGTCCAATAGGCTCTCTACAAAGGAAGCACACGAAGGGATACAAACACATGTCCCAGACTCCCAGTAACACATACATTGTCAAAAGAAGATATTCTTAAACATTATAAACTCCTATTGGTAAATCCTGGGTCTCAGCTAACTGAAATGTTCATTTATTTCAGGCTAGAAAATGACCTAAGTTTCTAAATAATTGAACTTTCTGAAAGCCACTATGTCACAGGAAAATTTGGAATATAACAGCATTTTCTTGCACACCACTGCATCAGGATTAGGTGAGGAGGAGGGAAAATCACTGTGGTCAGGTAATCTGAGATTAATCAACATTATTCAGACAAATGTCAAAAACCTACTACCTGTTACTTGACAACTGACAATGGAAAGAAAAGAAAAAAAAAAAGGAAAAGCAAAGTTTCTCTTTTAAGATACTCATGACCTACCACCTTGGGAGATAAAACTAACATGAAAAAAATAGCAATTAGAAAATAGTTATGGTTTAAGTGTATTGTCTGAGTGATAAGTACAATAAGAATCTTTAAAAAGCAGTCTGTAAGAGATGGGTCCCATTTGGGGCAGGAAGATAGAATTTGAGCTGTACCTCCAGGGCTGAGGGCAATTAGCAGAGGCCAAGGGAGAAAAAATGGCATCCACTCTAGAAGGTCAGTTCCATGACGGCAGGGATTTTTGTGTTTGGTTCACTAATGCATCCCAAAAGCTTGGAACAGTATGTAGCAACTCATAGACTCAATAATTATTTGTTGAATAAATTCCAGGAATGTGGGCTGCCATGAATAAAAGCATGAAGGCAGTGATGGGCTCAGTACTTAGGACCATGAGGAGGTAGGTTTGACTGGACCCGAGGGAAAGAGATGTGGAGCCAGGTGGGCTGGAGGGGGGCAAGTTGGACAGGTTGGGTAGAGCCAGCCTTTGGAGATCTGGAAAGACAGAGTATTCATATGTGAAATTACACTCAACCTGACTAGCAATTAGGGACATCTAAATTGAAACAAGATGCAGATTGTCCAAACACTTATCTGACAATACCAAGTGCTGATTAGAATGTGGGGAAACAGGCATTCTCACACACTGCCTTTGGGAGTATAAAATGTACAGCTATTTTAGAATGCAATTTGAGCCTCCATTAAAATTTAAAAGGGACATACCCTTTGATCTAGCAACTTTGTTTTTTCATTAGCTAGTCTAGAAAAAAACTCATTTGTGTACAAAAGAGGTCTTGAACAAGAGTGTTCATTGCAACTTTGCAATAGAAAAAAATTTTTTGAATAATCCTGTAATCCTGTCTATCAATAGGATAGTATGGTATTGTACATCCATTCTTTTTTGTTGTTGTTGTTGAGACAGAGGCTTGCTCTGTCACCCAGGATGGAGTGTAGTGGCACTATCTCAGCTTACTACAACCTCTGCCTCCCAGGTTCAAGCAATTCTCCTGCCTCAGCCTCCTGAGTAGCTGGGATTACAGGCACATACCACCATGTCTGGCTAATTTTTGTATTTTTAGTAGAGATGAGGTTTTGCCATGTTGGCCAGGCTGGTCTCGAACTCCTGACCTCAGGTGATCCACCCACTTCGGCCTCCCAAAGTGCTGGGATTACAGGTGTGAGCCATGGCACCCGGCCTTGTACATCCATTTTTAATGGTGCACCTATGATCCACCCATTCACGATGGCTTAAAAGGATGCTGATATAGAAATATTTCCAAGATATTTGTTGAGTGAAAACTACTTCACAACAATGCATATTGTTTCATGAAAAAAGTATACATTTAATATACTGTAAATGAAAAATAAAATTCTAAGCCCCCTACCCATCAGAACAGACCCCTCCTCTCAGCCAAGGACATTCCAAAGTTAACCTGCAAAACTGGTTTAGGCCATGATGGGAAGGGGAAGGTTGAACATGTCTCATTATACCCGCCTCCCTTTTGGAATTCAGGAAAAGCCTACCGACCAGTATTAACACCAACACAGACTTTAAGTCTGATAAGAAATATTTACAATCTATTCTCTCTGAAACCTGCTACTTGGAGGCTTCATCTGCATGATAAAACTTTGGTCTCCACAATCCCTTATTGTAATCCAGACATTTCTTTCTATTGATTTCAGGTCTTTAGTTAATAACTCTTTCAACCAACTGCCAATCAGAAAACTTCAAATCTACCTACAACCTGAAAGCCCCTACTTCGAGTTGTCCTGCCTTTCCAGATGGAACCAATGTACACCTCACATGTACTGATTGATGTCTCATGTCTCCCTAAAATGTATAAAAGCAAGCTGTACTCTGACCACCTCTGGCACAGGTTGTCAGGACCTCCTGAGGCTGTGTCGTGGGCATATCCTTAACCTTGGCAAAATAAACTTTCTAAATGGATTGAGACCTGTCTCAGATACTTTTGGTTTATATAACATATATACGTATATAATTTTCAATAACAAATAATACTAGCTGATATTTATTGTGCCTACCACTGTTCTAAGATCTTTTGATCATCACAATATCATTATGTTAGGAAGTGTTTGAAGTTCACCTTACAGATGAGAAAGTTGAAGTAAAGAATGGTTAAATAACTCATTCAAGATCCTTCAATAAATGGTAGTAAACATGTCCAAATGTAAACTCTAGAAAGACAGATATAGATAGTTTTATTTGCAAATCAAGAGAGAAAAGTCTGGAAGGATGCTACCGACAAGATTGATGAAAGCGGGTACTTCTACAGAGAAAACTGGAATTGGAGGTGGTGGATAAAGGGTTACCTTTGTACTGTTTGGATTTTTTTTTTTTTACAGTAAGAATAATGTAAATTCTTATGCACATATTATGTGTGTAAATAAAATAAATGGCTAAGGAATTCTGAAATGATGAGTCTGTCAACAGACAGGGGAGGTGGGAAGAGTATAAGTCAGGGATACCCGGGAAGGGTGGAGAGAGGCTGGAGAGAGGACAGCCCAGACGAGGGAAAGGAGCCATCTTGGTAACCTCGTAAAGGTCCAGGCAGGAAATGATGTGGATCAGAACTGGGAGAGTGGAGAGGAAGGGGTGGAGCTGAGTGAAGTGTCAGAGAAAGAAAGAGTAGTCTTCGTTTCAAACCTGGGTGATAGAAATATAGTGGCTGGAAGGGGAAGACAGTGAACCTGGTCTGGGGCAGATAGAGTTCAGGTGATGTTAGGACACGCTGATTGAGGTCTTCCATAGACAGTTGGAATTACAAACTGGATGAAAGGAAACCTACTTGATTTTCTCTAGAAGTAATAATAATAATACATTCAGTTGACATAGTATGTCACTCTTTCTTTTTCCAAACCCACTTATCACTTTTCTCTCACCTCATTTGCCAGTGGCTGCCTGTTAGGTGTACTTTCCTTATCCTTGGATTTCATGTCCCAATGAAAAACTGATTTAAACTGTTCACCATCTTCTTGGTCATGGATCTGCACAAGGAAGATGTTGTCAGTGATGTTTCCATCAGAAAAGAGAAAAAAAATAGACAAACAATTCCTAGCTAAAATTGGGGGATTTTGCTCAGTCTCAACTGCAAAGCACTGAGCTACAAGGCACACTGCGCTGTCAGTCTCCCTGTGGTTTCATCTGCACCACCAACCAGGTGGCACATATAGAGCACCTGCTGTGTGCAAAGCTCTTTGGAGCAGTGCAATTAAAGTGACCAAGATAAAGTCTTTATAAACCTACCACACAATACAAATTAGAGTAACCTGAGAAAACATTGGGCATTAGAGTAGTGGTTCTTAATTTTAGTCGTGTAATCATCACCCAGGGAGCTTGTTAAAATGTTGGCTTCCCAATTTTGTGTCTCACAATTTTACCTTTAACACCCTGATTTTTAATAAACCTTGAGTTAATTTTTATATATAGATAAGGGTCAAGGTTCATTTTTTTCTATATAAATACCCAATTACTACAGTACTGTTTATTGAAAAATCATTCTTGCTATGGTAAATTGCAGTGATGCCTTTCTCATAATTCAAGTGACCATATACATGCAGCCCTATTTCTGGACCTTGTATTGGAGTCCACTGGTCTATTTCTCTCTTCTTGTGCCAATTCTATGCTGAGTTAATAGAATAAGTCTGCTTTTATAGAGTAAGTCTTGAAATCTGGTGAGTCCTTCAATTTTGTTCTTCGGTTTCTTGGCTATTTTAGGAGCTTTGTGTTTTTTTATTCGTTTCAGAATCAGTCTGTCCATTTCCACAGAAAAACACCAGGATTTTGAATGGGACTGCCTTGAATGTATAGATTAATTGGGGGAAACTGACCTCTCAGTAACATCTTCATAACCTTGAGATAGACAAAGATTTCTTAAATGTAAAAAGGACTAACTATAAAAGAAAAAAAATCAGAAGGTCTTAGGTCCAAACTAAGATATCAAAATTTATTAGGTAGGAAGTGGGGCCCAGAAATCTGCAAATTTGGCCAGGCGCAGTACCTCACGCCTGTAATCCCAGCACTTTGTGAGGCCGAGGCAGGCAGATCACTTGAGGCCAGGAGTTCGAGATCCGCTTAGCCAACACAGTGAAACCCCATCTCTCCTAAAAACAGAAAAAATTAGCTGAGCATGGTGCCGCACGCCTATAGTCCCAACTACTCAGGAAGCTGAGATATGAGAATCACTTGAAGCCGGGAGGCGGAGGTTGCAGTGAGCCGACATCATGCCACTGCACTCCAGCCTGGGCAAAAAAATGAGATCCCGAAAAAAAAAAAAAAAAAGAAAGAAAGAAGGAAAGAAAGAAGGAAGGAAGGAAGGAAGGAAGGAAGGAAGGAAGGAAGGAGGAAGGAGGAAGGAGGAAGGAGGAAGGAGGAAGGAAGAAGAAAGAAAGAAAGAAATCTGCAGTTTTTACAAGCTGAAGTTTAAATTCTTAATTTTAAACATAATGAGAAAACAAGCTCAGAGAAAAGTTTAAACCCAAAGAATTCTTGTTCCCTATCAAGGGCATCTTCTGACATTGACTCTCCACAGTTCCTACTGCTTAATGCTACTTGATGTGTACATTTTAAATATATACATTAAGAGATCTTTACATGCTTTTCCCTTGTATTTTTAAGAAACAAATGAACGTTACATAAACTTAAAGTAGGCTTTGTTTGTTTGTTTGTTTGTTTGCTTACCTACAAATAACACTACCAATATTTTGGGCCAGTTAATTATTTGTCATGGAGGACTGCCTCGAGCATGGCAAGATATTTAACAGCATCCCAGGTCTCTACCCACCAGATGCAATAATACCCCACCAACAGCAGTTGCGACATTCAATGTGTCCCCAGATAGTAACAAATGTCCCCTGGGTAGGGGTTGGGGAAAACTGCCCTCCTTGAGAACAATGTACTTTAGTAATCAGAAACACATGACCAAAATAGATATTCTGCCCACTTCTAGAAAGTTATATTTGCTGTCCTTCTTCCCCAGTGCAAATCTACCACTGGGGAGGGTTTGCCTCCTCCAGGGACCTTTCTTGAGATTCATGATTACATTGAGGAAATAGAAAGAGGAAAAAATGCCATAAATCTTACCAGTGGGGTAAGGAAGCATGAAGGGCTAAATTTCATTCTCTGAATAGAAAAAAAGCCTAGATGTTTTATTTTTCTAAAAATTCCATTCACACCTACCAAACAGGAAATTCTATCTTTGCAAATATTTATTTATTTTCAAAGGGTGACATTTAGGAACAAAACACTGCAAATCGGCTTTGAATGCCAACTTAAAATCTTTGCTTTTCTCCTTCATCACCATCACTGAATACTCTCTTTCCTTTTTTGATTTTAGCACGTGCACAATGAATTTATTTTTTATTCAATTGTCAAAGTCTCTCAGAGATCACAAGGAGGTGAAAGGTAATTCATATTTTATCTCCTCATATTTTAACTACCCTAGGGCAGTTGTAAGAGCGGGGCCCTGTAAGGGACATGGTTGTCCATTTTACTTTGTCCCTGGTGGGCAAGAAGGAGAAAGTGATCTCAGTAGACAACACACCACATACACACACACACACACACAGACACACACACACACCATATACACATATATACATACATACATACATAAACAATATACACACATATATACCACATATACTACAGTACCACATACACGTATACATCATCCCACCATGCATAGATACATATACATACATACACATATAATACATCACCCAAATACATGCATACAATACACATGAACATGTGCAGCACAAAACCCCATAACATGCACACACATCACATACAAACATATAGGTGTGTGTGCACAGCCATTCACACCTACATACACACATATACACACTCCCCAGATGCACACACACATATATACACACACATATACACTGTCACATAGACACAAACAAATACACACACGCAGGCTTCCTGGGAAGCTCACATCACTGTCTGTGGCTGGAAATAGAACTAGCAACAATCCTAGCCTTGCTCCAGGTTGGGCCTGTCATACACAGTTAAAATAAAGTGAGTCCACTCCCACTTCAAAAAAAGGAAAACAGTGTGTAACCTGTTGTGTGATTATAAGGTGGAGACATGCCCGCTGTGGCTCAGTTAGAGGGAAAATACAGACACTATGGGGATCTTTCTGTAGACAGTGTAATAAATGCAAACGGTATTCTGATGTAAAGTACATCTCCTCATATTTTATCTATCAAATCCTCGCTACACAACTGCAGAAACATCTGGATATTTGAAAACATGAACAACTGCTTTTTGTCTTCTGGAGAGTTTGCCACCCTCTGGGTATATATGAAAGTGAGCCACTAATAAATATTCTAAAGTTAAAGAGATCTGGATTTGTGCCCAACCAGCTGGGTAAACTAGGCAGGTTATTTAACCTCTCTGAGCCTCAGTTTCCTCAACTATAACATGATAATATTACAGAAGGCTCTTGTCAAGAACACATGAGATAATATAAATAACTTATCAGAGTGTTTAGCACTCTGTTTAAGTAAGAGCTATATTCAATATTTACTATAATTTCACGTAGCTGCCCTCAGACACCAAGAGATGAAAACAAAGTCCTGAAAGAATTAGGCTTCTCAGTAACCTAGGATTGCTTGTGAATTCTTAAGACTTGTGAATCCCTAGGAAGCAATGATATCTGAACAACAATTTGAGCCTCCGTTTCCTCATCGTAAAATGGGATAATAGCAGTATCAACTTCATTGGGTTGCGATGTATGTTAAATGAATTAAGTGCTTCTACAGTAAATGCTATATAAGCTTGTTAAATAAAAGACATAATAAACTCACAATTAGTTCTAAGCATTTAGTGAAAATAAGGTATCTTGGCAGCATGTGTAGAGAGCCACACAGCAAGACCACTACCTCTATCTCATATACAGTTTCTTGGGAGGAGGACAGTTGGGCAAGGAAGGGAGTCCGTATGAGGTGGAGCAACATTAGGAAGGGAATCTTGGGTAAAGAGGGATTACTAGAGAACCTTTCACCTCATGGGTAATTTTCTAATTTTAGAAAGCCACTAAAACTTCATCCCACAGAGCAACTTCGTGTGGGCATGGGTTATAGAAGCTCAATGATTCATCATTTTAATAGGTGCAAGAGTTACATCGATAGCTGGTTATTTGACAAAACTCCACTATTAAATTTTCAAGAGGTTGGATTTGGCAATGTGGCCTCCATGTTTACCTCCCCATCTCAACTCCACACCTCCTAAACTAAACTTCCTTTCCAAAGGAAAACATCTTTGACCTATTCGCACCCCAAGGGGAAAACAGGCTGTCAATAATCCTAAGTAATGACTGAATTCACAGAGACTTGAGTGTGAAACTAAAGGTTTTGATTTTATGTTCCAGAATGTTACAGGGAAAAGTCAAGATCCTCATAATATGTTCCAACTATGTAAGCATTGTTTTATGTAGTAAGCATTTAGTGTGTGCAGAGCCTACTCTATAAACTGTCATCATTTTATGAAACAGTCTTGAGCTGGTCAAGACACAAAGATTATACTGAAATCAAGGACCTCAATTATTCTATCTACATCATCCTGTATATTGGCCCCTAATATTGTGGGAGAACAAACAGTCACATTTGTTACTCAAATGCACTTTACGTGTGTATGTGGAGGAAATGGGCAGCTTCACACGCAGACAGACACTTAAAAACTTTACATGCGCCTAAGCATTGTTAATGGATATATAATATTTGCACATATTTGTGGAGTACATGTAATATTTTGTTATGTATTAGAATGTGTAATGATCAAGTCAGGGTATTTAGGGTGTTTCGCCTCAAGTATTATTTCTATTCCAGCTATTTTGAAATATATGATACATTGTTGTTAATTGTGGTCACCTTACTCTGCTATAGGACATTACAACGTATTCCTTCTTTTATTTATTTAATTTTCTAAGAAATAAAGAGAGGGTCTCACTAATGTTGCCCAGGCCAATCTCTAACTCCTAAGCTCAAACCATCTGCCTGCTTTGGCCTCCCAAAGTCTTGGGATTACAGGTGTGAGCCACCGTGCCTGGCTAGAACATATTTCTTCTATCTAATTGTACGTTTCTACCCAGTAACCAACCATTCTCCATACCCTCTGTCCCACTGAAAATTAAATAACTTACCCCACTGATGGCCTCTGGAAATGTCCTCACATTTAGATTTAATGGAGTGTGGTAGACACTGGTGAAAGTATTGTTCTTAGGGTTATGGCTACAACAAATAGGTATAAATCAAAATTAGAAATGTACTTTATCCAAATGATTGAGGGACTATTCTTAAGATTATTTTAAAATAATAACAGTTATTTTAAAAAATCAATAAATATAAAACTTAAAATTAAGTTCATGATTTTCCAGGCAATGCATCTTACAGAAAATAAAAGCAAATCACATAAAATCAACATATACAACTGAAAGCCTAAATTTAACTGGAAATGATCACTTGAAAACTTCCTGAAGAAAGTAAAAAAGGAATCTGAAATTATTTAAAAGAAAATACTTCAAAGCTCTATATGCATATTTATGGCCATTATATTTTTCTGCGCAATATTTAATCATCTGACATGAGGTTATAGTGGATATATTTGATCTTTTACTTGGAATAAATTTGAAATTTTGTGTCCATTGCATAAAATCCCACCTTAAGTCTCTTTAATGACAGGATACAAGTGAACACTTTGGGGAAGATATTTCTTGGATTTAACCCTGGGGGTATATGATTTGAACGTTTAATTGGCTCCTTGTTGAAAATAAAACTCAAGAGGTGGTGGTGGGGGCATCAAACACTTACGCGTGACAGTATGGCTTTTTCTGGTGACTCACAAAGTTATTAACAGACAGCATCATCTTGCAAACTTCACAGTGAAAACAGGCTTTATGCCATATCTAGAAATCATATAGAGAAGATTTAGCAATTACCTTTTCTCCTCCAGACTCAAGGTTCTTATATATTTTAGGGTACAAAAATGAACTTCGAGGATAAAATGGTGATTAAAAAAATTAAAACCACACACACAGCTATAACAACACTCACAGGTAAATAAAGGGATAACTTTTCTTTTGAGACAACATAGAAGAAATAGAAATGGGTAGAACTAAATAAAGGTGGGAAATACAACTTTTTCTTGTGGTTCAAAAAAATTTAACTGAAACTTAAATTTCCATATTTACCTATGTCCATATGTGAGAAAGTCAATTTCCTGTGTTTGTTATTATTCACAAAAGCGAAGAAACATCTACTGACCTGATCTATGCAGCTGATCTTCTCAGCAGGATAAACCCCATACCCACACCTAGAGCAAGCCTGCACATTCATCTCGAAGCCAGAAGGGAGAAGACAAAGATAGGCAACAGGCAAGAAATGCAAGGAGAATCCCCAGTCTAGTTCAAGCCTTCAAAATCCGACGTCTCTGAAATTCCTGTGGGTGCCTCGATCGTTCAGAGTCCAACTTCCACTTTCCTTTGCTGACCTTCTAGTTTGAAGTCAGCAGTTGGATGGTTTTTAAAGCTGCCACTTACTCAAGGGGCTATTTTGGCCACTCACTCAGCACGCATGCGTCTGAGAAATAAGGTGGAAGTATTTCTAGCTGACATGCTTCTCTAAATAGAAAAATGAACTCACAACAGCATCATGTTTATGTGGATAACCAAATCCTGGTGTATGATCAGGCAGCATGGAGTGGTTTAGCACTAGCTGTGATCATGACCCAAGAAAAGAACCTAAAGGAAGATGCCACACCGTCATCCAACAATCAAATTAGAAAAGCTTGCTCTATGCATCCTATGACTAAAGCGGAAAGTCCAGCTCCCAAAAATATAGAAAATAAAATAGGATTGATTCACTCCTTTAAATGGATAAATATCACACTTGAGTTTTAACTTTACCTACCCAAAGTGTTTACAACAGTGAAACTAAACACTTAATAAGGTATTAATTTGTGTTTAGCTTCTACTGGAATTCGAAACTAAAAACAAATGAGAACTCTTGGTGTTTTGACCTCTGTATTTTATTCTAGAATGTTCCAAGAAGGCCTTTGTGCTTGTTCCCTTGCCTCACAGGCCTTAAAAGGGGTAACATGAAGACAGACTCTCTCTTCCTGGCTTTGGGAAGCCTCTCATTGCCTTCAGTCTCTGCTGAAATGTCACCTTATCACCTTACAGAAATACCTGATACAAAATGGCACCTCACCGGTCCCCACTCCTATCTCATTATCTTCCATTACTCTTAGCCTGCTTGATGGTCTTCATGTCGGTATCACAACTGGACATATTACATGTTAATGTTTCTATTTTTAAAAATCATGTCTCTCCCATCAAAATATGAGTTCTAGCTAAACAGGATCCTTGGTCCTTTTTGCCACTTCTATATCCCCATGCCTAGAACAAGGCCTGGCAATAAAAGGTGCTCCATAAGGATTTATTGGATTAATGAAATAAATTTAATACTCACACCAAAATGCCTATAGAGGCCAGGTATGAAGTCGTAGGTAATGGTAGGAACTTTTCCAAACAGATGAGCACTCATCCCATCTGAAGCAGGCAACTGCTCCTCAGTCCCAGCCAACTGTCATCATGAAAGAATCAACATCCCACATTGCCAAATAATCTGATTTTTCCAGAATATTTTCCAAATATTCTGAGCACATCGGAAGTCTGCATTTACACATGAAATTTCCCTTTTTGTATATAAAACAATATAACAGAGTCATGGGCAAAATTTGGCCAGCAGGTTATCAATTTGTGACCTTGGCCCTAAATGCTCTGAGGTTAGGCTGGTGTCCCCAGGTAGGGTGGAGTGAGATCAGTAGTATTTTGGGGGTGTGTTGAGAGAGCCAGGGGGTAGGAAGAAGCTCTAAAGCCAATGAAGAAGAGTAGGGTTCAAGTCCACATGAGTATAAGGGGAAGGCCGAGTCTCAGGTTTTCCCACATGGGGCTAGAGGCTCTCTCAGCATGGGAAGGGGACTCAAAGCAGGGACTCCAGGCTCAGCAAAGACTCCCACACTGAAACGTGATCAGGCAGGAGGGCTGCCACCAGCCTGAGCAAATGAGAACAGCAACTGGCACAGCACAAAGACCTGCAGGGTTCCCTGGTTGTTATGCTCTGCACCAGGCTTCTGGGGTGGGGTGGAAGCTCCAATAATCACTGAGAATGAACTGTACCCCAGTCCAGAGGACTGAAGAATCGGGGGGATTTCATTTTAAAAAGAAGCTTGCAACATTCCTTCTCTGCCTAACCTTGTGATTGCAATCTGTAGCCGTTACAACGGGTTGGTCGCATTTGTGAACACAACAATTGCAAAATGCAAGATGTTAAAGTGGATTTGTACCATCACTTCTGATTTATTAGACATCAGAAATTGCTAGGAGAAACAAACCCATAGAACTAGAAATGGGACAGTTTAAGGAACTAGAAGTAAACGCTCGTTTCTGGGGCAAGTCAAACACAGCCTTCACTGCGTAGTCGGGCCTTGGTCGGTTTACACCACTCTTCTCAAGTTATGTATAGCCCCTCCCACTCCTTGGCCTAAGCCCCTCCCACTCAACTCAGGGATTACAGCAGGCCATCCAAGCCAAGCCAGTGAGCACACCACGTTCCTTTGGCCTTAGGAGTTGGTTCAGAGAACATCAGTGTTAGCCTGGGTTGTTCAGAAAACTAAACTGTGTCAAAGACTTATATGCAAGGACTTTATTCAGAAGTATCATCCAGGGAGCAGGAGTTAGAAGGCAGGAAATGCAGGGCAGGGAACAGTCAGTATCAGGGTTGTTCTCGAGGGGGCCACCAGCTGGTATAAAGTGCATTGAATGGCTTGACCGTCTTCCAAGGGGCCATATAAACAACCGCTTCTCAGGAACATCTACCAGAGGAAGGAAGGGCCCTGTCTCCCATTGGTGAAAGGTTTGTGCCATTGGCTGTTAATGTCCATGCTGTGTATGTACACAGGGAGTCCCATGGAATTTCACACCTCAATATCAACAGGAAAACACCAAGGGAGGCAGAAGGCCAAAGACACTGTTGGTTGTGCCCACGTGAAGATGGCCAGAGCCCTCACAGAGATAGTGGCCACTACCGACGCTGAGCCGGCTCAAGTAGGCAAAGGCCCTTCGGAAGGTGAGTCTGAGTGAATCTAAAGCAGCCCTTCCGGGTGTCTGATGCACTGTGCTCTCAGCCTAGCCCTGGACTTGGGCTTGGTGCCGGTGATGTGGAGCCAGATCTTGCAGAGCCCTGTGGAGCCTTGATCTGGGAGCTTTGGCCCACACCACCCCACATTGCTCTGGCTTTTTTTAAGTCTTGACTCATAGGGAGCTTTTTGTTTCACATTAATGACTTTTATGTTCAGTATGTGGGCAAGTGGTTTCCTATTGAAAGTTAAATGTAGTCCTCCTTATTTACCTCTTTTCAATTTCATCCTGTTGATGGTGGTCGCCTGGCTTTAGCCAGTTGAGGTCTTTTTGGACTTGGATTGAGTCATCCAGGATATGAGGTAATCCTTTCTAACTCTGCACCATTTCCAGGGCCCTCCAGGGCTGTGCATATGAACTGGTTTTGAAACTACAGAGAGATGATAAAAGATGTGAAATCCAGGGACAGCTGCTGACCCTTCACTCTGTCACTGTCGCTCAGATTAGACAGAAGGTGTTCCTCCCATGCTGGGGGTCTGTTCCTGTTTTAATTTAGTTTCCCCTCTCAGCAAGGACTTGGGCACAGGGAAGTTATTTGGGAGGTGGTCCCGTGAGGCAGGAGTGAGGGTTTAAGGCAAATGAGCCAGGGAAAAGAGAAGAGTCAATAAAGAGCATATTCTAAACTAGATATTATACCACTGTTAGCACAGTCTTGCTGGGGACACTCTGAAGATTTGTGTAGAATGTGCCTCAGAATGATCTCACTGAAGGATGGTGGGCTGGGACACATCCACTCAACTCTCATCCCCCATTGGTTGGGGGCAACTGTCAGGGTCATTAACTCCCCTATACCTTTAGGGGAGACCTCTCTGCCCAAGCTTAATGGACTTAGGCAGCTTGAAGAAAGCCTAGAGGCAGGGGAGTGGAGGGTCACTGCTGTGGGGGTGTAAGGAGGGACTGGTGACATGCATGGAGATAACACCAGTGAGCAGAGGGGATGTGATACCAGGTACCCCCAGAGTGGGTCACTCAAGGAAACTGGCAGTGGACAGGGTAAGGGAAAGTGCTTATATGAGATGCACCATGAACTCTTACTGGCCTGCTCTTTCAGGCTGATGGTGTCAACTCTGTTCCATCCGTCCACTCCTCTGCACTGTACAATGCTGCGTCGACACACTTGGGGTGGAGAATTCAGAAAGCAGGGCCTTGTCTCGAGCTCTCATGCTTTCCCAGGTCAGACCTGCCCTTGCCCACCACCCTCACCCCTATCCTTGGGGGCTTCCAAGTGTCCTGGGAGAAGTTATTGGGGGTATTCTCCTGGGGTAAAGTCCCACGGGTCCTGGCTGATGGGGGGGTCAGTGACCTCAGACTGAAGTTCTTCTGTGCAGTCATTAAGGCCTGAGCACTAGATGGTGTTGACCTTAATTAGGCAAAGAGCTCTTACCACCCTAGGGAAACCTAAACATTGGTGAGGTTACCTAATGCCCAAACTTCACTCTGAGAGGTTGAGCAAGTGATCTGTTGGTTTATAGAAACTATACTGTATCCAGGAAAATTAGAGAACTTCTACATCTCCTCAAACCTAAATCTGGCTTGAAACCACTCTTTGGTTTAAAGTTATATATTAGTCAGGGTTATTCAGAGGGACAGAGCCAATAGGGGATATACACAAGTGTGTATATATACATATATATGAGATTATTAGGGAGAATTGGTTCATACGATGACAAGGCAAAGTCCCATGATTGGCTGCAAGCTGGGAAAAGGGAAAAGCCAGTAGTTTGGGTCATTTCAAGTCTGAAAGCCTCAAAACCAGGGAAGCTGATAGTGCCGCCCTCAGTCTGAGCCCCTGGGAGGTTGCTGGTGCAAGTCCCAGAGTCCAAGGGCTGAAGAACCTGAAGTCTGATGTCCAAGGGCAGGAGAAGGAGCCTAGTGTCCTAAAAAGCATGGAAAAAGAGAAAGAGGGAGAAGACTTAGCAGACAAGCTTATCCCCTTTCTTCTACCTGCTTTGTTCTAGCCAAGCTGGCAGCCCATTGGATGGTGCCCACCCACATTGAGGGTGGGCCTTCCTCTCTCAGACCATCAACTCCTCTGGCAGCACTCTCCCTGAGACTCCTCTGAGTCTCCTCTGGCAGCACTGTCACAGACACATCCAGGAACAATGCTTCATCAGCCATCTAGGCATCCATCAATTCAATCAAGTTGACACCTAATGTTAACCATCACAGTCATTGTTTGCTTTGAAGATGGGATTGTGTCATTTGGTGTAAGATAGGGGCCCACAAACTTTTTCTGTAAAAAGTCAGACTATAAGTATTTTAGGCTTTGCAGGCCATATATAGCCAATCTCTGTTGCATCGTCTTTTTCTTATTCTTCTTTTCTTTTTTTACGACCCTTTAAAAATGTAAACACCATTCTTAGCTTGTGTGCTGTACAAAAACAGACCACAGGTGGCCTGCAGGTGGTAGTCTGCAACCCCTGGTCTGAGGGGCTGCTCACAGGACATCAGGAGCAACCATGTCTGATGTTCTCTTGGGGAGAGAGAGCGGAGAGGAAGGCAGAGGAAAGGATTAGGAATCAGTTCAGCCCTATATGGCCTGGGCTTTGATTGCAGTAGAATCTTATTCAGGTGGGAATAATAATGTTCAACTGCTGGGGTTACCTTTTCCTGGGCCAGGAAACAACGACACACCCTGTGGGTGGGGTGGAAGTTCCCCTCTGCATCAAGAAATGGATAGTCACACTGCCGAAGGCCACAGAATTAGAAATGAGGCAGTGCTTGGTTGGTATCCATCTGGGTCCACTCAGGAGAGAGAAACCACACAGTAAGCTGAATGAACACAGGCATCCCTCAGTATCCATGGGGGTATTGGTTTCAGGGCCCCTGAGGATACCAAAATCCATGCATGCTCAAGTTCCTTATATAAAATGGCATAGTATTTGTATATAACCTACATGTAATCTCCCATATGCATTAAATCATCTCTACATTATTTAAAGTACCTAATACAATGTAAACACTATGTAAGTAGCTGTTACCTTGTATTTTTTATTTATATCATTTGTATTATTGTATTGTTATTTTTTGCTTGTTTGTTTTTTTAAGTATATTTGATCTGCCGTTGGTTGAATGCTCAGATGCAGAACCTGGGGATATGGAGGATCAACTGTATAACAAATTACAAACTGTAACAGCGAGTTGGAATATCAAGAGGTTGGCTAGTAAGAAGTAAAAAGAACTCTGAAAACTGTGGCAATAGCAGATATCCTTGCAAATAACATATGTGTGCCATAACAAAGTGCCACAGGCTTGGTGGCTTAAACAACAGAAATTTATTTTCTCACAGTTCCAGGGGCTAGAAATCCAAGATCATGGTATCAGCAGGGTTGATTTCTTCAGAGACCTCTCTCTGCTTGTAGATGGCCACCTTCTCCCTGTATCCTCCCATGGTCTTCCCTCTGTACCTGTGTCCTGACTGCAACCAGTCAGACTGGTCAGCGGCTAAGTCTTCACGTGCATAGCGTGTACCTGAGTAACCAATGGGAAACCTCTAGAGGGTACTTTAAACCCTGGAAGATTTTGTAATCAGTGCTCTTGAGCCACTTGCTCCAGCCGGTTCCCACTCTGTGGAGTATACTTTCATTTCAATAAATCTGTGCTTTCGTTGATTCATTCTTTCATTCCTTTGTTTATGCATTTTGTGCAATACTTTGTTCAAAACACCAAGACCCTGGACAACTCCTAGTCAAGACCCTCCAGTGGTAACAGAGGCACTCTCTACAAAACCACCTGAAGCAGGTGCCAGGGGAAGCTGATGGCTGCTGGCTGTTCTGGCCACCGGCTACACTCCAAGAACCGGGTGCTGAGAAGTCATGCCCTCTGAAGGAGCACACCAGACACGTGAGAATCAGGAAGTAAAACTCTTTCCATCCTATAATGAACCTGCAGCACCATTTACCCTGCAGCACAGGCAAGCTTTCCCTTGCCTGTGAGGTCATAGGCTAGGGAAAACTACTGAAAGGGCCCAGTTCAATTTTCACAGAGCAGACAAAAAGGGTGAATTTGAAGTTGCGAGGCAATCATTCAGTAACAGGTGCAACATGAATTCCTTCTTCCAGGGAAGAAAGAAATTCCTCTTGGGCCCTGAGCTTCCTACTCCCTCCACCTGGCAGAAGCCTGCTGGGACCTCAGCAGGGCCCAGGGTTTGGGTTTGGGCTTTGGGTGGTGAGAATGGCATTTCTGTTAATCTTGCAATGTCCTTCATGGAGTCCTGTATAAAGTCATAGCCTGGCCTCACCTGTCCAGTGGAGAACTGGAGAAGCAATCACTGGTGGCACCCCTCAGGGGTGCTCTGCCCAGCAGGGTATGGATGGGGAATTCACCAGCACCCAGAGGGGAGGGCTGGAGGGAAGATTCAGAGGGGCTGGCCCAAGAGCACCTATGAGCCCCTTTGGAAACCATCCCAATAGGGGAGGCTGGGGGACTTTTCTGGAATAAGGGGAAAGGTACATGCTACAATCATGTGAATATAGAAAGGAAGCATAAAACAATGGCATGACCCAAGGCTGGAGAGACAAAGGAGGTACGTTTAGAAGAAAACATCATTTGGATCCAAAGTGTCAGTACAATTATTACAGAGGGAAAAGTTCACAATGGTTTCTTCCCTTCTGTATTCCCTTCTTGTTGATACTGTGATAATCCAGCTTTAGAGCAATAACTTTGGAATTTCTCGTGCCAGCCTACAATAAGTATCAGGGGAACCCACCCCCAATATTTCATCGTAGGTTCTTTGTATTTTCCCAGTGTCGGCCAGTCTGAGAAATTAAGAGAAATAGTACAAAGAGAGGAATTTTACAGCTGGGCCGCTGGGGGTGACATCACGTATTGGTGGGACTGTGATGCCCACCTGAGCTGCAAAACCAGCAAGTTTTTATTAAGAATTTCAAAAGGGGAGGGGGTGCACCAACAGGGAGTAGGTCACATGCTTTAAAGGGCAAAAAGCAGAGTGAAGATCACATGCTTCCGGGGAAACAGGGCAAGGACAAAATCAGAACTCCTGGTAAGTGTCTATGTTCAGCAGTGTATGTATTGTCTTGATAAACGTCTTAACCGACAACAGGGTTCAAGAGCAGAAAACCAGTCTGACCTCAAATTTACCACGGCTGGGGTTTCCCAATCCTAGTAAGCCTGAGGGTACTGCAGGAGACCAGGGCGTATTTCAGTCCTTATCTCAACCACATAGGACAGACACTCCCAGAGCAGCCATTTATAGACCTCCCCCTGAGGAATGCAATTCTTTTCCTAGGGTCTTAATATTAATATTCCTTGCTAGGAAAAGAATTTAGCAATATCTCTCCTAGTTGCACATCCGTTTATAGGCTCTCTGCAAGAAGAAAAATATGGCTCTTTTTGTCTGACCTCACAGGCAGTCAGATCTTATGGTTGTCCTCCCTTGTTCCCTAAAATCGCTGTTATTCTGTTCATTTTCAAGGTGCACTGATTTCATATTCAAACACACATGTTTTACAATCAATTTGTACAGGTAACGCAATCATCACAGTGGTCCTGAAGTGACTGACATCCTCAGCAAGAGATTAAATTTAAAAAGGCATAAGAAATTATGAAAGTATTATTAGGGAAGTGATAAATGTCCATGAAATCTTCACAATTTATGTTCCTCTGCCGTGGCTCCAGCTGGTCCCTCCATTCGGGATCCCTGAATTCCTGCAACAATAAGGAACTGAAAAAAGTTTCCTTTCGAACCACCTGTCCATTTGAGCCAGTTGTGAATTCTTGCATGCCAACACATCGTGACATTTGTGTGATATAATTTTTGATAGAGTGTTCTTGTGGATGGAAAATTCATTTTTTAAAGGCAATTTGATTATACTTCTACCACTAGCAAATCTGTGATGGGGGCAACTTTGCTAAGCCTCAAATTCTTTATAAAATGAACAGATATTAGTTGTAAAAGCCTCTTTTAGCTCTAACACTGATTCACTATATTTCAGGAATAACCTGCAAGATCGTAGATTTACAAATTAGATAAACAGTAACTTAATTGCTTTACTAATAGTATTCTTTGTTTCTCGAATGACTCACAATTGACTTTCTTTTTTTTTTTTTTTGAGATGGAGTCTCACTCTGTCGCCCAGGCTGGAGTGCAGTGGCACAATCTTGGCTCACTGCAAGCTCCGCCTCCTGGGTTCGCACCATTCTCTTGCCTCAGCCTCCCAAGTAGCTGGGACTACAGGCGCCCACCACCACGCCTGGCTAATTTTTTGTATTTTTAGTAGAGATGGGGTTTCACCATGTTAGCCAGGATGGTCTCAATCTCCTGACCTCGTGATCCACCCGTCTCAGTCTCCCAAAGTGCTGGGATTACAGGCGTGAGCCACCGTGCCCAGCCTTGAATTTCTTTACAAAACAAATTATCTTAGTGTCTGAATGGCTTAGTTTACCTCCAACATTTCAGGAACGTAGGTATTTAAAAAAGACTAGGGCAGCCACATTAGAAATTGTGTCACTGCTGGTTAAAAATATTCAGGGATTCAGGATTTTCCCATAAGTTAATCAATTATAATTATTCCCTTACACTTGCCAGGGGTCAGTCTTCTTTTTTTCAAACCAAGAAAGCGTCCTCACCTGGAGAGATTTGAGAGACAAATACTGAAGTCTCAGGCCCACATGAAAGCAAACAAAAAGAGAAGATGGCGTTCTTGCCTGATTTCAGACCACTAAGCATGTGCTCCATTCATGCAAGGATTTGGTGGTTCCTAAAAGTAAATACTGTGTCTCTGATATGAATAAAACTACAATTTCTTCTCAGATATTTTACACCTCAGTGTGATTGAGTTTAGTTGCTTCCCTGAGCCAGGGTGAAGAAAGACGCGTGTGTGTGTGCGTGTATGTGTGTGTTATGGGGTCAGGGTGAACTGGAATGCGTATGTGTGTATGTGTTTTGTGGGATCAGGGTGAACTGGAATCCGTGTGTGTGTGTATGTGTTTTGTGGGGTCAGGGTGAACTGGAATCCTTGCGTGTGTGTGTGTGCGCTCGGGGTTGAGGTGAACTAGAATCTGGTGGTGAACTAGAATCCGTGGAAGTGCTCGGTCTCTCCCGTGTTTGACTGACTCCCGGCTGCATACCCAGTCCCTGACACATGGGGGAGCACAATAAACATTTCCCGAAAGATTCGGGAGCAGCATCTCCACCAGCTAGCTGGGCTGCCAGGTGCGTACTTCCTTCAAAGCTGGGAGAGCGTCCTACGCCCACGCGCCCAGGAGGGCGCCCCCGCAAAGCAACGTCTAGGAGACCACAGCGGATGCCACAGCTAGCCCGAAGCGGATCAGCCTTGGGGAGTACGCATGCAGAAGCAGGCGCGGAGTCCCCCGGGGGGACGGACGCGAGCAGTTCCAGCTGGGATCCAGGTTTCGCTGCCTCTGGCTATGGGAAAGGGGTCTCCGAGTTCATGCGAAGGCCCAGGTCGAGGTCTACACTGGGGGCAGGGAAGTGGAGGTGACCACATGAGCGCCCCATCATTCAGCGCCGCCGCGAAGTCTGCGCTCTTTGGGTCGCTTGGAGCGCGGCCAGTTTGGCAGATTTGTTTTTTTCCCGGAACAGCCCGCGGCGGCTGGGCTGTTCCGGAAAACTGCAAACTTTGCTGTGCGCGCTCTCCGGTGCGCAGGCTCAACTTTGTAGAGCGAGGGGCCAACTTTGCAGAGGGCGAGCCAGCTTTGCAGAGGGCGCCCTCCAGGGATTATGCGTGCGGCGGCGCTTGTCGCTTTGGGCTCTTCCACCCCTGCCGAGTGCTCTGTCCCGAGCCAGGGGCGGCGCAAGCCCCGCCCGGCCCTACCCGGGGCGGCCCCTCCCTCCGCCGCGCCCGGGCTTTTAGTTTCCGTCTCGCTAATGGGGCCCCAGACCCTCGCTGCGGAGCGAGAGAGAGAGACTGTGCCAGCCCCAGCCGCCCTACCGCCGTTGGAACGGTAACTGGAGCCCCCCGCCTCGGCCGGCGCCTTCCCAGCCCGCCGGCCATGCGCGTCTTGCCTCCCTCCTTCCTGTCGGCTTCCTAGTCCCCCCTCAGCCCCTAGCGTGGTCTAGGGGAGCCTGGTTGAGTGAGAGTGGCCCCGACGGCCTGCGCTGAAACTTTGGAAAGAGAGCCCTTTCTACCCTCTCCATCGCTTGCCTTGTTCAGCTTGTCCTCTCTTCCCTCTCGAGATTTAGGAGAGGCGGGTTCGTGATCTGGCACAGCGGCTAACAGCCAGAGCTCC
The DNA here is from genome assembly GCF_001698545.2 of Rhinopithecus bieti. NCBI lineage: Eukaryota > Metazoa > Chordata > Mammalia > Primates > Cercopithecidae > Rhinopithecus > Rhinopithecus bieti. The sequence continues at coordinate 1,723,795 of NW_016810610.1, read as the reverse complement.
TTTGCCTGGGTTCCGGTCCCCGCCCCTTAACCCTCTCTCTGTTTAATGGGAACCGCGGTGATTCCCGCTGACTGTTGCGGGGATGGACAGAGTTGGTTATGGTACGCGGTTCGCGGCAGTGGCTCTGTCAAGGCTGAGTACGCTGGAGCTGAGCGTCCTTGCTGCAGGGCCCTTAGAGGGACCTTGAGGAGGTGGAAACAAGGCAGGAGACATTTAGACGTGTGGAGTGTTAGGCTCCAGGAGACAGCTTTGCGGTTTATGGAGCAGTAAAATTACTTGTGGGTGATTGTGGGTGTATCATTTCCAGATCTTTAACTCTTGAACTTCTGGGCTCTTGGGCTAGTTGACGTGGCCCTCCCTGTTGTCTCTATTTACAGGCTATTTCCTCCTTTTGGGTCTCGCCACCCTGACCTGCACCCTTGGTACGGCCATTGTCTAGATTCACAGTCCACCTTCCGCCACCTGGAAACTGTGTGGCTTTGGGTAGGTTACTTAACATCTCTGAAGAAGCTGAAGTTTCTGCAGTACCAAAGTAAAGGCCCTGGTCTAGCAGTGCCGTGAGCTTCGGGTGACACAGCGGAGCGCTTGAGTGCCCAGTAGAGCCTCCCTTTCCCCCTCCCAGCTGCTAGAGGCAAGAGGGAGGGGGAAGTTTTCAGGTCTTCTCTGTGTGCCTTTTAGGAAGATTCTTTTTATTTGGGCAGGAAGTGAGGCACAAATTGTATGATGTCACTTTTCAGGGGAAGCAGCTGCAGGCCATTTCCCCCTTCATGAAAGTAAAAAGTTCAGACAATAGCTGGGCAATGACTTCCTGCCCAGCTGTGTACCAACATGTGGGCCCCTGGTCAACATATTTGGAGATAATCACTGCAGGAATTTTTTTTCAGTCTCTACAAAATCTTTTTAAAATATGGATGTGGTTTTGAAATAAAGGCGAAGGTCGACAGTTGTAAATCGTCTTAGTCTCGTGGACAGTGGTGATAATGGGAATATTTCTTGACTATTTAGAATGTGCCACCCAGTGCCTAGCATTTTACATGCATTGTTTCATTCATCCTCCCAACCACTTGTGACATAAGTACCATTGTTTTCCCATTTTGCAGATGAGGAAACTGAGACTTAGAGAGGTTGAGCACTTTTCCTGAGGTCCCATGGCGAATATGTGGAAGAACTGATTCAACCCCAGATCTCAGGGTTCTCAACCACCCTCTTGGGTCTCCTTGGTTCTGTTGTTTGGACAGTAGTTTATTCAAGGGGCTGAAGGATTTGAAAATACATTTAAGTTAGGCTTATAAAGAAAAATGGATTTGGTGCCTGTCATGTACCTGACACTTTTCTGTGATCCAAAAAAAAAAAAAAGATTAAGATGAGGTCTTAGTCTGCAAACAGCGACAATCTTGGTGACGAATAGTAAGAATAAGAGTTACAGTGACTAACCGAGATTTACTATGTGCCTAGCATTGTTAGTGCTTTGAGTGTCTTATGTATTAATTCATATAAAGAGAAGTTAGACATATTTCATTTAAGGAGAAATTAGACATATTTAACAGTGGGATAAGCAATCTCCCTCAAATGGCTGCTCTTTGCAGTCTGGACCGTAAAAAGGGGACAGATATGAGAAAATCATGCCAGGCATACCCTCTCCGGGCAGCTTGGCAGAACTGAGATAGGTCTGGATTTTCTTGGCGCACTGTGATGATGAAAGGAGGAAATAAGGGGTCAAAACCAGGTCTTGGTTTGACTGAAATGACGTGTCTGAGATCAGGCACCCCCACCTGGTTACCACCCTGGGCTATGATTGCCCTTTGAAGATTCCAAAAATCAAGCCCAGTCTCATAGGAATAAGAAAGTAACTGTTTAGCTTTACAGATTTGAAAGAGCCAAGTCCCACCACTGCTGACCTGAGTCGTTAGACGAGACCCTTTCTGTCACTATAGACAGTGTTCAGCATCAACCTAGAAGGATGCTGTAGTTTTCAGACAGAAGACCTAATGGCCTACTGTTTGGAGGGAAAGTTCTAGAAAGTGTCCCATCATTGAGCCACAGAAATCAGCCTGAATTTTACATCTCAGTAGCTAAGTCCAAAGCCCTCTCTTAGTGTCTGAGAAGGATGAGGAGTTTATACCCATCCTTTGATGGAACATTTCAAATGTTTAATGAGTGCACAGTTTTCTCTGCCTGCATCGCTCCCACCTACCCTCCCTGCTTCCCGAACCTTTTCAGTTCTCAGGTCAGACATTTCCTCCCCTGAGAACTTTCCCTAATTTCTGTGAGGCTCTTGAGTTTCCCTGGTACGGTTACAGATTGTTCACCCTCAAGGCACACACCACAGTTGCATTTCGACCTAGACGCCATCTTTTTTTTCATGTCTGTTTATCAACATGGCAGGAGAAGCTCAATTTGCTCACAAGTATGTCCCTAATTCCTCACTTGTAGTAAATATCCATTGAATGAATGAAGAAGAGTCTCCAAAAGTCTCCAAAAATTCAGGTTCTTTGCCCATTTTAAAAATTGGGTTATTTGCTTTTTTGCTGTTCTGTTGTGAGTTCCTTGTGTATTTTGGACATTAACCCCTTTTCAGATATGTGGTTTGTAAATATTTTCTCCCATTCCATAGGTTGCTTAGGGCTATCAAAACAAAGGCTTGGCTTTCTTAGGAGCCATTTTGCTTAGGGCCTTCCCCTTTTTCAAAACCACTTTATTAAGGTATAGTTGAAATATTAAAAGCTAGGCATATTTAATGCATGCATACATAACAAATTTGGGGGTAAGCACAGATACACCCATGAAATCATCACCACCTCAACAAAGCCACCACCTCCTAAAGTTTCCTCCCACACCCTTTAATACTATTATTTTATTATTATTATTATTATTATTATTATTATTATTATTATTTTTCGAGATGCAGTCTCGCTCTGTCACCAGGCTGGAGTGTAGTAGTGCAATCTTGGCCAACTGCAACCTCTGCCTCC
>NW_016810610.1:1696111-1717847 GCF_001698545.2 Rhinopithecus bieti | reverse complement strand
GCCTAGCCTGTCTTAAACATGCTCGTATCACATTAGCCTACAGCTCGGCATGAGAATCTAATACAAAGCTTATTTCATAATAAAGTGTTGAATATCTCATATAATTTATCAATACTGTACTAAAAGTAAAAACAGAATGGGTGTATGGTTACTTGAAGTATGGTTTCTACATGATGTGTTTTGCTTTTGCAGCATTGGAAAGACAAAAGATCTTAAGTAAAACCATTGTAAGTCAAAGACCACCTGTAAATTATTTGCATATTCTGAATTTGACTATACACTTACCTTTACCAGTGAGTTTAAAGAGTGTCCTTTCATTTCAACCTGAAGTATTCCTTTTAGCATTTCTTGTAAGGCAGGTCTAGTAGTGATGAACACCCTCATTTTCATGTGTCTCAGAAAAGTATTTATCTTTTCTTCTGAAGGACAGCTTTGCTGGATATAATATTGGTGGTTGGCAGTTTCTTTCTTTTAGCACTTTGATGATATTATCCCACTCTTTCCAGGCCTGCAGGATTTCTGGTGAGAAATCCACAGATGGTCTTATGGACATTTCTTTGTAATGAGTTGCTTTTCCGTGTGTGTGTGTGCACACGCGCGTGTGTGTGTATACACATATATATGTACATATCAATAGCTTTTGGAGTACAAGTAGATTTTGGTTACGTGGATTAATTGTTTAGTGGTGAAATCTGAGATTGTAGTGGACCTGTAACCCAAGTAGTGTACATTGCACCCAATATGTAGTTTTTTAAAATCCCACATCCTCCTCCCACTCTCCCCTCTTCTGAGTCTCCAGTATCCATTATACCAATCCGAATGCCTTTGCATGCTCACAGCTTAGCTTCCACTTATAAGTGAAAATATAGATATTTGGTTTTCCATTCCTGACTTACTTCACTTAGAATAAGGGCCTCCAGCTCCATCCAAGTTACTACAAAGACATTATTGTAATGTCTCCACCTACCTTCCTTCCTTCCTGCCTGCCTGCCTGCCTGCCTACCTGCCTGCCTTCCTTCCTTCCTTCCTTTCCTTCCTTCCTTCTTTCCTTCTTTATTTCTTTCTTTCTTTCGACAGACTCTCGCTCTGTCACCCAGGCTGGAGTGCAGTGGCACAATCGCAGCTCACTACAACCTCCACCTCCTGGGTTCAAGCAATTCTCCTGCCTCAGCTTCCCGAGTAGCTGGGACTACAGCCGTATGCTACCACACCTAGCTAATTTTTGTATTTTTAGTAGAGACGGGGTTTCACCATGTTGTCCAGGATGGTCTCAGTCTTGACCTATGATCCACCCGCCTTGGCCTCCCAAAGTGCTAGGATTATGGGTGTGAGCCACTGTGCCTGACCCAACATCTTCAGTTCTGATTTAGCTTCTTTGAATCTTCTCTCTTCTTTTATTGGTAAATCTAGCTAATGGTCCCCTGAGTTTGTTTATCTTTTCAAAGCAGCAACTTTTTGTTTCATTGATGTTTTGTATTTTTTTGTTTCAATTTCATTTATTCTGCCTTGATCTTTGTTATTTTCTTCTGCTAGCTTTGGGTTTGGTTTGTTCTTGCTTCTGGAGTTCCAGGAGGTGTGACTTTCAGTTGTGAATTTGTGATCTTTCAGACTTTTTGATGTAGATATTTAGCACCACAGCCTTTCCTCTTAGCCCTGCTTCTGTTGTATCACAAAGGTTTTTGATAACTTGTGTCACTATTATTCGTTTTGAAGAATTTTCAAATTTCCATCTTGATTTTATTGTTAACCCCAAAATCATTCAGGAGCAGACTGTTTAATTTCTTTGTTTTTATATAGTTTTAAGGGTTTCTTTTGGAGTTGATTTCCAGTTTGATTCTGGTGTGGTCTGAGAAGATACCTGATATGATTTTCATTTTTAAAAATTAATTGAGACTTATTTTGTGGCCTATCACGTGGTCTATCTTAGAGAATGTTCCATGTGCTGATGGGAAGAATGTATATTCTGCAGTTCTTGGGTAGAATGTTCTGTGAATATCTGTTAGGTCCATTTGTTCTGGAGTGTAGTTTAAATGCAGTGTTCCTGTGTTGACTTTCTGCCTCAGTGATCTGTCTAGCGCTGTCAGTGGAGTATTGAAGTTCTCCAATATCATTATGTTGCTGTCTATCTCTTTTCTTACGTCTAGTGGTAATTGTTTTATGAATCTAGGAGCTTCAGAGTTATGTGCATATATATTTAGGGCTGCAATATCTTCCTGTAGGGTCAATCCTTTTATAATACTTTCTTTGTCTTTTTTTAACTGTTTTGCTTTAAAGTTTGTTTTATCTAATATAAGAATAGCAACTTCTGCTTGCCTTCAGTTTCCATTTGTGTGGAGTATCTTTTCCCACCCCTTTACCTTGATTCCATAAGAATAGTTTGTATTCGCTGAGCTTCTTGAAGAGGGCAGACATTTGGTTTGTGCTTTTTTTTAATCCATTCTGCCAATCTTTATCTTTTCAGTGGAGCATCAGGCCATGTACAGTCAACATTAATATTGAGATGTGACCGACTCCTCATGTTGTTACCTGGATACTTTGTTTTCTTCATTATGTTATTGGTTTATAAGCCCTGTGAGTTTTATGTTTTTGAGAGGTTCTATTCTGTTGCGTATTGACCTTTTGTTTCAGGGTTTAGAATTCCTTTTAGCATTTCTTGTCGGGCTGATCTGGTAGCGGCAAATTCCTTCAGCATGTGATTGTCTGAGAAAGACCATATCTCCTTCATTTATGAAACTTAGTTTTGCTGTATGCAACATTTTTGGCTCAGAGTTATTCTGTTTAAGGAGGCTAAAAATAGGGCCCCAGTCCTTTCTGGCTTATAAGGTTTCTGCTGAGAAGTCCACTGTTAGTCTGATAGCTTTTCCTTTGTAGGTTATCTGATGCTTTTGTCTTACTGCTCTTAGAATTCTTTCCTTCATGTTGACTTTACTAGTAGCCTGATGACTGTATGCCTTGGAGATGTCCATTTTGCCATGAATCTCCCAGAAGGGCTTTGACCTTCTTATATTTGGATGTCTAAATACCTGGCAAGGCCAGGGAAGTCTTCCTCAATTATTTCCTCAAATAAATTTTCCAAAGTTTTTACTTTTTCTTCTCCCTCAGGAACACCAATGATTATTATCTTTGGCCATTTTACATAATCTCATATTTCTTAGAGACTTTGTTCATTTCTTTTAGTTATTTTTTCTTTATTTTTGTCTGACTGGGTTTATTCAAAGGCCTTGTCTCTGAGCTCTAAAATTCTTACTTCTACTTGGTCTAGTCTATTGTTAAAACTTTCCACTGTGTTTTGTAAGTCCCTAAATGTGTCTTTCTTTCTGGAAGTTCTGATTGTTTTTTGTTGTTGTTTTTTTTTTCTCTAAAGCATCTATCTCTTTAGAAAATTTTCATTCGTATCCTGAATTTTTTAAAACTTTCTTTATGTTGGTTTTCACCTTTTTCTTGTATCTCCTTAGGTAACTTAATAATCAACCATTTGTATTCTTTATTTGGTATTTCCAAGATTTCATTTTAGTTTGGATCCTTTGCTGGAGAGCTAATGTGATCTTTCGGGGGTGTTATAGAACCCTCTTTTGTCATATTGCCAGAATTATTTTTCTGGTTCCTTCTCATTTGGGTAGACCATTTCTTCTAATTATTTTTTAATTTATTTTTGATTCAACTGTTGCTTTTTAATTTCCTTTTTTCCACCTTATGGATGTGACTTCAATGATTATAGCTTATTGTAACCTAATTTGGCTCTGGATGCATTTGGGGGGTGAAGACTGTGTATGAGTTCCTTGGTTATAGAGAGTGTTTGTGTGATGGTTTTCTCAGATGTAGTAGCAATGTGCTTGGTGTGTGAGCAGGTTTACTGTCTCTCATGGGGTTAGAATGGCAAAAGTCTCTTGAAGGTTAGCTCATCCCCAGTGGTGTACACTTATTTATTTATTCATTCATTCATTCATTCATTCATTCATTCATTCCTCCAGTATTTTATTTACTGGGTTGAACAGTTCAGACTTCAGGTCAGTATGGGAGTTGTCCATGGGTAAAAACTGGGTGTAGCTAAAACAGGTAGATAAATACAACACCTAATGTGGGCAGAGGTCTCAGCCTTGACATAGGCAGCTGGAGAAGCTGGAGTGAAAAGCACTGAGGTCTTTTCAGAGGGAAGGAAGGGGCTACCTCAGCTCCCCTGCCAGGCCAGCAGGAGAAAAATCTGCTTCCCATTCACACTCCTGACCCAGTGTTCCATCTGTTCAAACCAGACAGACACCACTTTCCATCTGCAGAAATGCTGATATTCCATGTAGAGAGGGATTATGGCTACCCCTCATGCAGGCCTGAACCCTGAGGGCACTTGTCCTATGGGGATGCAGTCACCCTGAAGTGTTCCATAAAGGCTGTCTACAGATGCACCCATGCCACGCTCCTGTGGGAGAAGCCCAAGCTGTAGCTGCAGTGGTGGGTGAGGAGGAGAAGTCTCCTTCTCCAAGACCTGTCACAAGCACCAGGGCTGCTTGACTGTTGTAGTAGAGCCACAGACTTTCCCTGCTGAGTTCAGCATTGCACCTGTGCCTCTGCTGAAAGAAACTTCCCGCAAGCAGAAAGCTATGGGACTCGAGCTTTGCCATCTGGATTCTTTCGTCCCATGGGTTACTCCCTTGATTTGGTACACTACCCCTTCCCCTAGGAGTAGGAGCCCTGAGGGCCAGACTGTTGTGAATGCTGCTGCTCCTCTGGGTCTAGCCACCCAGTGGGGCGGCCACACTCCAGGAAAGTTCTGGTGAATGTCTGCAAGGGGTCCAGTGATGCGACCTGCCCTCTGATTTCCAGCAGTGGGTACCAGCACCTGTTCTGATGGGGATGGCAGGGGAGTGACGTAGACTCTATGAGATTCCTTATACATAGCCTTAGTGTGTTGGCTTTCTCAAACACTAGCTATAGTAGGAATGAACTGATCATATGGACAGACTCAGGACCTCCTGATTAGCCGGGGGTATTGCAGGCAGTGGTGACAGATGGGGTCATGCACAAGTTTTCTCCTTCCTGGGTGCTATGCTATTCTGCCAGCAGATGCTGTAATGGACTGTGTTTGTTGGCCTCCAGGGAGGAGGTGGCACTTGGAAAAGAACACCAGCTGCGGTGGTAGCCGTGGGATTTGTGCTTCTTATGTTACCCAGGTGAGGTACTCTGGTGTCTCAGAAAGTGGGCGAGGCCATAGAGCTTCCCAAAGTTTCTGTTCTTTGTGTTAAGCTATGGAGTAGGGGGTAAAGAGGCAAAGCCAGGTGGGGGCTGGGTCACGCAAGTGCATGCTGTGGCTCTCCACATAGGGGCTCAAGCAGAGGCCCCAGTGGGGATAAGAGGGCAGTCCTCCTGCCGCAGGGGTAATGTTCCAGGGAGGAGCGCAGCTGCCTGTGCTGCACAGAAAGTCCACACGGGAGTGCGGAATAGCAGGTGACAGTAAGCCCTGCCCAGTTCCCATGCACTTGGCGAGGTAGGTCTCACACCTGTAGTGTTCCACTAGTAGCAGCTAGCTAGGTTCCAGGCATTCCGCTCTTGGAACTCAAAACTGCCCCAGGCCAGAAGCCTTCCCAGTTGAGACATACCATGGCTTTCAGGCCACACCCCTTCTGGTCTGCCTGAGAAGCAAAGGTCTTCTCTTGTGCTCATGAGTATAACCCACTGCCCACTCACCCCTCGGTTCTGGCCAAGGGGGTTCATCATCACATGAGATTATATCAGAAATGTCAATTAGGAACCTCTCTCAACCTATGACAGACTACTGAGTTAGCTGGAAGACATCCACAAGGTCACCTGTGAGGTAGGACCTGGAATGACTTCCCTGTATCCCTGCTGGGGACCGAGAGCACACGCAACGCACATCCCATTGCTATTCCTTCTCATGTATTCCCCAGTGCTCACTAAATCAGCTTCAGTGCTGGGTAGGGTTAAGACCTTTCCCTGTGGCCTGGATTGCCAAGTTCTCCAGTGGGAGTGTATGTCCCGGAGACAATTCATCCCCCTCACACTCCAGGGACTTAGAATTTTCTACCTGGTATAGGCTGCAGCCCACCACTTCTTTCAAAGGCTCTGTGGTTTCTTTCAGCTTTCCTATTAAGTTCCTGTGTTGCTTCTTGGAAAAAAGTACACAGCATGAATCTCTACACACAATTTTGTCTTCCCAAGTGAGAGAGGCATGCTAAAATGCCTCCAATCTGCCATCTTGGAAAAAAAATCAGTTGCTTTTCTTTTGCTGCTTTGAAAATTTTCTCCTTATCTTTTTTGACTCTTACTAGTGATTGTAATGTGTCTCAGTGAAGACATGTTTATGCTCAACCTGTTTGGGCTTCATGAATCTAGATGTTCATTTGCCTCTCCAGATTTTCTGTCACAACTTCTTTAAATAAACTTTCTACCCTTCTCTCCTTGCTCCTTCTGAGACACCCATACTGCATATATTCGTTCATTTGATGGTCCCATAAGTTCCATAGGCTTTCTTCACTCTTTTTATTCCTTTTCTTTTTGTTCCTCTGACTGGTTAATTTCAAATGATTTGTTTTCAAGTTTACCTGACTCTGCCTTCTGCTTGATCAAGTCTGCTGTTGAAGCTCTCAATTGAATTTTTTATTTCAGACATTGTATTCTTCAGCTCTATAATTTCTGTTTCATTCATCTATATGGTTTTTTCTCTTTGTTGAACTTCTCATTTTGTTTATCTATTTTTTTTCTGATTTCGTTTAATTGTCTCTCTGCTCTCTTGTTCCTCACTGGGCTTTTTTAAGATGATTATTTTGGATTCTTTGTCAGGTAATTCATTTTTGGGGGGTCAGCTACTGGAGCTTTATTTTGTTCCTTTGGTGGTGTCATATTTCCTTGATTATTTGTGTTCTTTGAAGCCTTGCATTGTGTGTTCACACTTGAAGAAGCAGTCACCTCTTCCCATCTTTATTGACTGACTTTAGGAGAAAAAGACCTTTGCTGGTGAGCTCAGCTAGAGATTCTGGGGATCTCTCACACCTTTTCCATGCATATACCTGCTCCACACCTCTTGATCCCTCTTTGGGATTATATGCATTTTCTCAATCCTGCAAAGCCAGACCTCATGCTAAAAGCCTCCTGTTTATTCCTTAGGGTAGTACCCTGAAATGTTCAAAGTTGCATGTCTTCTCTTAATCCATCAAAGTTGAGTTGGCTGCTAGTATCCATACCTGCTGTTGAGATCCAAGCATCATCTGTGGTTGTATACAGACTGTTGTGCACTGAGGTACACATCAGCTGGCCGAAGGGTTCCATAGGCCAGTCGTCCAGCAGGGTTTATGGGAGGGTCTCAGTCGTCCAGCAGGGTTTATGGGAGGGTCTTAGGGTAGAATCCATGAGCTGGGTAGCAGAATCTACAGCCGACTGTTGATAACCATACACTCTTTGCACTCCTGCTTCTTCTCCTTGCTCCTAGCTGCCCCAGATGATTCAGCCATGCTATTCCCCTCAGTGTTCTGGGTGGGATGAGACAGAAGTGGGTCTCCTAGACAACATCCTTAGGCTGGGAAAGGTGGGTGCGCACTTCACTCTCACTTCCCCCATGGGAGAATTGTGAGCTGGAGGGACCTCTCTTGGCACTGAGCTGTGCCACCTTAGGTGAGGGGTGATGTGGGTAAAGTGAACTGCTCTTATTGTACTCTTTGATGCATCCAATCTTAGATTTTTTGCTTCACCAGTGTGCTGAAACCTCTCAGTGGACTCCTGTGGCCTCACAAAAGTATTCTTGTCCATAGGTGTAGTTGCCAAAATCAGTATTTCTATAGAAGAATGAAAACTGGAACCTCCTATTCTGCTATCACACTGACATTTCTTCTTTCTTTTAAAAATAGTGGTTATATTGTTTTGTCATCATATACCCTAAACTCAGCCTTTAAGATTAACTTTTGGAAAAGGGCCAACTTGGTTAACACCACATGTCAAAGTTAGTGTCTTTGTCTGGTGGATTTTTTTTTAAAACTTTGACTTACTAGTTTTGAAAATATGTGAGTATGTATTGTGTTAATAACAGTCTATGTTGAAAAGTAAGTCTACATAAAGGAGACAAAAGAAGCTATCAGGTGTTTTCTGCATGTGTGGCCTTACGATTATCTCTTCTGTGGGTTATCTCCATTTTGAGAAACTTTGGGTTCTAATCTGGAAAATCTGCCTCCCAACCAGATATACATTGGTAGTGATGAAGGGAGGCTCATGATGTGTTGAGAAACAAGGTGACCATCTGACTTCTCCTGGTCATCGTCGAGACCTGGCAGTAGGACTTTCCCTTCTTCTTAGCTCCCTCCCTTATTTCTTCCCAGTCCACCCTCCGATAAGCTGGAAGGTGAAACCGTAATGCCATTCAGAGTGCAAGGCCACTAGGTCGTTGCTTTGCCTCCTTGGACACCTCCGTCTGAACTGCATTCCTTCTCTCCACCTCCAAAAGTCATTACTTGTTGTGCTCAGTGGCACAAAATATTCTGTAATTTCTTCGTTTTCACACTGTCACCTACAACTGCTCAGCTGAGTGTCGCTTAGAGATTGTATCAGAGGCCGTTTGAACCAGAGACAACGTCCATACCATATTGAATAGGGGCTGGGTAAAATAAGACTGAGATCTACTGGGCTGCATTCCCAGGAGGTTAAGGCATTCTTGGTCACAGGATGAGGTAGGAGGATAGCAAAAGATAGAGGTCATAAAGACCTTGTTGGTAAAACAGGCTTTGCAGTAAAGAAGCCAGCCAAAACCCAGCAAAACTAAGATGGTGACAAGAGTGACCCCTGGTCACCCTCACTGCTCATTATACACTAATTATAATGCATTAGCATGCTAAAAGACACTCCCCCTAGCACCATGACAGTTTACAAATGCCACAGCAACATCTGGAAGTTACCCTATATGGTCTAAAAAGGGGAACTTCCTCAGTTCCTGGAATTTCGCACCCCTTCCTCGGAAAACTTGTGAATAGTCCACCCATTGCTTGGCTTATAATCAAGAAATAACTATGAGTATCCCTAGTCCAGCAGCCCAAGCTGCTGCTTTGCCTATGGAGTAGCCATTCTTTCATTCTTTTACTTCGATTAATTAATAAGCTTGCTTTCACTTTACTCTATCGACTTGCCCTTAATTCTTTCTTGCACGAGGTCCAGACCCTCTCTTGGGGTCTGGATCAGGACCCTTTTCCAGTAACAGTTGGGACCAGGTAGAAATTGGAGTCTGGAGAAGTTTCCCTTTATTGCTGAAAGTTGATCTGTGATCCCTTCGTGTGGAAGGTAACGGGACTTGATTTAGAAGAAATGATTCTAATACTGGCCAGGCGCGGTGGCTCACACCTATAATCCCAGCACTTTGGGAGGCCAGAGTTTGAGACCAGCCTGGCCAACAGCCTGGCCCTCTCTCTACTACAAATACAAAAAAAAAAATTAGCCAGACGTGATGGTGGGCACCTGTAATCCCAGCCACTCAGGAGGCTGAGGCAGGATAATCACTTGAACGGGGGAGGCAGAGGCTGTAGTGAGCAGAGATCACGCCATTGCTCTCCAGCCTGGGCAACAAGAGTGAAACTCCATCTCAAAGACAAAAAAAATGATTCTAATACTGACTCTGCCTTGGGCCAGCCACATCACTTTTAGCTAATTATTTTCCCTTGGGGTGTGTGTTTCATCCAGCCTTCCGTTCAGTTAAATATTTTAGTAAGCACCTTCTGTGTTCCAGCTACCTCTGCCATGATGAACTTATATCTTCTTATGGGAGCCAAACAGCAGAGTGCGAATAAGCAAGCCACATACAAAAGGCTATGTAGTAAATGAAGGCAGAGGGTGGGGGTGGGAAAGGGCCAGGTAGTAAATATTTTTGGCTTTGTGGCCATCACTCAACTCTGTTGTAGAGAGGAGACAGCCATAGGCAGTACATAAATGAATGGGCATGGCTGTTTTCCAGTACAACCCTATTTACTGAAACAAGTGTTGGGCCATAATGTGCTGACTCCCAGACTAGATCAGAAAGGGCCTTTAAATCCGAGGAGATGGCTTTAGATTTGAACTTGTAGTTAATGGGGATCTCTTGAAGATTCTCAAGCTGGAATGTAATGTGATGGAAATCTATTTTGTGTAGAACCATGTAAAAGTATCTGACAGAAAGAGAGCCTAATGCCCCAGGTTGTCGCTGCTTTTGAACTGCGTATGAGCACTTCGTGACCTGCTAGGAATTTAGGGGGAAATTGTCATTGTTGTAAACGTTGACAGACCTTCCACTGTTTCTTGTATGCAGTGAACATAAAACAAAATTGTGGATGCTGGATTAGAAGCTCCCTGAGGGCAAGGACTTTGTTTTCTTTGCTGCCATATGTGGTCTCTGGGATATAAGCATACTCACATATTTGAATGCATTAATGGGGCACTAACCCTGAATCTTAAATATGCAAAACTGCTCACCCCTAGGCATAATGGAAAAGCATGTCACCTAATGAGTGTCATTTAAAAATATCACAGTATCAGTGATGCCACTGACCTCATGGCTTGTTTTTTTTTTCTTTCCAGATGGCAGACGATCAGGGCTGTGTTGAAGAGCAGGGAATTGGGAATTCAGCAAATGAAGATTCAGTGGATGCTAAGCCAGACCGGTCCTCATTTGTACCATCCCTCTTGAGGTAGGTTTGCTTAATCATGGACCCTGGACCACGTCAGCCTGCCATGCCTCTGCCATCTCCACCCACCTATGGGGAGGGGGACACTCAGGGAAGGAGGTTCATGCTGAGCATGGGAGGTTTGCACAGGTTCTTGCTAGCTGTATGCAGCAACACTAGGGTCCTCATGTGCACCCTCTTGTCTGTGGGCCAAGCCCAGGAATGGACAAAACCAAGCATTGGGAGTCTCCTGCTCAGCGGCCGAGTGTCTGGTAGCAGTTCCCAGGAATCAGGGGCTGTTCTCATTAGAGGCGATTTGCAGGCACCTTCAGAACAGAGCCTGGGCTGCTGCTGCCAGTGGGACCAAATTTGACAAAAAACACAGAATCCAGGGGCTGAGGGACAGGAGGTTTTAGGGTGACTCACGCCTACCCTGTGCCTCCTGCTGCATTCCACTCATGGAAGGGGGATCGCATCCTGTTCATTAGTTCCCGCCTTCCCCTTTCTTGAGTTCACTTTTAAAATTCTAAATTTTGCGTTTAATAACATAATAGCTTCATTGATTAAACTCTTGTATGCCTGCTTTGTATTATTGCTTTTAGTCTACATAATTGCACATTTAGTTTTATTGTTATCACCATTTATCAGGTAGGGAAACCTGTGGTACTGTGAGGTTTAATAGCTTGCCTTTTTGCTGACAGTAAATGATAAAGCTGAGAAACTAAACAATGCCAGCACCACTCACTTAAAGGTTCTGCTGTGTGCTTCCCTTTTAAAAGTAGGGCTAGCTTGGCACAGTGGCTTACACCTGTATTCTCAGCACTGGAAGGCCAGGGAGAGAGGATCGCTTGAGCCCAGGAGTTTGAGACCAGACTGGACAACATAGTGAGAGCCCCATCTCTACAAAAAGAGATAAGAAAATTAGCTGGGTGTGGTGGCACATGCTGGTAGTCTGGCTATTCGGGAAGCTGAGGCAGGAGAATCACTTGAGCCCAGGAGGTCAAGGCTGCTCAGGACCATGACTGCACCACTGTACTCCAGCCTGGGCAACAGAGTGAGACTCTGTCTCAAAAAACAAGTTGTTTTTTTTTTTTTTTAATAAAAAATAAAAGTAGGGCTGCAAGGACATGGAGGAACCCCAGACCCTCCCTTAACCTTGATCATGGATGGACAGTGAGTGGATCTTCCTGAGAGACAGAAGGCAGCATGAGTCAGACACATCACACTTCTTTGGATTCCCTAAGCCACGTCTTACTGGGAAAGATATCAAGGGGGATAAAGGCTGAGGTGAGCGAGTGCTCTCAGGCAGTGCTCAGGAGGGGAAGAGCTGGTGAGGGGTGGGCAGCCAGGCTCCCAACACCTCAGAGCAGACCTTGGGTCATATCATCCAACCTAGGATGTGGAAAAGTGGGAGAACCCCAACACTGTGGACCCAGATTCTGTTGTTTGCCAACTAGAGTCAAGAATATCCAATGAAATGACCAGAAAATACAGTTCTGACTCCTGGAACTTTCCAAAACCTTGAGAAATTGGTACAGACCAACTTACTCCCCAGGGAAAGCCCCTTAGAGCCATGGGGCTTTGCTTATATGTGCTCAAAATAATGTAAAGCTGTGTGTTCCCTTGTGTATTTTAAGGTAACATACACATTTTTGTCAAGATAGCTGCAAAAGATGTAATAATATTTCACTCTTCCCCACCCTTTTTGAGTATTTGACTTCAGCAGGTTGTCTACAAGTGGAAGAGAAACAGGAATCATTTAATAATCATTTTGTAAGTCTTAGTAAGCCTTTTGATGTACTTCCCAGAAAATATTAAAATAAATGGTGCGTTGTAAATACTGACATTTCGAAGTCATTTCTTTAAATGTATCCAGTGGAATCTACGTCCATAGTGATTTTATAACCACCTTTATCCATTAAAAAAATACATGAACAGCTCTCCTGTAACAGCTAGAACTTTTATATTTCTTTTTTCCCCTCAAACTTGTGTTTTTCATTCTCTTTTCCTCCACATTTTCTTCTGATGTAATAGATTTAATTGCTTGAAAGTCTGGTTGATCACAGCACATCATATACCTATGTAACATATACATGTATGCATATGTATATCCATATACATTTTAAGACAGTTTTCCAGATATCATGAGTATTAAAAGAAAGTTCTCCTAGACTAATTTACTGTTTCAGCTTTAATGAATTCACAGTTGTTCTAAAAAATAAATGTTAACATATCATTAATATATTGTCATTCATCAAAATAGTTATTAAATAGAAATTACATTGAAGTTTCAACTTATAATGGAATGAAGGGGCTTTTAATAAGTTAGTTTCTAAAGAAATGGACAAATAATACTTATTGCTGGAATAAGAAAGAATTTGATATTACCTTTTTCCTATTTTTCGTTTTTAGTGATAAGAAGCACTGAGAAATCATGAATAAATACATGAGATGGTAGGAGGTTTGTTATAGTCATGTCACTTAATTCTTTGAATTCCTTCTGAGTTCTGGACCAAAAAATGACAACTTGATTAGGTCTGTCCTTAATTATGTTGGAAGTAAAGAATTGGCAATTACCTAACTTACAAAAGGAATTGTTATTCAGCTTTAAAGATATTTAATTTTTTTAGTTTCTGGGAAGTACACCAAAAAACTTATACCTAAACTTTTCAAACAGTTGTAAATTAAATTTGCTCCTCTTTTATTTAGAGGCAGTCTGTTTAACTCAAAATGTTCCAGAAAAGATAATTAAGCCTTAATAAACATTTGTCAGTATCCTTTTTTTGATAAAATGCTTTTAAACCATATGCTTTTAAAATATATTTTGTCAAGACGTTGGAGCTGCTAATGTAGCTCATTCATGTATGAAAATTGTCTGCTCTATGATCTAGTTGACAAAGCCAGTCCCTGTCAAACCAGTTAGCCGCACCACACTTGTTTGCTGTCAGTAAATGTCTGATACCATTTTTCAGTTCAACAAATACGTTATTAGGCATCCTTGTGACAGTCATCTCGTTTCTGAATTATAAATTCTTTTTTTTTTTTGAGACGGAGTCTTGCTCTGTCACCCAGGCTGGAATGCAGTGGCTGATCTCAGCTAACTGCAAGCTCCGCCTCCCAGGTTCACGCCATTCTCCTGCCTCAGCCTCCCGAGTAGCTGGGACTACAGGCGCCCGCCACCACGCCTGGCTAATTTTTTGTATTTTTAGTAGAGACGGGGTTTCACCCTCTCTGACCTCATGATCCACCCACCTCGGCCTCCCAAAGTGCTGGGATTATAGGCATGAGCCACTGCGCCCGGTCCTGAATTCTGAATTCTTATTCTTGGATAGGTGAATGGATGGATGGATGGAAGGAAGGGAAGGGAAGAAGGATGCAAGAAAGAATGAAAGGGTACTAAGCCCAGACCCATGTTGACCTCCTGGAATCAGTGTTTGTTTTGTTGTCACAGGACTGATATGGTTTGGCTCTGTGTCCCCACCTAAATCTCATCTCAAATTGTAATCACCGTAATACCTGTGTGTTGAGGGAGAGACCTGGTAGGAGGTGACTGGATTATGGGGGTGGTTTGCCCCGTGCTGTTCTGGTGATAGTGAGTTCTCACGAGATCTGATGGTTTTGTAAGTGTTTGACAGTTCCTCCTACACACACTCTGTCTCTCCTGCTGCCATGTAAGACATGTCTGCTTCCCCTGCCACCATGCTTCCCCTTCTACCATGATTCCCCAGCCATGTGGAATTGTGAGTCAATTAAACCTCTTTTCTTTGTAAGTTACCTAGTCTTGGGTAGCATCTTCATAGCAGTTTGAGAACAGACTAATACACAGGAGTCTAGCTCAACAATAAAAAATCTTTGGAAATACTAAGGATGAAAAAGGCAAAGACATTAAACAAGAACCATCATCACTTCCATTTCATTCTATTATATATTTTTTAATACATTTTTCAGTGTATACAAGCATACTTTGTTTTATTGTGCTTTGCAGATACTGTTTTTTTTGTTTGTTTTTTGTTTTTTGTTTTTTTGAGACAGAGTCTCACTCTGTTGGCCAGGCTGGAGTGCAGTGGTGCGATTTGGCTCACTGCAGCCTCCGCCTCCCAGGTACAAGTGATTGTCCTGCCTCACCCTCCCAAGTAGCCAGACTATAGGTGTATACCACCACGCCTGGCTAATTTTTATATGTATTTTAGTAAGGACAGGATTTTGCCATTTTCCCAGGCTGGTCTTGAACTCCTGACCTTAAGTGATCCACCCCCCTTGGCCTCCCAAAGTCCTGGGATTACAGGCATGAGCCACCACACCTGGCCCAGATATTGCATTTTTAATAAATGGAAGGTTTGCGGCAACCCTACAAACCTATTGCCTCCATTTTTCCAACAGCGTATGCTCACTTTGTGTTTCTGTGTTACATTTTGGTAATTCTCACAACATTTTCAGTTTTTTAATTAGTGTTATATCTGTTACTATGATCTGTGATGAGTAATCTTTTTTGTTGTTGTTGTTGTTCAAACCCAGGATAATCTCTGTAAATGTGATCAGTGATCTTTGATGTTACTATTGTAGTTGCTTTGGGGTGTCACAAACCACACCTGTATAAGACAGGGGACTTAAATGATAAATATTAAGTGTGTTCTTACTGCTCCACCCACTGGCCATTCCTGTCTCTCTCCTTCTCCTTGGGCTTCCGTATTCCCTGAGACATTATTGAAATTGGGCCAATTAATAACCCCACAGTGGCCTCTAAGTGTCAAGTGAAAGGAAGAGCAATATGTCTGTCACTTTAAATCAAAAGCTAGAAGTGATTCAACTTAGTGAAGGCATGTCGAAGCCAAGACAGGCCGAAAGCTAGTCCTCCTGTGCCAAACAGCCAAATTGTGAATGCAAAGGAAAAGTTCTTGAAGGAAATTAAAAGTGCTGCTGCAGTGAACACATGGATAATAACATTATGCTTATTATTGCTGACTTGGAGAAAGTTTGAGTGGTCTGGAGAGAAGATCAAACCAGCCCCAACTTTTTCTTAAACAAAAGCCCAAGCCAGAACAAGGCCCTAACTCTGCAATTCTTTGAAGGCTGAGAGAGGTGAGAAGGCTGCAGAAGAAAAGTTTAAAGCTAGCAATGTTGATCCATGAGGTTTAAGGAAAGAAGCCTTCTCCATAAAGTAAAAGTTCAACATGAAGCAGCAAGTGCTGATGTAGACGCTATAGCAAGTTATCCAGAAGATCGAGCTAAGATCATTGGTGAGAGTGGCTATGCTAAACAACAGATTCTCAATGTAGACAAAACAGCCTTCTATAGGAAGAAGATACCATCTAAGATTGTCCTAGCTAGAGAAGAGAAGTCAATGCCTGGCTTCAGTGCTTTATAAGGACGCTTGACTCTCTTGTTAGGCAGACTGGTGACTTTTAAGTTGAAACCGATGCTCATCGACCAGTCTGGAAATCTTAGAGCCCTTAAGAATTATGCTAAATCTACTGTTTCTGTGCCCGCTAAATGGAAGAACAAAGCCTGGATGACACCTGTTTATAGCATGGTTTACTGGATATTTTAAGCACACTGTTGAGACCTGCTGCTCAAATTAAAATAAGATTCCTTTCATTGACATTGCACCTGGTCACCCAAGAGCTCTGGTGAAGATGCAGAAGGAGATTAGTGTTTTTATGCCTGCTAAAACATCCGTTCTGCAACTCATAGATCAAGGAGTAATTTCAACTTCCAAGTCTTATTACTTAAGAAATAATGTCTTACTATTTGAGAAATATTATTTCGGAAATACATTTTATAAGGCTATAGTTGCCATAAATAATGTTGGAAATAACATTATAGTTATAGTGTTACCTTTGATGGATCTGGGCAGTTAATTGAAAACCTTCTGGAAAGGATGCACCATTCTAGATGCCAGTAAGAACATTTGTGATTTATGGGAGGATGTCAGAACATTAATAGGAGTTTGGAAGAAGTTGATTCCACTCCTCATGGATGACTTTGATGGGTTCAAGACTTCCTTCAGTGGAGGAGGTAACTGCAGATGTGCCTGTTGTGGTGGAAATAGCAAGAGAACTAGAATTAAAAGTAGACCTGAAGATGTGGCTGAATTGCTGCAATCTCATGATAAAACTTGAACAGATAAGGAATTTCTTCTTGTGAATAAGCAAAGTAAGTGGTTTCTTGAGATGGAATCTACTGCTGGTGAATGTGCTGATATATTTTTGAAATGTATACTTAGAATATTACATAAATTTAGTTGGTAAAGCAGCCACAGAGTTTGAGAGGATTGACTTGAATTTTGTGTGTTTTTTAACTTTTTTTGTTTTATTTTAATTTCTTTTTAACATTTTTGTTGAGGGCTGACTTTCAACAGATTGCAGTGAGGGAGCTGCTCTGCTGCGTACGAAACCCCAACCCGGAAGCAGGTCATCTTTGAATGGTTTAGTGCCAGGTTCCCCGCGAATGTGCATTGTGTGATGGGCGAGAGGACAATCACCTTTCTGTTGACTTGAATTTTGAATGAAGTTGTGCTGTGAATAACGTACTGTCAAACAGAATGGCATGCTACAGAGAAATTGTTCATAAAAGGAAGAATCATTTGATGCAGTGAACTTCATCGCTGTCTTATTTTAAGAAATTGTCACAGCCACCCTAGTTTTCAGCAACCACCACCAGATTAGTCATCAGGCATCAGGGCTGAGGCAAGACCCTCCCCACCAGCCCAGCGATTACAACCCACCGAAGGCTCAAATGATTGTTAGCATTTTTTAGCAATAAAGTATGTTTTAATTAAGATATGTATTTTTTGACATAATACTGTTGCATACACTCAGACTGGTGTATAGTGTGAACATAACTTTTCTACCCACTGGGAAACCAAAAAAGTCAGGCGACTCCATGTATTGCAACATTTGCTTTCCTGTGGTGGTCTGAAACTGAGCTGGCAGTATATCTGAGTTGTGCCTATATTTGGATTTGGAACAGCCCAATGTGGTCCCACATACCCCCGTTACTAATGACATACTTCACCTTTACCAGACCCACATATAACTATGAAGCCCCACCACAGTGCCTGATTCAAGGAGACTCACAGATACATCTTATTTGTCTCTTCGTGGATGACCCAGAGGTTTCATCACCCCGTGAGGTTCAGGGTGGGTGAGAAAGTCTGCCCTTCTTTTACACGGTGGGAGATGGGAGAATGGGCAAGGGAAAGGTAGTATCTCTGACAGACCAGTTTTAGAAAAAAAGTATAAGTGGCAGTTGAGGACCTGACCATTTATTCTTCCCTCAAGCCTGTGCACCTCTGGGAAAGTTTTTGAGTACCTTGCTGGAAGACTTCTGCCTGAAAGACCTTTTATTTTGCAAAAATAGATGTGGTCTGTGGTATGTCCCCCCCCCACCCCTCAGCTTTAAGTCCTTTGGAAAGATAAATAAGCCTGTAGGGTCGACATTATGGTCCACTCTACGTTTTTCATAGCATGACTGATATTGACATCATTAAAATAAACAGTAAGTATCCCGAGGTCCTCCCTGCAGTTTGGTCCTCCCTGCAGTTTCAGGAGCGCCATGTGACCCACTGACAGATGTGGGGTGCGATGCATGGGAGTGCCACTGGCTCCTCTGGATGTTCCTTGCAGCTGATGGTGCCCCCCGCACCCCCACAACCTTCCCTCCCAACCCATCCTATTCCATCCCATCTCACCCCATTCCAGCTCCCTTCTCTAAGGAGCTCAGAATCACTGTTAGGCAGTGCAGGAGGCAGTAGCATCTCTGACCTGTCTCTAATCAAGGACCAGATTACCCACCTGCCCACCCCTGGAGACATGAAGGATCCTGGGTTGCAGAAAGAAATATCCCCTTCCCCAAAAAGCGGGGGTGGGACTCACAGCTTTCAAATATTAATAGTTTCAAGCCCCTAGACTTGTCTTGGCCTTATTTTGCCTCGCAGCCACTAGATGGCAGGACAGCATTGTTTTATCTCCAGTCCGTAGGCACTAAAAATCCAGCCTGTTCTTTAAAAAAAAAATTGAATGATTTTGTAATTTTCTGATTATTGAAGAATATGTGGAAAACACGGAAAAGCACAAAAAATTCAAAATATTTTAAAATTAGTAAAGCATTCTGATTTTTAGTTATTCAGAGGAAATCATTATGGGGCCAGTCCATATTCATTTGTGAACCATAGTTTATAGAACAGGGTCTAGGGTCCTCCTTGCACTTGAAGAGGGTTCTCTCTTGATGTAAATATAACCCTATAGTCCTTGCCCTGGATATAAAGTCAAAGTTTTAACCAAATGCCTAGGCGTAGCTACAGAAAATAATAACTAATTGCTGAATTGTAGGACATAGCCTTGGAGCTGTGGCAGGTTGGGGAGGGAAGGATAAGGAAGGACTGGAGGAGGAGCTGAAACTTGAGTTGTCAGGAAAAGCAGGGGGTTATCAGGGGACCGGTGGAACCTCAGGGCCAGGGTGGAGATGATTCAGGCAAGGCCACCAGCATGGCTTCTGCCTAGGAAGGTGGGCAGAATCTGCTGGACAGGGTGAGTTTGGTCTTAATAGCATAGGCCACAAGGAGCCATTGTAGGTCCAAGACCAAGCCCTGGCCAGCAGCCTAGAAGATGTTCTCTCCTAGGAACCTGAGAAATCGGAGGCTCCCTTCTGAACTCTGCTCAAGGTCAGAATTTAAGAAAAGGAAAAAACGGGGAAGACAGGTTTCACGCAGTCTCAGATTTGCCCTGGGCCTCCGTGGAGTCTCGTGTGTCTCTGCCGAGGAGTTTGTTTACCCTTCTGGTTTCCCAGTGGAAGAGCGCAGAAGAAAAGATCTATTGTCAACATTTGCTAAACTTCCTATTTTCCAGGCACTGGCTCGGATCACATGGGTTTTACCCTTGGCATCATCTGTGTTTTCCAGCCTTTGCCCGCTGGAGGGTGGCTAATAAATGCCACTTGGTTATAATTCTCTCTCCTGGAGGCATCTTGGGCTTCTCTTCACCAGTGAGTGTTATATGTAAACACATCCCTGTAAAAAAATATGTTATTTGTATAATTATAAGGAAGATCCAAGTGGCAGGCTTTTTCATCTGGAGAGGGGTTAAAAAACTGTTTTAGAAGACACAATGCTTTGGAATCAGAGACAAGAACAAAGAAGGCAGACCTTAATTCATTCCAAAGAATATGTTTCAAGTTAAGCAAAAATTGTACCGTGATGCCCATTGATTGAAAGGGGCCCGATCTGGGCCCACTAAAAAATATATGAACATTGAAATTTATGCAGGGCATTTACTTTTCAATAAAGGAAGGATTCAAATTCAGCTGCCAGAAAATTAGAGACCTGTCTCCCAAATTTGTACATAGAGAATGATAAAGATTTAATGCTGTATTTGAAGCAGTGATGACACTATGTAAAATAATAAAAGTAGCAAAGTTGAGTGAGTCAGCCGGGGTTCAGATCCTGGCCCTTCCTCCCACTTACTGTTTGAGAGACTGTAGCAAGTCACGTGACCTTCCTGTGCCTCAGCTTCCTTATCTGCAAAATAGAGATATTAATTTCTGCCCACAGGATTGTTATGAGAATCAGAGTAACTGTCAGCTTCCTGAATTTCCTGAATGTGCCTACTGAGGAAGAAATCATAGAATCATGATTTTAACACTGGGAGAACCCCTAATGTAACTTACCTAATTCCCTTCGTTATGATCAAGGAAAGGAAGACCAGAGAGGTGAAGTGTAGCCACCCAGCAAGACCAGGACCGAGACACAGGCCTAACTTGTGGTCCAGGGCTTCCCCCCAGCATCAGGCAGCACCCACGACTGTGGTGGCACCAGGCTGTTCATCTACATTAATCCACCCACAGAGTGGTTTTTTCCTTCCACCCAAGTGGGTCAGCAAATTTTCTTCATGTACACAGCCTCCTCTCTGCTTCACTTTGGCGGAGGGATGGTATAGGGATAGCTGTCCCAGCAGGGCAAGCAATGGGCTTTCCAGTGGCGGAGGAATGGCATAGGGATAGCTGTCCCAGCGGGGCGAGCAATGGGCTTTCCAGTGGCGGAGGAATGGCGTAGGGATAGCTTGTCCCAGCGGGGCGAGCAATGGGCTTTCCAGTGGCGGAGGAATGGCGTAGGGATAGCTGTCCCAGCGGGGCGAGCAATGGGCTTTCCAGTGGCGGAGGAATGGCGTAGGGATAGCTGTCCCAGCGGGGCGAGCAATGGGCTTTCCAGTGAAGAGGGCCAAGTGCACATTTCAGGAGCAGCAAGCACAGGACAGCAAAACGTAGGTGGAGGTCTAGGAACGGCAAAGCTGTAGCTTCTGCATCTGTGGGATACCTCCAGTTCTTTTCAGTTACTGCTCTTCTAGAGGGGAAAAATTCACTCAAAGTGAAAAGGTAAGGTAAATCATCAGCTTTTCACAGTAATAGAAACCTAGAACACTATTAGCACAGAAAAATTAAACCTAGTAATAGAAAAGTACTACGAAAACATAACCAGTTGCTTCTCACATGAACATGTGATCACAGATAGGAAATGTGAGCATGGCATTGCATGTTTAACCCCTGAGCTGCTGGCTTTCTTTCTCTCAAGGATCTGTGATGGTGAGAATTTTGTTTGTTTTGTTTTGAGATGGAGTCTCACTCTGTTGCCCAGGCTGGAGTGCAGTGGTGTGATCTCGCCTCCCTGCAACCTCCACCTCCCAGGTTCAAGCAATTCTTGTGCCTCAGCCTCCCGAGTACCTGGGATTACAGGCACATGCCACCACTCCTGGCTAATTTTTTTTGTGTTTTTAGCAGAGACAGGGTTTCACCATGTTGGCCAAGCTTGTCTCAAACTCCTGACCTCGGGTGATCTGCCTGCCTTGGCCTCCCAAAGTGCTGGGATTACAGGCATAAGCCATCCTGCATGCCAGTGGTCAGTTTTAAGGGGAAAAGATGGGTGGAGTGATTAAGTAAGGACTGAAGTATGTTAGCTCTTCTAATACTGGACCCTGCAGCCGTAATACAGATCTATTGTATCTTCCACTCAGTCTATTAGGCTATGTAAGACAATTCAGCCTTTTATTCCTTCCCCTACCCTGGATGATTTGTTTTAAAGTCATGTGTCAATTTTTATTGTCAGGGACCCTACTTTTTTTTTT
>NW_016810610.1:1598803-1695821 GCF_001698545.2 Rhinopithecus bieti | reverse complement strand
TTTTTTTTTTTTTTTTTTTTTTAGGGGAAAGAGGGATATGTGGAGGTTAATATGTTTTGGTGAGGGGGATGTATTCTTCTCCTTAGCCTCTTTTAAACTGAGTTTGCTTCCCCATGTCTGTATTTTTGCAACTGAATTTCAGAGAAAAAATGTATAGAGCGAATTTTCTCTCTTGTTCACAGACCTGAGGATGGCAGATGATCGAGAGGCTTGTGCAGGGTAGCAGGTGTCATAAGCTCATTCTGTCAGCTTCACACCCTTTCTAGACTGTGGTCCTGAACCAAGAAATTGAGAAAAGCATTGCTGAGCAGTTCACTTTATAAGTGTTTTGTTTTTATGTGTTCGCATTTTCCTTGTTGCATTTGGAGGGTTGAGATGGGGAAATACAGCAACTCCTGGATCGTGTACTTTATGCAAGATCATTGAAAAATGTTTGTATGCCTCGTTTGAAAATGAAGAGCTTTGGTATGCTTCCATGGTCTCCTATTATTTGTATTATTCACTTGAATACCTTTAAAGGAAAAACATGACCTAATGAACCTGAACTCTTGACTTCACCACACACTTCCTGCTTTTGTTGATTAACTTACCTATAGTTTGACATGTTTTGCCGTCATGTGAGTGCTGTTTTGCAGCCTGTCGTAGATTTAGCACTTCAGTGGGTTGACCGTGAGTGACGCTCATCAACTTTAACTCTATGATGGTTTGTTCTGTTGATACTCTGTCTCTTGCTCAGCTATTCCCCTGTTGCTTCCAATTTTTCACTCTTAAACATTGTGCTCCTGGCTGCATGTTTATGGAAATTTGTTTGTTTTTTTCCTTTGGACCCCATGTTCACAAACAGTTGCTTTTTTCCATAGGGAGCCATCCCAGGGTTGGGGGGTGCTACAATGGGGAGCCGGGGCATTTCTGCCGGTCAGCAGAGAAGGGAGAGGCCAGTGTGACCTTCCCAGCCCGAGTTTGAATGGTCCTATGGAAAACTCCAGCGTGCAGTTCACTGCTGATTCAGTCACAGGCCTTCAGGGCCAGGCGGCCTGTGCCAGTCTTATCCCCTGCTGAGCTCCGAGCATGTTGAGTTTTTATTATTACAGAGAAGAAGGAAACTCACTTCCTGTCGTCTCAGGGCACAGCCTAGTTCTGATGCAAAGGGAACTGTTTTCGGATGGAGACACTAGGTACTACCTTCACTCTTTCTTTTCTTCTCTGTCTTGCTCTGTGCCTTGGTATGTTAGGACCGTGGGGATGCCCTCTGTTGAGATGTTGAAACCATGAATGAATCATCCCAAAAATATTTAGACAAAGCGGCTACGAAAACCAGAGCTCTAGTTCCGAATGAAACAGCTCTGGGGAAATGTGAGCCTGGTGGTGTGTTTACTTTCATGCTGATGAATGTCTGCAAGCAGATAGAGCTACTGGGAATCCTATTCATGGTGATACTTTAGAAAATTAATCGCAGTGGGCTTCTTGCATGCTTATATTCCTTTCCAAATATAGAAAGGCATAATTCACATTTTGAGTAGCCTGGGGGATCCATAAGAGGATAAAACCTGTATTTATCCACTCCAGTGATGGGGAAAATTATACTTGCACCCGGAGTGGATTGTAAAAATCCATTGTACTCTTTCTAAGGTTTTTCACTTCTTTGTAAAGTAGGCAGAATATTTTTATCCTATAATGTTTTCTGATACAAGTTGCTGTAAGGCTCTTCAAGGAGGCCTTTTTATCTAAATAATCATGAGAGCTTGGTTATAATTTTTTGACTCTTGACTGTGTTGTAGTGAAAACGACTGAGTTGAGCTCACACTGTGAAATTAGAAGTTGCAAGAAATGGCTGTCTACCTAAGAAGTTAGGACAGTCTGGTTCCTTCCTGATAGTTGATGCTGGCATTATTTGTGTTCCTAGCAGAGATTTATGCTTATCTGAACACATCTGGAAACAAAGATAATGGTACTTGCCCATACGGGCAAGAAAACTCAACATGAAGAAAGAGTTGGGATGGTTAGGAAGCACTGGATTCAACCTGCTCTGTTAATTAACTTTCCTTTGCATTTTAGTGCACACTTAAGTGCACTGAGTAAGTCATTCTACCATGATATTGTGGTGTGTTGTGATCTTGCTTGTCTAGTCCTAAGCATAGTGATTTAGTAGCCAGATTTCTTTTTTAAGATCTGCAGTGAATTGTGGAACACAGAAGCTTTTAAGCGGATTTAGAACTTTGAATTCACTGCTCTGGTTTATCTTGGACTTTGCACTTAATGGCAGATTCTAAAACAAGAATCAGATGTTTCTTCGCAAAGTAATCTTAGTAAAAGTCTTTAGAATGTAAAAAGGGCCAAAGTCAAGGTAGTTGCATCAGCAATTAGCAAAGAGAGGAAAAAGAGGAGGATGGATAGAATGGGAAGTGATAAACTCTGGAGGAAAAACTACCCTGGCCAGTTTTATTTGCCTTGTCTTTCTTTGCCTCTCGTCTGCACTTTGCAGAAGCAGTGAGATAATGATTGTTAATTCAATTTGTAAAGCATAAGTCTATAAAAATACTCATACTTCTTCATGGTGACTTTAAAAATATCTGAAGTGGTTCCTCCACCGTTGGTATCGTTCATCAGCTTCCGAAGAAAAACTTATTCCCGTTGATCTGGACTTGAAAGAATCTCAGTGGCCTTTTCCTCCTGCCGCCCCTTTTGGCAGGGTACAGCTGTTCTCACATGCTTCAACATCTTCTGCTGTGAGGTCCTAGGAACCTGGAGAAACAAGAGCAGCCACTTTTAGAAAATCATGTCTTTGGGGATGATTGCCAGCTGAAGAAGTTTCTAATCTGAACCTTTGAAAGCATTTTATTTTCTTTCTTATTCCCTCCCCAGCTCTCACCCCTGGGAGAACCTGCTGGGCTGAGCTATGAACTGTTGTCTTCTTTGTGCCATCGGCTAATTAATTAGCACAGTCTCCTGGGAGCCCTTGAGGCCCTTTCTGCTGTCCAGTAGCCGTTGTTTATCTGATGATCTGCTCGGTTCCAGCAGCTGATTTCCAAACAGACAGTAACTCTATTTGCTGCTAGGACTGGGATTACAAAGCATGCCTCCTCTGACTGTGCTGAGAGTGAATTACTGCTCACACCCAGGCTGCCCCGGGGACTCTACACAGTTTGTTACAAAGGAAGGAGACTCTAAGGATGACACTGCCTGCTGGGGCATTTCCTGGAAGGATTTTGGTGGTGGCATTAAAGGAATTTCAGTTTAATGTTCTGCTCAGCTGTCACTGCTAGGAGACCTTGCAGGTTTCATGGAGAGTTGTAAATTGCCCCCGTGGCCCTAAATACACCCTCACTGCTGCAGAGGGGCACCTTCCAGAGGCTGTGCTTCCTGAGGTATGTCAGGTTCCATCTTCTGTCCAAGAACCAAGGAGCCAAAAGGCTGTGCACAGCTGGAGAGGTGTTCGATACAGTGGAGCGAGCTGGTGTTCTCCGCCCCACACGGGAGTGCGCATCGGCACCATGCGGGAATGTGGGGCCAACATCTTCCATCAACTTTTCCGCTTCCTCGGGCTCTGGAAGTAGGCGAGGGAATTGAAACAAGATCAGAGACAGCAATGAAAGGTCGGAGCCAAGAGGGCCCATGCAGTGGACAGACAGGCTTTTGTCTTGACCCTCAAGCTTCAGAGGGTCCGAGATGCTCAGACCCTCTGCTGCTGCCGTCGTTCTGCATGTTGCTTTTGTTCTGTGCTTAACGCTACTTACTGGAGATCGTCCCAGGAAAACGCCCACTCCTGACCTGAGACTCATTCTCTAGGTCTAGACCAAAGCACAGGAATCCGAATTTTAACAAAGATGAGAAACTCTGGAATAGGAGACTTGGTGTTACACCTCGGAATGAATCTAGGCTCTATTCCTCTCTAGCTTTGTAATTATGGACAAGCTGATTTCATCTCTCTGTGAAATGGAGTTAATACCTCATAGAAGATTAAATGAGATAATATATGTAAAGCGGTAAATGATGAAAAAGTGACATTATGTATTTATTCTTGTTGTTATTGCTGACACAGAGGAGTAAGAAGTTTAGAAGACTAGGCAGAGGGATAAAGTCACAGTGAAAAATAGAAAAATGGGGCATCTAGGGAGCCCTCTCAATTAGCACAAAAAATTATGAATCCAGTGATCTTCAGAATAAGCCAGATCTTGAAATCCATTTGTAGCAAGCAAATGACTTTTAACTATTAAATGGTAATTATTAGTTTAGCGTTTTGAATAACTTATTTGCATATAATAAAAAAGTTACACAGAGTTCTTTCCACTCTTGCTTGCTGTCTGCTCCCAGCTCCCTGTAACACAGATGACCACTCAGAAAGACAGACATAATAATGAACCAGCATCACTGTCGGGAGTAAATACCCGAGATTCGTTGTCTCACGGCCACGGAAAACTAGGACACAGACACACAAATACTGAGGTTCAGAGTGGAAGTTTAATAAGCAAAAGAAAGAGAAGAGCTCTCTCTGCTGCAGAGAGAAAGGGGTCCAAGAGAAATGGGTTGCTGGTTCCGCAGTGGAATGCAAGGAGTTTCATAGATGAGCTTGAGGAGGTGATGGCTGATTTACATAGGGTGCAAAAGATTGGTTGGACCAGGTGTGCCATTTGCATAGGGCATGAAAAAGCTGACCACCCCACCCTCATCTTGTATTATGCAGCTGGTTCTCCACCTGGCCAGTGCCATGTTACCTGTTTCCTTACTGTACACATGGTGACAAAGAAAAGGGAAGATGGAGCCTCCCTGTTACACATACCTGGCCCTTAAGTAGCCCTTTCCTATTGGCACTGCTGCCGGCGTTCACCTGTGCAAGCTTCTAGCTTATCTGTGTCTGCAGCTCGAGTTTTGAGGCTGCTCTTTGTTACAAAAAAATAAAAAGAAATGATTTGGGGGCTGCTTTTTGTTAAAAGGGAAATTCTGTGGAGGACTCTTATACTCTTACTATCTGCCTAAATAATTTCTATCTCCTGTATCAATAACAGTAATAATCATGATGTTTATTTACAGGACACACACTGTTCTAAATGCTTTGTGAATATTAACTTGTTTACAAGCTCTGAGCTAGATGCTGTTATTTTGTCCTTTGAACAAATGAGGAAGCACAAGCGCAGAGAGGTTAAGTAACTTGCCCACAGTCACACAGCTATGTGGTAGAATAGGGATTCAAATCTACGCAGTCCAGCCCCTGAATCCATGGATTTATCTACTGCACCATCCGTCCAGTGTCTCTTTATGCAGATATGAGCAAATCTAAACATCTTTTCTTCTCAGTTTTTTTCAAAAGGTAGCACACTGCTGCCATTGTTCTGCACTTTGGTTTTGTTCTGCACTTAACACGAGTTATTGGAGATTGTCCCACATCAGAACATAAAGAGCTTCCTCATTCTTGTTTACAGTACTGTGTGATTTTGATTAAAGAACCCTCCCTTTATGATCCAACCTGGTTATTGTGGGAGCACGTGACTAATTGAATAAGCTTATGTCTGCCAGATAGCTCTTGTAATTGAGGTGTGCTGTGAAGATTCAACATTGGAATGGGAGAATCGGGGGAAATGAGGGAAGAAAACTTATTACTCCAAAAATGTTTCCAAGTAGTATTAGATCTCCCACCTGAAAGAAATAAGCAAAAGCGTTGTCCTGCATTCCTGCAGAATCAGCAGGAAGGGCTGCCCTGAATCAACTCCCTCTCAGAAATCTGTTCTCTTCCTATATGTGAACTTTGAGCCTAATGAGACTGTACCTAATGAGTGTCTCCGCAGCAGCCTTGCAACAAGAACTGGTAAAATGGAAGTGCAGGTACCAGTGTGCCCCTCCCTCACCTGCCCCTGACATGTCCTGCTGGTCACCAGGCAGGATGGCAGCTCCATTTACCTGATCTCCATCTCAACTGGAGGTGGCCCAGGGCCTCTGACTGTGGTATTTCTTCAGCACGAAACGCTCTTCACTCATTCACAAAACACTGTTGGGCACCTGCTATGTGTCGGGCACTGTTGTAGAAGCTGGGGAACTGCAGTGAAGTCGTCCAGGTCCTGCCCTCATAGAGTTTATACTCTAGCAGGAGACAATATAGCTCTAATTTGAGATCAGGTGATGAATTTAAAAGTTAAAGCAGGGGCCGGTGCGGTGGTTCACGCCTGTAATCCCAGCACTTTGGGAGGCCGAGGCGGGCAGATTACCTGAGGTTAGGAGTTTGAGACCAACCTACCCAACATGGTGAAACCCCATCTCTACTAAAAATACAAAAAAAATTACCCAGGCATGGTGGTGTGCGCCTGTAATCCCAGCTACTCTGGAGGCTGAGGCAAGAGTGGGAAGGAAAAAGTGGATATAATAAGGGTAGTAACTCATGTAGGCCCTGCGGGCTGTGGTCAGGACTCTGGAGTTCCTTCCCAATATATGAGAAAACCACTGGATGGCTCTGGGCAAGGAACTAATCTGACTGGATTTATCTTTTTTTTTTTTAAGTACAGGGTCTCTGTTGCCGAGGCTGGAATGCAGTGGTGCGATCTCGGCTCACTGCAGCCTCTGCCTCCCAGGCTCAAGTGATCCTCTCACCTCAGCCTCCCAAGCAGCTGGGACTATAGGCATGCACCACCATGACTGGCTTTATTTATTTATTTGTATTTTTCGTGGAGACCAAGTTTCTCCATGTCACCTAGGTTGTTCGAACTTCTGGCCTCGTGATCTGCCCACGCTGGCCTTGGAAAGTGCTGGGATTACAGGTATGAGCCACCACACCTGGCCTTACCGTTTTTAAAAGCTCATTTTGGAGAGAAGCCAGTTAGGAGGAATGGTGGATATCAGGTCAAAAGATGATGTAGCTTGAGCCTTCCAGGGTCCTGGCCTGAGGGAGCAAGCAGCATGATGCCCAATGAACTAGGGTTGCTGCGTGCAGAAACAAGAGACCAAGGGACAGTGGCCAGCTCCACTGGGTAGGAATCATCGTGGGTGCCCTGGGTCCTGCCATGCCCTGTGATCCTCTGCAAGCAGATCTGAGCTGTGCAGGGGAGAGCTGCACCAGAACTGTGGCCAACAGGCCAGTAGGGACACCCTGAAGGCTTCTGAAACCCTGGAACAGAGTTTCACAGGGAGCCCTGGGAGGGCTTTAAGTGGTGATGGTGGGATCTGATTTCTCTTTTTTTTTCTTCTTTTTTTTTTTTTCTAGACAGAGTCTTGCTCTGTCACCCAGGCTGGAGTGCAAAGGCATGATCTCGGCTCACTGCAACCTCCACCTCCCGGGTTCAAGTGATTCTTCTGCCTCAGCCTCCCTAGTAGCTTGGGATTACAGGCACACGCCACCACGCCCAGCTAATTTTTGTATTTTGTAGAGACAGGGTTTCACCACGTTGGCCAGGCTGGTCTTGAACTCCTGACCTCAGGTGATCTGCCCGTCTCAGCCTCCCAAAGTGCTGGGAATACAGACATGAGCCACCATGCCCAGCTTGATTTCTTTTTAAAGGAACACTCAGGCTCACAGGAATCTTGGGTGAACATTACCCCCTCTCCGCCTCCATTCCCACATTTCTCTTATCCATTGGCTTTGTTCTGCCCAATCTTTGCCAGTCTGTCCTCTTGGCTGCTCAGGCCACATGGTAAAACATGGCAGCCACCAACTCTCATTTTAATCACCTTGACAGAGACTGACCCATTTTCTCAATTTCAGTTCTCAAATTCCCAGGGAACAGGGCTGATTGGCCCAGCCTGGGGATCAGGTGCCCCCTGGACCAATCAGTGGTGGCTGCAGGGTCAAGTGGGCCAGATGACAAATCACTTTCTACCAATATGGTGGCTCTCATTGTAGCCTCAAAGGGAGAATGGGGGTGAAAGGGATATAATCCCCGAGGGAAAGAAGGTACCCCAAAACAACACAGTTCTTAGGTGGAAGCCTAATCTCTTAGATGCCCATTCTTGCCGAATATATCTATAAGCAGTAGACTTTTCGTCCCTCTCCCCCTTTTTTTCTGATGCTTTCCTCCTGATGCCTTCTAGACAATCATTTGCACCTTTTCTTTGTCTGTCTCCAGTTACATGCTTTAATCTAATTATCAGGGTTTGCTTCTTCAAAGTTAAGCTGTGGATGGAGTTTTCCCAAAGCCGGCTCTTCTTAGGAAGATGAATTCAATGGGGTTGAATTGATAGTCACTCACAAACACACATCTGTGGTCTGGGAAGATGTGAGTTTAACAAAAAGCTATTTTGGTTAGAAGGAAAAATTAATATTGACTGACTCAAATCCAGAAAGAGGAAGCAGATACCAAGTTCATTTTGAAAAATAAGAGTTCATTTTAGGGGCAGACTAGCTAAGTTCTTTTGCTTAGAAGGAGAAATTAATATTGGCAGACTCAAATCCAGAAGGAGGAAGCAGATATTAAGTTCATTTTGAAAAATAGGAGTTCAATTTAGGGGCAGACTAGGTATCACCCTTTTGAGATATTTACCAGGAGTGAGGACCATATTTCATATTCAATTTTAAGGTACTTTTCATAACCATGGACAGTGTTTTCTTAAAGTGTTTATCTTTCTTCCTCTGTTGTGTTCTTTTTATGTAACCAGTTAATTTTCCAAATTTTATTCTGATAGAATCAGAGTCCTTTTATTTTTCACATAACATATCTAATTCTGTTTTTCTCATAAAGGATGCTTGCTAGTTTTGTTTTGCTCATCACTGAGGATGAGCTAATGACAGCTTTAAAAAAATGTCAGCTTGTTTTTTACTTTGATATCATCATTGAGATCCATACCACAGAAGAAAGAAGTAGGACTTTATCTCTGAAAGGATTTTAGTGCATAAACTGTGACTTCCAGCCTGCTAGACTTCATGCTACTCTTAGGATCTTTGAATAGCCTTAAATTAGCTGCAGGACCCAGGGAGTTTGCTCTGAAATTCAGTTGACATGTTAAGAACCTACTTTAGGCCAGACACGGTGGCTCACACCTGTAATCCCAATACTTTGGGAGGGCAGGGCGGGTGGATCACCTGAGTTCAGGAGTTCAAGACCAGCCTGGGCAACATGGTGAAACCATGTCTACTAAAAATACAAAAATTAGCTGGGCGTGGTAGTGCACGCCTGTAATCACAGCTACTCAGGAGGCCGAGCATGAGAATTGCTTGAACCTGGGAGGAGGAGGTCGCACTGAGCTGAGATCGTGCCACTGCACTCCAGCCTGAGTGACAGAGAGAGACTCCATCTCAAAAATAAATAAATAAATAAAAACTCTACCTATTCAGTATTCTTTTCTTTTATCCCATTCTGGTATTTTCTGAAGGGTTGTGAAGAGCACTAGTTGAAGCCCACCCTGAAACTACCTTGGTAGAGGGGTTAACTGGGCCAGGAGACCTAATTTCAGAAAGGTCACAGATTATATTCCACCCTCCACAAAAGTAACCTGGAAGATGAGTAAGTCCTGTCCTGAATTTTAGTATCAAAAACAGTGTTTGTTCAAAGAAAAAATAGTCTAGTAGAGAAAGCACACCCTTTGGGGTCAGATCACCAGGAATCACATACCAACTCTGAACTTGAATTTTCTTACTACACAAAGGCAGCATGGCTGTGAGAACATGCAGTGATTTTATAAAGCTCCTGGGCCATAGGTGGCAGGTATACTAATAAGAAATAGCTACGTAAATATACTTCTTTTGGACTTATGTACTATTTTTGCATTGGTTGCCTCTGCTTTTGAGGTCTTACTCAAGAAATCTTTGCCCAGACCAATGTCCTGGAGAGTTTCTCCAACATTTTCTTCTAGTAGTTTCATAGTTTCAGGTCTTAGCTTTAAATCTTTCATCCATTTTGATTTAATTTTTGTATATGGCAATAGTTAGGGGTCCAGTTCCATTCTTTTGCATATGGTTATCTAGTTTTCCCAGCACCATTTATTGAAGACATTGTCCTTACCCCAATGTATGTTCTTAGCCCCTTTGTTGAAAATGAGTGTACTGTAAATGCATAGATTCATTTCTGGATTTTCTCTCTTTTTTTTTTTTTTCCATTAATCTGTGCGTCTGTTTTTATGCAAGTCCCATGCTGTTTTGGTTACTATAGCTTTGTAGTGTAATCTGAAGTCAGGTAATGTCATTTCTCCAGTTTTGTTCCTTTTGCTCAGGATGGCTTTGGCTATTCTAGGTCTTTTGTGGTTTCATATAAATTTTAGATTTTTTTTCTTCTATCTCAGTTGAAGAATGTCATTGGTATTTTGATAGGGATTGCATGGAATCTGTAGATTGCTTTAAGCAGTATGGAGATTTTATAACAATTTTAATTCTTTGAATCCATGGCCAACTGCCTGGATTTGGACTTGCTGTGCCCCCTCACAACCCTGAGCTAGTTACTTCCCTACTCCAAGCCTCCGCAGCTCATCCTTAAAGGGGGTTACGATGATATCTGCCTCCCTCTTTGAGTTGCTATCAGAATTCAGTGAGGACATGCAGATGAGAGTTTTGACAATATCCAGGCCCCTAGTAAGAACTGACAAATGTTAATTATTATTGTTACTTATAAAATGGACATGATTATCCCCCCTCTACCTACCTCTGAGGCGCCTATCAAAGACCAGAGATTTTGTGTGTTTGAAAAGCTGTGCACACATATTTTAAAAAGTACAGAGGACGCTGTCAGTAGCAGTCATTAACAGGGTGGCAGTAAGGAAATCCTATTGCTGCCTGAATGATGTGTCCTTGAACAGTGCAGAAACTCCCTTTGCTGATACATCTCCAAGGGACAGGAGGTGGGGAGACGTCACAGGAAGTACCTGCTGCCATTGCACCTCCCATCTAATTTTGTGACAATCACAAAATGCTTCACCTACCGTGTGCAACTGACTGCGTTACATGAGAGGAAGTTGGTGCTCTGCAAAGGGTAACAACTCATTGGATCAGGTCACACGGGCAGGTGGACGCAGAGCTCCGACCAGCCCCAAGTCTAGCGCTCTTTTGTGCTGCTTCTTTGTGGAAGGAAATGTGAAGAAAACCCAGCGTCACCCTGTAAACCAGATGGAACACAAAACAGCGGAGGAGCCCAGAGAAGGCAAAACAGATTCAGGACTATTTCTCTTTTAAAAGTAAAATGGCCGCATGGAAGAAATTTGACTTTCCAAAAGTGGAGGATAAAGTCATGTTCACGGGGAAAAACAACAATACAGCATCTGCAGCTTAGACATATACAGCTCATCTGTAATTTGAAGTAAGATAGGAGTGGGGCAGAGAGGGGAAGGCCGTGTCCTTTCAGAGATTCTGAGAAACTCCAACCATAGAAGTCCATGACAACTCAAGTGCGGTACCCTTGACCCCATGTTTGTCAGGTAACAAGCTGGGTTTTGACTTTTATTTTGCTGCTTCTAACTCTGGCTAGGCTCCATGGGAGAAGGGCAGGCAGATCATTCTAGCAAATACTCCGGGGGACAGGGTAGCGGACTTGGACCCGCCCATCACTAGCTGGGTGACCTGGGACAATCCTGTCTCCCTGTGGACCTCAGTTTCCATATCTGTAAAATGAAGTGGATATGATTCTATTCATTCATTTATATCACAAATATTTATTGAGCAACTTATATGCCGGGCATTGTTCTCCCTATTGGGGATTCAGTGATTTTCAGAACAGAGAAATGTCTCCCTCCTGGAGCTCACGTTGGCATGGATGGCTGGCAAGATGGCTTCCCACCCTCATTGGAAATGTGTCCCTCTGCCGGCTCCGTGGTGCCTCGTGCCCCACCACAGTGCCTACCTGCTAGACTTTTGGCAAACTGGACCACCAGTTGTCTGGAGATTGGAAAGAGCCTACTTTTTTGTTGTGATCCTTCTGTTCCTTTTTCCCCCTTTTAATGTAAATGTTATTAACACATAACATCCACATAGAACGTGCACATACTGATAAATTCTCACCAACAGAAACACACATGCAACCAGCACCCATACCAAGAAACAAAATATGAGTCACCCTCAAGAAAGACCCCGTGTCCCTCTGGTCTCTGATCTCCACCGTAGGAAAAACCATCTCCAGATTTCTGATCCTAGCTGTGAGTTTTGTTCTTTTTAACTTTGTATATACCCTTTTGTATGCCAGTTCTTTCACTCTGTTATATTTGTGAGGTTTATTCACGTCGCTTCACATTGCGGTGGTTTGTTCCTTCTCGTGTCGTATTTCATTAGATGAACATTCAACAATGTGTACATTTGACTGCGAATGGATGTACGGATTATTTTCTGTTGGAGGCCATCGCTGAATGGTATTGCTGTGATACGTGTGGACCCGTCTTGGTGAACGTGTTTGCTTTTCCCAGGGGAGTTGCTCTGGCATAGGTTATGTATACATTCTATTTCAGTAAATTCTGCCAGGTTTCCACGATGGGTGTACAAAGTAGGTTCCCACCAGCAATGTTTGTTAATCCAGGGGGCTGAACATTTTGCGTCTTTTACACTGTAGCCTTTCTGGTGAGCTTGTACTGGTATCACATTGTGATTTTAATTTGCATTTCTCTGGCATCTAATAAAATTTGCCAGGGGACCCTGTTCCACTTAAACATGACAATTAAACAGAGCAGTCTGTCCACGCTAGGTCTTTTCTTCAAGGATATTGCAGTTTTCTTAGGCATCCCCCCTTTCACGCTAGTAGTAAAATGAAGAGGCGCTACTATACACGCTTCCACAGCCCCTGACTATGGAACTTTTTATTTCCCCAGTAAGAAGAAGAAAAATGTCTCAGAGCAATCCATCAAGACCACCCGGGACCGAGTGCCTACATATCAGTACAACATGAATTTTGAGAAGATGGGCAAATGCATCATAATAAACAACAAGAACTTCGATAAAGTGACAGGTAGGTATGTGGGCATGGGTTAATCTTTCTGGTTCCCTTTCATCTCCTATTTGTATCAGACATTTATGGGATAAATGCTGCATCCCCCTACTGTGGCAGACAGCCCCTCTGAAGGCGGGGTTGCTGTATCCAGGGGAAAGGGTTATGTGGAAATGGAGAACGTTCAGTCTAAGGTCCCACCACATGTATTAGCTGATGCGGGGCTTTGACCAAAGGGCTGAGAATCCAGGAGAGCCTTGGCTTTGATGGGAGCTGAGTGTTACCAGGAGGCTCACCTGTTGTGGCAGCCTGCACTGTTAGCCTCCCCATTGAATTTGCTTCAATTCATTTAAATTGTGGCCTTAGAAGGCGTTGTATATACTTGGAGTGTTTCTGCTGCAGCTGGCGCCAGTACATTTAGCGCCCGGCCCACTGGTACCCGCGTGTGGTATTCAACCAGGGGATGCTCACCTATGGACTCGTTACTTGATTCCCACAGGTATGGGCGTTCGAAACGGAACAGACAAAGATGCCGAGGCACTCTTTAAGTGCTTCCGAAGTCTGGGTTTTGACGTGACAGTCCATAATGACTGCTCTTGTGCAAAGATGCAAAATCTGCTTAAAAAAGGTAAGCGCAATCCCAGAACTTTGGGAAGCCAAGGTGGGAGGATCCCTTGAACCCAGGAGTTCAAGACTAGCCTGGGCAAAATGGCAATACCCTATCTCAAAAATGGTTTTTTGTTTGTTTGTTTTTTAATTAGCCAGGCATGATGGCATGCACCTGTAGTCCCAGCTACTTGGGAGGCTGAGGTGGAAGGATTGCTTGGGCCTAGGAGGTCAAGGGTGCAGTGAGCCATGATCACACCATTGCTCTCCAGCCTAGGTGACAGAGTGAGACCCTGTCTCGAGAAAAGAAAAGTTGAGCCCTTACCGCCCCTCCATCTTCTTCCTGCACCTAAGGGAGGCGATCCTCCCACCGTGGCCAGGCCCATCTCAGGAGGATGCCTGTGCAGGGCAGAGGAATTTGAGTGTGAGAAACCTCCCTCCCTCTTGACCAGTCCATGACCTGTCCTGGGGTAGGCAGGTTTCTGTCAGGAGCCTTCAGTCTCTGTAAAATGATGAAATCAGCTGAAAGTCCAGCAAGAGAAATAGATTCTTTATGTACAGAATGGTCACAATTTCAAAAGACTCATTCCTGGGAAGTAACAAATCCATGTCATCCTTTCCAGAATGAAGTGTAAGTGTAAACTTTTCCCTTGTGGCGGATAGCGAATAATAATTCCCATATACTTTAGAACTATGTTATTTTTTATATAGCATGTTCACTAAGTTATTTCATTAGATCTTTAACAGAAGCCCTGCAATGTTGGGCAACAGAATATTATGCTTATTTTATAAATGTAGGGGCGGGCCACATGCGGTGTCTCACCTGTAATCCCAGCAGTTTGGGAGACTGAGATGGGTGGATCACCTGAGGTCAGGAGTTCGAGACCAGCCTGACCAACATGGTGAAACCCCATCTCTACTTAAAAATACAATAAGTAGCCGAGTGTGGCCTTGGAAGGCATTGTATATACTTGTAATCACAGCTTCTTGGGAGGCTGAGGCATGAGAATCACTTGAACCCAGGAACCCGGGAGGCAGAGGTTGCAGTGAGCCAAGATGGCACCACTGCACTGCAGCCTGGGTGATGGAGCAAGACTCTGTCTCAAAAAATAATAATAATAAAATAAAAAAATAAAAGAAGGGGTGGAGCTTCAGAGAGGATGAAAGATACACTGAAGGGTGCAGTTAGTAGGGGCAGAACTGAAACCCACGCTCTGGTCTTCTGACTCCAGGACAAACGCGTTTCCTATTATACCACCCTCTCTAATGGATGCCACCTAGCGTATTCTGGCATTTAGGGCAAGTGTTTGAAAGTAACATCCTATCAATTCATTAGACACAGACCCACAGGAAGTATATAGGAACACAATCTAAATCACTGCTGTTTTTGTTAACGTCGCAGCTAAAACAAAAAAAGTCCCCACCATCTTTTTTTTTTAAACTAGGCGTTTTTCCTAATTTCCTCCAACTTGGCTCTTACAAGCTTACCTTTTGTACCCTAGTAGGTCATGTCTTAGACCAGACTAGAAGTCAGGAGTCTGAGATCTGGGTCTGGCCCAAGTTCTAACAGGCAACCCAGGCAAGGCAACCAGATCATCCTGATTCTTTTTTTTTTTTTTTTTTTGCTTTCCTGAAAGGCAGATTATGATACCAGCTCCTGCTGTTTCTTGGGGATGGAATGAGGAAGCTTATGAGCCAAGAGGAATTTTGTGAGCATGCTTTGAGAAGTATAATGGCCCAGATAGGCATATGAACTTGTCCCAGTTGTAGTTTCTGTTTGTTTTCTGTTTTGTTTTGAGACAGAGTCTTGCTCTGTCGCCCAGGCTGGAGTGCAGTGGTGCAATCTCGGCTCACTGAAACCTCTACTTCCCGGATTCAAGCAGTTCTCCAGCCTCAGCCTCCCAAGTAGCTGGGATTACAGGTGCATGCCACCATGCCTGGCTAAATTTTTTTTTTTTTTAGTAGAGACAGGGTTTCACCATGCTGGCCAGGCTGGTCTCGAACTCCTGACCTCGTGATCCGCCTGCCTTGGCCTCCCAAAGTGCTGGGATTACAGGCATGAGCCACTGCGCCCGGCTGTTTCTGTTCTTTTGAAAGGCGATTCATTCTGCCCAAGCCCCGGGCATGTCACGATTAGAGAATTGTTGTTTGTTGTCCTGTCAAACTAGTAAAGCATTTATTTTTTCTGACTTTACATGCAGTCAGTTCCAGTGCAGACAAAACTTCCATTTTGTAACTGTCCTCATTTGTGTAATCTTAAAATAAGCTAAGAACTCCAACTTTCATCACCATTGCCTTATACCTGTACTATCAAAACTAATACAAGAATCACTGTGCAGATGATGCAAAGTGTCTTGGTAATTCGAATGGGAGAGGCCACTCTTGCTCTGCCTGGAACTGGTGAGGTAGCTGGATTTTACAGTGTCCTGGGCTTGAAAAACGGTCCCAAGTCTCCAACGTGTTGTACCACCTTTGGGGAAGGTTAGGAAACCTCTCCAAGATTCCATTTTTTTAAATCTGGGAAATAAAGATAAATGAGGCCTAGTTCCAGTCTTGTAGGAATTCAAAATAACTCATGTAAAGTTCCTAGATCAGTGTCTGCACGTAGTATTTGCTCAAGAAATTCTAAATATTATTCCTCCCCCTCATTAATCATAGAGAAGAAGAAAGGATATGTATATTAGCTAGTGACGGGCTGGTGCAAAAGTAATTGTGGTTTTTGGCATTAAAAGTAATGGTTAGTTACCCTGTAGCTGGTCACTTAGTATCATAGAGCCTTTGGTGAGTTCTAGCTGGGCCAGCTGGCTACATGGTTTATGATTCCTCTCCTCAGTATCCTAAATGGACAGCCAATCTAGCATTTTTATTTATTTTTCTTTAATTTTCTTTAGTTGTGGTAAAATACACAACATAACATAAAATTTACCATTGTAACCACTTTTAAATGTATAGATCAAAACGACATTCACATGGTTGTGTCACCATTACCACCATCCATCTCCAGGCTTTCTTTCATCTTCCATAACTGAAACTTTATCTCTGTTAAACAGTAACTGGCTATTTCCCCTTTTCTGCAGCCCCTGGTAACCACCGTTCTATATTCTCTCTGTGATCTTGACTACTCAAGGTACCTCCTGAAAGTGGAATTATGCAGTGCTTGCCCTTTAGTGACTGGCTTATTGCACTTAGTATATTTTATTCTCTTTAACAAATACTTGCGTGATGCTTATTATGTGGCCTGTTTTACAAATATTAACTCATTTAATGAGTTAATATTGATCTTCAATGTACAGATAAGGAAATCAAGGCACAAAATGATTCAGTAACACTCCTGATGTCACAAAACTAGCCAACAGCAGGGCCACACCCATCAGCCCCCATTACATTGTACCTATCCCTCTCTCTTAACTTCTTAGATAAGTCTGATCCTCTGAAAGGAGCCCAGTCCCCAGCTCCTCCTCTCCCCTCCTTTGTACGCCTCTAATAGTCAGAGGCAGCTGCCAGGCTGCCTCTGGAAGTGCTGCATCTGAGGCCCCCAGAACTTACACCTTAACTCTTCAATGTTCATGTTGTTTGCTTACAGCTTCTGAAGAGGACCATACAAATGCCGCCTGCTTCGCCTGCATCCTCTTAAGCCACGGAGAAGAAGATTTAATTTATGGGAAAGATGGTGTCACACCAATAAAGGATTTGACAGCCCATTTTAGGGGGGATAGATGCAAAACCCTTTTAGAGAAACCCAAACTCTTCTTCATTCAGGTAACCTCTTTTCAATGCCACTACACTTGAAAATGGGAAAAGATGATAGAGTGACAGGGATGGCATCATTTTTACAAATCCAAATGCTGTTTCCATATTCAAATTAGGGTTTAATTTTTCTGTCTCTGAATGGTTAGCATATGTGTTTCCACTGAATCACAAATTATGAAGGTTTCTTTTTTTTTCTTTGAGATGGAATCTCGCTCTGTCACCCAGGCTGCAGTGCAGTGGCATAATTTCGGCACACTGCAACCTCCACCTCCCAGGTTCAGGTGATTCTCCTGCCTCAGCCTCCTGAGTAGCTGAGATTACAGGCACGCACCACCATGCCTGGCTAATTTTTGTATTTTCAGAAGAGATGGGGTTTCTCCATGTTGACCAGGCTGGTCTCAAACTCCTGGCCTCAAGTCATCCACCCACCTCAGGCTCCCAAAGTGCTGGGATTACAGGTGTGAGCCTCCATACCCAGCCACAAATTATGAAGGTTTCTTTAAGACATTGCAATACTTTGATTTGATTTGCTTAGTAATTTGACACACATTCATTCATTTATCTGTTCATCACATTATCATTGAGCTCCTAAGTATGTCAGACACAGTTCTAGGTATTGGGACACCTAATGTGAACAGGACATACATTTCTGCTCCCAACTGCATGGAATGATGTCTACTTTGATACTTAGGCTTGCCGAGGGACAGAGCTCGATGATGGCATCCAGGCTGACTCGGGGCCCATCAATGACACAGATGCTAATCCTCGATATAAGATCCCAGTGGAAGCTGACTTCCTCTTCGCCTATTCCACGGTTCCAGGTATCACGTCCATTGTCTGCCAAGCATACTTTAGCCCATTCTGTCATCAAAACACAGACTTGGGGACAGTATTGGTTTCCTCTTGCTGCAGTAATGCATTACTACAAACACAGTGGCTTAAAATACACAAATGTATTATCTTGCCATTCTGGAGGTCAGAACTGCAAAACAGGTTGTCAGGGCTACATTCCTGCTGGAGGCTCAAGGGAAAATCCATTTCCCAGCCTTTATGTGGCGTGTTAGAACCGCCTGCATTCCTTGGCTGTAGCCCCTTCGTTCATCTTCAAAGCCAGCAACTGTTCATCTCTGACCCTTCTGTCGTTACAGTGCTCTCTTTCTGACCACAGCTGAGAAAGGATGCCTGTGATTAGATGGGACCCACCTGGATACTCCAGGCTCCTCTCCCCATATCAGTCCGATACCCTTAACCACATCTGCGAAGTCCTTTTTTCCACATAAGGTTTCATGTTCATAGGTTCCAGGGTTAGGGCATGGACATCTTTGGGCACCATTATTCTGCCTACCACAGAAATGCATTTACTTTTCTCTCCAGGAAAGCTGACTTATTTATTTATAAATAAATAAATGAATGATTCATAAATGATTTATTCATTTATTATTAGTAGCATTTTGGAAATGATAAGGACACACATTTCTATAGTACTTTACAATATAGAGTGTCTTGCATGTATTTTTTCTCATATACAATAATACCATCAGTATTTAGGAAAAGTGTTATTCCTGTCCTGATTTTACAGATAAAATAAAATAATTTTTAGTTTGGATGAACCTAAGTGATATGCCTAAAGTCAGGTAGAGATTTCAGTGCACAGTAGAGCTGTGGCCCAGCCAAGGTTCCTTTACACTGCAGCCTCTACACAGGTAACAGAAAATGCCAGCAATGGGCACGCCTCCTCACTATTTACTGAGCACCACATTTGACTGAGTCTATTCAATGAAAGTCCTTCCTTTGTTTTGGGTACAAACCAGCACTAAGTTAGAATTTTCCCAGCTGTAATAGTCGTTGTGTCAAGTATTTGGCACAAGGGTACTGGTTACAGTAAATAGGTTGATGTGTTTGGAAAACCAGCTCTGGCAGAATCTACAGATGGGATTTTGTGAGAGTGATAACTTCACAAGTTTTTAAGGATGGCATAAGATAGAAAATAATTTGGTCTTTCTGCTCCTGAGAGGGAGGAGGTGTAATGGGGGCATATGTCTGTGTAAACAAACCCAGTGGTAGAGTTGTAGGTGCTCTGAACAAGGAGGCAGATGAGAAAAGCTATGTTAAAAAGGAGCTGCTGGGCCGGGCACTGTGGCTCACGCCTGTAATCCCAGCACTTTGGGAGGCCGAGGCGGGTGGATCACAAGGTCAGGAGATTGAGACCATCCTGGCTAACATGGTGAAACCCCATCTCTACTAAAAATACAGAAAAAAAAAAAAAAATAGTGGGGCATGGTGGCGGGCACCTTGTAATCCCAGCTACTCGGGAGGCTGAGGTAGGAGAATGGCGTGAACCTGGGAGGCGGAGCTTGCAGTGAGCCGAGATCGCGCCACTGCACTCCATCCTGGGCGACAGAGCGAGACTCCGTCTCAAAAAAAAAAAAAAGAAGCTGCTATAACTGAGCCTAAAATTTCAAACGACATGGGTAAGAGAAGGGCTTGTCGACAGAGTACTGAGGGGCCGGATAGCCCAATGCATTTGGTAAAACTCGGGGCTGGATCGCGGGGTATATCAGTCTTCCTGGGCTGCTATAGCAAAATACCTTAGACAAGGTGGCTTAAACAACAGACATTTATTTCTCTTAAGTTAGGGAGGCTGGGAAGTCCTAGATCAAGGTGTCGGCTAAGTCACTTTCTGGTGAGGGCTCCCTTTCTAGCTCATAAATGGTCACCTTCTTGCTATAGCCTCATATGGCAGAGATTCAGAGCAAGAATGAGTGAGGTCTCTCGTGTCTCTTCTTATAAGGACACCAATTCCCTTGGATCAGAGCCCTACCCTAGCGACCTCATTGGACCTTAATTACCTCCATAAAGACCCTGCCTCTAAACACAGTCACATTATGGTGTGCGGCTTCAATAAATGAATTTTGGGAAGACATAGTTCAGTCCATAGCATTGGATGTGACAGGGCAT
This sequence comes from Rhinopithecus bieti, assembly GCF_001698545.2. Lineage (NCBI taxonomy): Eukaryota > Metazoa > Chordata > Mammalia > Primates > Cercopithecidae > Rhinopithecus > Rhinopithecus bieti. The sequence continues at coordinate 1,675,695 of NW_016810610.1, read as the reverse complement.
GGCCAGGATCAAACCAGGACAGGTAGGCAAGTGGCCCTGTCATGGTGGGCCCTGTGTGCTGTGTCAAGCAGCCTGAATGTTACCCAGATAAAGTGGTGCAAGCAAACTGTTTTAGGTTAGGGAGTTATAGGATGAGATTTGCCCTCCCAGGGCATCAGGTTCTCCTGGCCCTGCCCCTCGGACAGTTGGGCATTTAGCTTCCTCGTTCCTCTAGATTTCTTCAGCAAGGTCCACCTCTACTCCCGTGTACCCCAGCAGCAGGAACACATCTCAGAATTCTTCAAGGTTCCCTGCAAATTCCTTCTCTAGTAGATTTGGGTTAGAAAGTAGCACTGACCCCCAAAGGGTAGTGAGGAGTTCCAGAGTTATGGAATAGACCTCCAGCATTTCCTTTGGAAGTCTGCATGTGCAGATCTGTTTCACACCCACGTATCTGATATTTATCAGGTGGGTACCTCCATGAGAACTGACACAGGAGAGTACCCTGGCACCATCCACCAAGGCTGGCCCTTAGTGATGTTGTCTGTCATAGGATTTCCATACTGAAATACCTAAAGCATTTTCTAGCATCTTCATGCCAACCCTCTAAATCTCAGATGTTTGCTCTCTGAGCACACCAGCATAATTCTCATTAATGACTTGTGTGCAGAGTAGAGTGAAATCATTTCTGAAAAGCAGGTGTAAAAGCCCCATATAGTCAGTCTCGTTGGTGAGTGGAGCAGCTGTCAGAATTAGCTGATTTGATTATCTCCTTTCTTTCCTGTTGAAGGCTATTACTCGTGGAGGAGCCCAGGAAGAGGCTCCTGGTTTGTGCAAGCCCTCTGCTCCATCCTGGAGGAGCACGGGAAAGACCTGGAGATCATGCAGATCCTCACCAGGGTGAATGACAGAGTCGCCAGGCACTTTGAGTCTCATTCTGATGACCCACGCTTCCATGAGAAGAAGCAGATCCCCTGTGTGGTCTCTATGCTCACGAAGGAACTCTACTTCAGTCATTAGCCATATCAGGGGTGCATTCTAGCTGAGAAGCAATGGATCACTCGTTAATGAATCAGAATTTTTTTTTTTTTTTGATGCTCTTGAAATATTCAGAAATTCTCCAGGATTTTCATTTCAGGAAATGTATTGATTCAACAGGGAAGAAACTTTCTGGTGCTGTCTTTTGTTCTCTGAATTTTCAGAGACTTTTTAAATAATGTTATTCATTTGGTAACTGTGTAACTTTCTCTTAAGATTAATTTTCTCTTTGTATGTCTTTTACCTTGTTATTAGACTTAATACATGCAACAAAAGTGACCTCTGGAGAAAGCTTGTGGCTGTGTCCACTGTAATTGGTGGTAACAGTGGTAGGCAGAGTCATGTTTGCACTTGGCAAAGAGAATCCCAATGTTTGACAAAACACAGCCAAGGGGATATTTACTGACCTTTATTGCAGAATGTGGGTATTGAGTGTGATTTGAATGATTTTTCACTGGCTTAGGGCAGATTTTCATGCAAAAGTTCCCAGATAAGAGGATAAAAAGCTGAATGATTCTGATATGTATCCATCAGGATCCAGTCTGGAAAACAGAAACCATTCTAGGTGTTTCAACAGAGGGAATTTAATACAGGAAGTTGACTTACATAGATGATAAAAGAGAAGCCAAACAGCAAGAAGCTGTTAACACACCCAGGGCTATGACGATAATGAGAAGAGGTTTGGTTTCCTGAGTCTAGTAGTCGGATCATCCAGAGGAGCTGGAACCATGGTGGGGGCTGCCTACTGGGAGGTAGGACCACTAATGGATTGTGGAAAGTGGAGCCATGACAAGGACAAAGCCACTGCCTGAGATGGATTGAGCTGAGTCAGATACAGAGAATACCTTGGTCTCACCTCTCCTGCCCTCACATCTTCCACCAGCACCTTACCGCCCAGGCCTACCTGGAAGCCACTTTACCAAGGGCCTTGGAAGAGCAAGGGACAGTGAGGCAGGAGAATAACAAGAAATGGATGTAAGCCTGGCCCATAATGCGAACATAAGTAATCACTAATGCTCAACAATTCATCCATTCAATCATTTATTCATTGGGTTGTCAGATAGTCTATGTATGTGTAAAACAATCTGTTTTGGTTTCATGTACAAAATCTGTTATAGCTTTAAAATATATCTGGAACTTTTTAGATAATTCCAAGCCTTATTTTGAGTAAATATTTGTTACTTTTAGTTCTATAAGTGAGGAAGAATTTATGGCAAAGATTTTTGGCACTTTGTTTTCAAGGTGGTGGTACCTTTTGAATTCTTGATAAATGACTGTTTTTTTCTGCCTAATAGTAACTGGATAACAAACAAATGTTCGTATGTATTGATTAAAAATGTGGTTGCTTAATTCCTAACCTGTCCGGTTTGCTTTCCTTTTGAAGTTATTTATGACGATGGAGAAATGAGAAAACAGGATAAGAATTGACCCTATTGGCTGGGCGCAGTGGCTCACGCCTGTAATCCCAGCACTTTAGGAGCCCGAGGTAGGTGGATCATTTGGGGTCAGGAGTTCGAGACCAGCCTGGCCCACATGATGAAACCCCATTTCTACTAAAAATGCAAAAAAATTAGCCGGTATGGTGGTGGGCACCTGTAGTCCCAGCTACTCAGGAGGCTGAGGCAGGATAATTGCTTGAACCCAGGAAGTGGAGGTTGCAGTGAGCCAAGGTCGAGCCACTGTACTCCAGCCTAGGCGACAGAGTGAGACTCTGTCTCAAAAAAAAAAAAGAAGAAAGAAGAAAGAAGAAAAGAAGAAGAAGAAGAAGAAGAGGAAGAGGAAGAAGAAGAAGAGGAAGAAAGAGAAGAAAAGAAGAAGAAGAAGAAGAAGAGGGGGAGGAGGAGGAGGAGGGGGAGGAGGAGGAGGAAGAAAAGAAGAAGAAGAAGGAGAAGGAAGAAAAGAGAGAAGAGAAGAAGAAGAAAGAAGAGAAGAAGAAGAGAAGAAGAAGAAGAAAGAAGAAAGAAGAAGAAGAAGAAAAGAAGAAGAAAGAAGGAGAAGAATTGACCCCTGTTGACTTGACCTCAACACATAATATATAATTTTTTTGAAGTTAGTACACTAATAAGTAGGTAATTACTTGGGAAGCCAGGACTCTTCACATGAAGGGTTAATCAACTTAGAAAGATGTTTGTGATGGGCTGCCATTTATTAATTTTGGCAATAAAATCAGATAACATAAAAGTATCTGCTTTCAAATAAGAAAACTAATTTTGAGTGCATTTATTAGACTTGTCCCTGGTTTCCTGCCATCTAAATTGGAGATCATAACAAGCATCCACACTGCTATTCCCAGAATTCTCAGGCTGTTCTTTGGAAAATAAGCTATATCTAATAAAGATCTCTATCACAGAAATCAAAGGGCCTAAGCGCATTGCAATTTGAAGTAACACCATACAATCTAGTTATTTGCCTTGTAACCTTCATTAAAGGGAAAGAAATGCTCCCAAGTGTCAGGATTAATTTTTCCTGAATTTTCTGGGAAGTTATAGCTTACAGATAATGAATATGACCTTTCATCCCTTAGACTTTTAATAAAGTCTTAGTCCTTGAATACTTCCATGGGCAGACACTTATTTATTGAGATCAGAAATCTGAGTTCAACTTGGAAATGTGTTCAGTCATACCACCTTCATTCTAAACTTTCCAGACTTTTTATATTCCAAAATTCTGATGACAAGTTACCCTAAAGGAGAGCTCAGTCCTGATGAATATACAATCCCAATTCTCATCGTTGTTCAGAACCCCAGTTCCTCCTCGCAGGAGTATCAGGGCGCTGCCCTTGTCCTATGGGAAGACAGTGCAGACTACAGCTTTCCCACTGGCTTTTATGAGCTCAAAGCTGGATTTCTGTTTGGATTTTCATTTTCCTCAAGGTGCCATTAGGTTATTTAAGTTTTTAGTTATCGGGTCAGGCACGGTGGCTCATGCCTGTAATCCTAGCTCTTTGGGAGGCTGAGGCGGGCAGATCACTTGAGGTCAGGAGTTTGAGACCAGCCTGGCCAACATGGTCAAACCCCGTCTCTACTAAAAATACAAAAATTAGCCAGGCACAGTGGTGGACACCTGTAGTCCCAGTTACTCCAGAGGCTGAAGCAGAAGAATAGCTTGAACCTGGGAGGTGGAGTTTGCAGTGAGCTGAGATCGTGTCACTGTACTCCAGCAACAGAGCTAGACTCCATCTCAAAAAAAAAAAGGAAAAAAAAAATATTTTTTAAATGTTTTAACTATTAATACATTCACAGACAGCTTTGGGCTCTGCCCTGGCCTTTTTGTCTGAGCAAATTTCCACAAGCTGTCATCAGCCCAATGTGTTTATGAATTGCTACAAATTGGTCTGAAAGTCCTGTGGTCACTGAATTTACATGATTTAAAACCTCGAGGAAACCAAGGCCTCTCTGTGAGAAAGAAAACGACATCCACCAAAATGCCCTAGACACTGGCTGACAAATCCCTTATTTTGCCCTGTTGTGCAAATCTGAAGTCACCTGAAATCTTTTATTATCAGCTACTCTGGTGACCAAGGATTGATTGCCTTTGACTTCCTGGAAGCACGCTATTTTTGCCAGCTTTTCATCTTTCAGGCCCTTTTCCAGAAAACATCTGGTCAGGTAAGAGGCTGTGTTGGTCATCAGTTTATGGCAACAATTCTTCTGTGTTAATTAGCCACTGGACGAATAGCAGCAGCCCGGGTATCCCGAAGAGTTCTTCAAAGACGTGCAGATCAGAAAGCTACTTTACACTGTTTGCCTTGTAAATGTTTTAGTGTCTTGCAACACTGAGTGAGTGCCTGGACTGGCCACATCAGCATCCCCTGGGAGCTTGTCAGAAATGCAGACTCTCAACCCCGCCCCAGACCTACTCAACGTGAATCTGCGTTTTAACCAGATTCCCAAGTGGTCCATGTGTACATTACAGTTTAGGAAGCTCTATTTTGAGGGCAAGGACCACCTGTGTGTGTATATATATATATATATACACACATATATATATATATATTTTTTTTTTTTTGGTCTCCCCTCTGCACTGAACATGGAGGTGATAGTACATGCCTACAAAAAATTAATAAAACAATATTTTGGAGCTTTCATGGAAGACAGGTTTTCAAGCTCTAATAATCTCTCAAAACTCCACTGACCGGGCGCGGTGGCTCAAGCCTGTAATCCCAGCACTTTGGGAGGCCGAGACAGGTGGATCACGAGGTCAGGAGATCGAGACCATCCTGGCTAACACGGTGAAACCCCATCTCTACTAAAAAATACAAAAAACTAGCCGGGCGAGGTGGCGGGCACCTGTAGTCCCAGCCACTCGGGAGGCTGAGGCAGGAGAATGGCGTGAACCCGGGAGGTGGAGCTTGCAGTGAGCTGAGATCCAGCCACTGCACTCCAGCCCGGGCGACAAAGCGAGACTCCGTCTCAAAAACAAAACAAACAAACAAACAAACAAACAAAAACTCCACGTTACCCTTAAAGTATATAGTACACTTTTTACTTTCTTTACCCATCTCCCTGTTAAATACGCCTTTGCTGCATAAAAGGATTATATGATCTCAAAGTGTCTGTGAATGTGAATTGCAGCCTTTAAAATGTTTTCATAAACATAATGGGATTAAAGGAGCCATTTCTTGCATGTTTTTGGTGGTGGCAGGACTGCTGAGCATTGAGGCTTCAGAGCTTGTTTTTTCCACCCATCCTGTCCCTAGAGTCCAGTGGACACTGGAGCCAGTGTGCCCTCAGGCCATATCTATCACCTTTTTGATAGACCTCAGGGCTTTGTTTTGGATCAGGTGGCAAATAATTCTTTTTGATACATACATCATTAACACAAACACACCAAGGGCATATGTGGAAAGCCCAGCCACTACCACAGTACTGATGTGGACGCGGAAACTCCATTAGCTTGTAGGTTCATGCAGGAACGGCTCTCTAAAAGTACGCAACAAACATCAGAAAACACAAAAGTCAAATACGATGAGTTTGCTTCGGCATAAGTTTTGGTTTTTATGGCACTATGAATATTTATGGCACTGCAGTTTTCTAACAAATTTGTTGTAATCATTTAAAGCCAAACTATGTCAAAGAATTTAAATTTGGAAGGCACATGGGATTATGGCTGCAAATAAACAAGGCTGCGCATTTCTCGAGCTTTAAGGGTCTGGCCCAAGTAAATAGTATAAGATTTAGAAAAGAGTTGGGAAAGAGGAAAGTGTAAATGGTAAGATAGGTTTGGTCTCCGTTGCTAGTTCTAGCTTCAGTTATTTAAAGCAGATCTCAATTAGCACAGCATCAAACTTTTTAGCAGAGGTGCTTTTAACCATTCATGTTTAAAAATTAGGCTCTGAGTCTGATCCAAGTTCTAATCCTAACTCTGTCATTTAACCATTTAATACTCACATAACCTTAGGCCGTCCTTCAGTTTCCTCATCTCCATATGAGGATGGTAATGTGAAGATTAATGAGATAATGTATATGAAGTGCTTAGTGTAATGCCTGGCACAAAGTTGTAACCAAAAGAGGGTCTGGCTGCTCACCACTTACAGAAAGAAGCCAAAATAACAAGAACGAGGTGTGATCAAAAGAGCGTGAATTTTATTATCCATTGCCAGCAAGGGGAAAAGGCCAGAATCCTTTTGGAAAATTGCTAGCTTTTCCATTTCTGGAGAGAGGGCAACGGTTTAAGAATAGAGGCTTGGAATACAGAGAGGTAGGAGGGGCTAGGAGGTGCCAGGTGGCATGTTTCACTCCGGTGGCTTATCTTGAATTATTATTCCAACTGGCAAAGGGGCCAGTGCCATCTTGGGCCCAACCAGGTTACAAATTAATTGCAGTCAATCGTGCAGTTAATGTCTCGCTGGAAGTGAACTCCATCCTTGAAGTCGTCTTCTACTAGGGAGAGAATTCCAGAGATGCCTCATCCATATCAGGATTCGGCCCCTGAAGCTTCTAAGGAAATACATGACAAGATAAGTGAGCATGGTGTGAGCTTAACAAGAATCTAGGTAAATAAATGTGCATAGGCATGGGAGCATAAGGTGGGAAAGGAAAGAGAAAAAAAAAAACGTTCTTAAAACAGTATTTGAAGCTAAGCCGCTCGGTTATAAAGTAATTGATGAGTAGTGGATATCAAAGATGATGGTGATGAATGATGATGATGACGATGACATGAGGCTCATGGAGGGGCAAGAATGGAAGATGCCCTCCTGGATGCCTCCACTTGCTCTTTCTACCTCCAGGTCTCTTCCTTGGTCATGCTCTTCAGTCTATGCTTTCAACCTGAGGTCTCCCAGAAGTGAAGGGATTAGATCAGTGATTGCTTTATTCAGCAAACATTCAAAGAGTTCTACTAGATGCCAGATGTTATATTAGGATGAGGCTAAAAAGATGACCAAGAAAGGATGCTTATATCAAAGGAGGTGAACAAATCCCTCCAGGGCTTAGTGGCTGTAACAGAGTCATGTGTACATTACCCAGGAATACAGAGGGGGTGCGTCCTGCCTGGGGAGTCCGAGACGGGTTCCAAAGGAAATATTTTCATCATCTTCCATTCCAGCCTCCCAAAAAGGCTGCAGGGAAGGTGGTGGAGAGGAAATTAAGGTTAGCAGGCAGAAGACAGCCTGAGAATTCCTGGAAGATCTGTTTAGGAAGGAAATCACTATGCCGCACTGCATCCTCATTGCAAATCAATAGGTCTGGGGTGGAGACAAGGAATCTGCCTGTTTAACCAACCTTCCTAGATATTCTGAGGCAGGTGGTCCTCAGACAACAGGCTTTACTCTGATACCAAAAGATCCGCAGGAGTGGCAGCAAAGCCCAAATTAAACAGCTGAAAAAGATCACCCAGAGACCAGCAGTGCATTGGCTGTTCACAGACCCAGCTAGCCATCCTATCCCCAGATTGAATAGCAAAGGATTCAGGGCATAAATGAGTTCAGTACTGGAGCATTCTTGTCCAGAAACTTCCAGAGGCTGCACAGAAACACCAAACCCATGTTGACAGGCTAGTTTGAGGAAGGCTGCGAAGTGTGAGGGAGGGGTGGATCAGCAGACAGCTTTCAGTGCACGGGTCCAGGTGCACCGGCTTCTCCAGCTGGTGTCAGCAGGCGCACCTGTTTCTCTTCCTCTCGATTGCATCACTTAGGCAATCATTTCTAGACAAGATGGGCCACTCATGTATTCCCTCGCCTCCAGTGCCTCACAGGTGCCACAATGCAAAAATGCTCCCCTTAACAACATTTTGAGGTTGACATTTTTAAAGGAACTTTTCTCTACAGCACCTTTTGTAATTATCTAGATTAATGTTAAGTAGTGAAGGGAACACAGAATTCTCAAGTGAATGTGTGTGTGTGTGTGTGTGTGTGTGTGTGTGTGTGTGTGTGTGTGTGTGTGTGTTTTAAATATATTAGGGTATAGGACATATTCTCAAACGCTTAGGAAAATCAGCTTTTGCAAATTATCTTTTCTAAAGCTTCCAGCTGCCTTAAGTGCTGACAGTTTTTAAGCACTGAGATGAAAGAGACAAATTCTTTTTCTTTTGTGTTGCTAATTACAATTTTGCTTGGCATAATGTAGCCTGCTTTCCTCTTGAGACATTTGCCAGCATATATTAATTGCACAAATATTTACAGAGGGCCAAAGCACAGGAGAAGCTTATACCAAACAAGATACCGAACACTTGGAAAAAAGCCTCTTTGACACATATTTGTGGCCAGTTACCCAGAATCAGCATAAACTATTTGCCCCTTAGCCTCAGCAAATGTGTTTAAAGAACATGTCCCCGGGTTGATTTAGTGTTGACTTTGCTGGCAATGACTCCTGAAATCTTTCTTCCAGAACCTTGTGGTGACAACTTTTTTTTTTTCAGGGTTAAAAATAAGGTTTCCAAGAATATGTATGCATCTTATGGGTTGCTATATTGTCAACACTTTTAATCTCTCAAGTCACCCACATGGAATGGAAAAAGGTTTATCCAATGATTGTTCCACACCCCAGGAGTTGCAGAAAGCCAAATTGAGCAAGTCTGGAAAACTTGAATAGCTAAGCCACAAGGCCCTCAGTACCATCTTCTTGTTTTCCTGTCATGCTAATTAAGAAAAAAAAGGCCCTGGTGTCAGACAGTCCCAGGTTCAAATCCCAACTTTGGCACTTCCAAGCTGTATGACCTCAGGAGTCTCTTAATCTCTCCAACCCATTCTTCTTTCATCCTCAAATAGAATTAGTCCTATGTGAGTACCTAGGAAATAATGCCTGTCTCCACAGATCTTGTGCCCACCTCACAGGGATGTTGGGCAGAGCTAAGGAAATAACACACAGAAATGGCTTTGCAAACTCCCCAAAAATCTAAAATCAAATAAGGAGACATTTCCTTTGTTGGGTGTTGTTATGAAAACTGAGTCATCAAGCAAAAGGCAAGTAAATGTTGGGTTGTGTTTTTTAAACCAGCTTGAACTTATCAATAATTGAGGCTACAGAAAGGAGATTAGGATGGGGGGAACAAAAGGACATGCAAATGATGCTGACATACAGAAGAGGTTCTTTTTGAGGATAACGGCTACCCATGCAGTGGAGAGGAAGAATGTCTTCCAAAAGCAATGTAGTCAAGCTGCTGGAGATCATAGGCAGGAAAGAGAAGGGCATAAGATACTGGCCTGAGCTTTAGAAGAGGAGTGAGCTCTGAGTGTAGAGTTGCCATATGAAATAGAAGATGCCCAGTTAAATTGGAATTTCAGTTAGAAAAACCATTTTTTAATATATATATCACAACTATTGCACAAAATATACTAAAAACTTAATTGTTGTTTATCTAAAATTTCAGTTTAAATGGGTGCCCTGTGTGGTTTTTTTGTTTGTTTTTTGTTTTGAGACGGAGTCTAGCTCTGTAGCCCAGGCTGAAGTGCTGTGGCACGATCTTGGCTCACTGCAACCTCCACCTCCTGGGTTCAAGCGATTCTCCTGCCTCAGCCTGCCTGAGTAGCTGAGATCACAGGTGTGTACCACCAAGCCTGCCTAGGGTTCTTTTTTGTTGTGTTTCTTTGTTTATTCTCCTAAATTTGGCAGCCCTAGCCTAACTCTGTAGACCATTGCTGTAGCTCCATTGCCTCATCTTAGCCCTGAATGCCCACCTCACAGTGATGTTGGGAGGAGCCGGGAAAATAACACACAAAAATGGCTTTGCAAACTCCCAAAAAATCTAAAATCAAGTAAGGAGACATTTCCTTTGGTGGGTGTTCTTATGAAAACTGAGTCATCAAGCAAAAGGCAAGTCTTTGTGAATTTAAGAAGTATGGAAAATTTTAAGGAGTCTATGGAGTTGATTTTTTTTTTTTTTTAATAAAATCTCGCTCTGTAGCCCAGGCTGGAGTGCAATGGAGTGATTTTGGCTCACTGCAACCTCCGCCTCCCAGATTCAAGCGACTCTCCTGCCTCAGCCTCCTGAGTAGCTGGGATTACAGGCATGGGCCACCATGCCCGGCTAATTTTTGTAGTTTTAGTAGAGACGAGATTTTGCCATGTTGGCCAGGCTGGTCTCGAACTCCTGACCACAGGCGATTCACCTGCCTCAGCCTCCCAAAGTGCTGAGATTACAGGCATGAGCCACCACACCCAACCAGTGGAGTTGATTTTTAAGAGGAGTTCTAAAGACTCTAATGAGAGGGACTACATGTGATGACTGTCAACACCAGCAACACCTTAGAGTCACCTGGAGAGGTTTCTAATCTCAATGCCCAGGCAGCACCCCAGACCAACTAAATCAGGATCTCTCAGGCTGGCACCCAGCAATCAGTGTTGTTAAACCTTTCCAGGAGATTCCCATTTGCAGCCAAGCTTCTCACCAGTGGTAGAATAGTCCCAAAGGGGTGAGCTGAACAGTTCAGAAACTTTAGAGCTTAAGGAGAGTCCTAAGGGATAGCTACACCTTTTATGAGACTGGTTATAAGAGGGGAAGAGGAAAAGAAAACCAAACAAAAGCAGGAGAGAATTTGGAAAAAAAAAATAGATATATTCTATCAGCTTTTTCAAAAATGTATGTTTTAAAACACTAAAATAAGTACCAAGGGCAAAAGAGCATGATCACTTTAAAAAACAGGAAATTTGGGTATGTGCTAGAAATAGTTGATTAAGAATGCCAGGTAAGAGTTTGCTATAATCAACCAGCACCTAACAGTGTCCCACGTACCCAACAGGGACAATGGTCCCTCTCATTTGAGAGCACAAAAAGATCCTTTTGTGATTGAAAGGGGCTGTGTTGGAGGATTTGTATTTTCAATGAAATTACACAGTTGGTTCACAATTTCTCTTCCAGCTTGACAGGACTTGTGGGAGCTGAAGACCAATTTCTCTTTCAGGCATAAAGATATGAGAGATGTGGGTGGCTCTGTAAAAATGCACACATCCGTGTTCTAGGTAAACCACAGCTACGTGGGAAGTCACCACTTACCCTTAACTGTCCATGACATCCAAAAGGAAGTAATTATATAAATAACCATATGTGTGTGCGTGTGTGTGTGTGTGTTTCAACTAACAAATATTTATTGAACTGTGTGCCAAGCACTGTTGTTGGCACTGAACAAAACAATCTTAGTCCTCATAGGATTTACCTTTTAGTAGGGAAGACAGACAGTTCTAGAGAGAGTGACAGAGAGAGGAGGGTTATAAAGAAAGATAAAGTAGGAGAAGGAGCTCAGAAACAGTGACATGGGAGAGAGGAGTCCATGTCAGACAGAGTGGCTGGGAAAGGCCTCTTTGAGGAGAATATAGCTGGGCAGACACCAGAGTGGAGTGAGGAAGTGGACCACATGGCTGTGTGAAAGAGCAGTGTTCTCGGTGGAGCAAGCAGCAAATGCAAAGGCCCTGGGGCAGCTACCACCTGGGCCTCTTTGAGAAGCATCAAGAAAGCCAGGGTTTGCTGGTGGGAATGTAAACTCATACAGCTGCTACAAAAACAGTGTGGACATTCCTTAAAGAACTAAAAGTAGAACTATCATTTGATCCAGCAATCCCACTACTGGTTATCTACCCAGAGGAAGAGAAGTTATTATTCGAAAAAGATACTTGCACACATATATTTATAGCAGCACAATTCACACTTGCAAAATCATGGGAACCAACCCAAATCCCCATCAATCAATGAGTGGATAAAGAAACTGTGAGATAGATAGATATATATATATATGTATATATGATGGAATACTACTCAGCCATAAAAAGGAATGAATTAACAGCATTTGCAGTGACCTGGGTGAGATTGGAGACTCTTATTCTAAGTGAAGTAACTCAGGAGTGGAAAATCAAACATCATATGTTCTTACCGATATGTGGGAGCTAAGCTATGAGGACGCAAAGGCATAAGAATGATACAATGGACTTTGGGGACTTGGGAAGAAGAGTGGGAGGGGGATGAGGGCTAAAAGGCAACATACATGGTGCAGTGTGCACCGCTCAGCTGATGGGTGCACAAGGATCTCACAAATCACCACTAAGGAACTTATGTAACCAAATACCATCTGTACCCCAATAACTTATGGAAAAATAAAATAATAACTTTAAAAAAAAAAGCCAGTATTGCAGAGCAGGGTGCTGAAAGCAGGGGCAAAAGGCAGGCAGGGCCAGATCAGTCAGGCTTTCAGCCGTGGCAAGCACATTGTATTCCTTCTAATGAAACGGGAAACCATTGCAGGGATTGGAGCAGGGGAGTGACAGGATCTGATGCACGATTGTGAAAGGCACTCTGGAGAATGGATTAGCAGGAGAATGAGTGGAGCAGGGAGCCAGGTGGGAGGCTGCTGCTGTCATGACCTAGGTGGAAATGATGGCAGGTGGAATGGGTCATGAGAAGGCGTCCGATTTGGGCGTGGCCTTTTTTTAAAAAAAAAACCACTTTATTGAGGTATGATTGACACGCAAAAAGCTGTTGCATATTTAATATATATAACTCAGTGAGTCTGGGGATAAGTATACACTTACTGAGCAAGAGCCAGTAGGATTTGCTGATAAATTTGAGGTGGCAATGTGAGGAAAGACTAGAAATCATTAGCCGGGCTGGTGGCACAAGCCTGTAGTCCCAGCTCCTCGGAAGGCTGAGGCATGAGAATCACTTGAACCCAGGAGGCGGAGGTTGCAGTGAGCCAAGATCACGCCACTGCACTCCAGCCGGGGCGACAGAGCGAGACTCCATCTCAAAATTAAACAAAAACAGGCTGGAAATCCAGGATGACCTCAAGGTTTTGGGCTTAAGCAGGTGGATGACACGGGGCTGTTTCCTGAGATTGGGAACAACTTTGATGCAAGAGGTAAGGATGATGAAAATCAAAATTTCTGTTTTATGCAAGCTGTTTAAGATACCTGCTAGATATCTGTGGTAGACTCTTCCATTAACCCACCCAATATCCATCCACTGTCTCTGTATTAGTTTCCAATTGCTACTGTAACAGACTATCACAAATTTAGGGACTTAAAACAATACAAATTGATTCTCTTTGAGTTATGGAGGTCAGAAGTTTAAAACCAAGATGTCAGCATGGCTGGGTACAGTGGCTCACACCTGTAATCCCAGTATTTTGGAAAGCCAAAGCAGGAGGATAGCTTGAACTCAGGATTTCAAGACCAGCCTGGGCAACATAGTGAAACCTTTTGTATTTCTAAAAAAAATACAAAAAGTAGCCAGGCATGGTGGCATGAACCTGTAGTCCCAGTTACTCAGGAGGCTCAGGTGGGAAGATGGCTTGAGCCCCAGAGGTTCAGGCTGCAGTGAGCCAAGATCATACCACAGCACTCCAGCCTGGGCAATAGAGTGAGACCCTGTCTCAAAAAAAAAAAAAAAAAAAAAAAAAAAAAAAAAAAAAAAAAAAAAGCCAGGCACGGTGACTCATGCCTGTAATCCCAGCACTTTGGGAGGCCGAAGTGGGTGGATCGCCTGAGCTCAGAAGTTCAAGACCAGCCTGGCCAACATGATGAAACCTGTCACTACTAAAAGTACAAAAATTAGCTGGGCGTGGTGGCTGGTGCCTGTAATCCCAGCTACCCAGGAGGCTGAGGCATGAGAATTGCTTGAACCTGGGAGGCAGAGGTTGCAGTGAGCTGAGATCACACCACTGCACTCCAGCCTGGGTGACAGAGCGAGACTTGTCTCAAAAAAAAAAATAATAAAAAAAAATAAAGATGTCCACAGGGCTGGTTCCTTCTGTAGGCTCTAGAGAAGAATACATTTTCCTTTCTTTTTCCAGTTGCTAGAACCTGCCCACATTCCTTGGCTCCTAGCTCCTTCCTCTACCTTCAGAGCCATCAGAGTAGCATTTTTCCCCTGCTCTGGCCTTAGCCCTCCCTCTTGTAAGGACCCTTGTGACTATGCTGGGCCTGCCTTGAGGTTACGGGCATCCCCATTCTACCTGAATCAGTTTCATCTTCCCATCCCCAGATTCTTAACTACATTTGCAAAGTCCCTTTTCCCATGTAAGGCAACTGAGTTCAGAATAGCAATGTACTCAACTAAAATCACATTTTACATGCCTATTTGCAAGTAAAGATGACAACAGCACCTTCCCAAGAAGACTGTAGTAGATGCTGGTGGTGGCTGCCCATATCTCCTCATGCTAATCATGTCAGTGCACTGGCCTTTTCTCAACTACCAGAATCCATTTGTTTTTGCCCCAAGGATTCCTCTGATCCCTTGAGCCCCCTTTGCTACATGTATGACAGGCAAGAAATGCCAATAAATTAATGTCCCCTGACAATTGACAGGGTTGATATATAAACACCCCAGCTCCCTCCCCACTGGATGGAATAACTCTGAGGCAGGTGTTTTCCACCCGCTCCAAGTGTTTCCCAGTGCGATTCAGCTCCTGTTACCCTCAGGGATAACTTACCTGACATGAAAGCTTTCATCAGCTGGCTTCCCTACCTGGTTGTAAAACAGGGAAAATAATGTCCATGATGCCTGTCTGACAAGGTTTTTGCATGAGCAGAAGACGCTGTCCAAATGCTTTGTAAATGCTAAACTGGAAAATCAATTATGGTGGTGTTATCATGAAACTATTAAGTCTGTTAGGTACCTAAAGATCATCTGGTCAACCCCCATACCCATAAGAAGAAGAAAGGGGACAGACCTGAGGTCTTTAGTGAGTTGAAGCAGAGCAGAAGCATAAAACTCAGTGTCCTAATTCTTGGTCTGCTGGGCTTTAACTCCATCATGATGTTTGTTATCAGATTCTCTCTTAAATGATTTTGACCTTCCTGAAACCTCTATTTACTCATATGTAACATGGAAAGAATTACCTGACACCCACATTGTCACTACATAAAGTACTTGGAGAGTCTTCGAACTCTAAGGGAAGCCCAGCTCCTCTCTTTACAGGTGGGACTCGTGTACAAGTTCAGTTGTAAAGTAGACATGAGGCCCTTCATTTATTGGACAAGCACTTATAATGTGTTTTCTGTATGCCAATCACTGTTCTAAGTTCTTTACAAATATCAGTTCATTAAATCCTCATAACATCTCTATCAAGTATACTATCATCATTCTTGTTTTACAGACAAGGAAACTGAGGCATAGAGAGGTTGAGTAGCTTCTCCAAATTATGGAACATAGCAATGGACCCAGGAAGTCTGATTCCATGCTAGTAAATACTATGCTATGTTGAGTCACCTTCCTTTTTCTTATATTTTCTCTGCCTCCAAACTCCCTCCCCTCATCTTCATCCTTGGGCCAATTAGGTAATGTCCAAATCATAATAGCTCTCATCCAAGATGTTTGACATTTCACAAAACAATTTAATGAAAACTGACTTAAACCATTAGGACGTTTTTAGTTTCCCATAATGAGAAAGTGCAGAGGAAGGATGGAATTCAAGCACAGTTTGGTCCAGAGTTTGCCAAGTCATCCTGACTGCTGCTCTGTATCTCTGTGACTTTCAGTTTTGCCCTTATCCTGTGTCATCTTCATTGCAAGGCTGGCTTCCCTCGTGGAAGCAAAACAGTCTCCCATCCCCATGGGCCCTGCCCAGAGGAAGAGATGGATCCTTTGACCCGGTTTCCCTCTGAGGCTCCCTCTGCCTCTGAACCATGACTGGGCCATTGCTGGGGTCAAGAGTGTGTCTGCTGTCCACAAGTTACATGGATACCCAGGGCAATTGAGACATGGAGGGGTGGGGGGCATTAAATGGAAACTGTTGGCCACACCAGCCTGTAGGACCCAGCCGAGACACTGTCTTCTCCATGAGACCTCCTTCTGTCTCTTTCTCTTCCCGCTTTGGGAGAGTGGCTCTCTCTGAATCCCCATGCTCTTGCTCTGCCTTGCCCTGACAGCACTGACCACTTAATATCCTCATATTATACTCCTTCTGGATTTTCTCCACTTGCCCTTCCACAGCCCCTCTCCACTCTCCTCCACTCTATTGCCCTGAGGGTCCTCAACAGATGGGCCGTTTCTCTAGTTAACCTGTTCCAATCAGACTTTGGCTCCACACCACTCACCAAATGGTTCTTGCCAAAGCCACAATTGCCATTACCCTACCAAATCCATCTCACCCTTCCTCTTGGCAGCATGTGAGGTGGCTGCCCCCCACCCACCCAAACCTTGTCTCTACTGCTAGATGCCACACACTCCTGGTTTTCCGCATGCTCCTCTGAATGCTTCTTGTTAATCTCCTTTGCTGGCTTCTCCCTATCCTACCCCACCCCAGCCCCCCTGCTCCCTCCATGCTGGGCCATGGTCTGGACAACTCACCATATACCTTGACTACGGCCACTACCCCTATAGTGTAGGTTTATCTCATGACTGCAGCTTTCATCAAAATTGGGTTACACTTCTCCCTCCTTTCATCCCTGCAAGCCTAGAGGAGGTGAAGGCTTCCCACTGTTGCTGTACCACCATCCCACCACCATTCCTTGCTGCTCCTTTAACCCTGCCTCCACCTCTGTAGACAGTCCCTGCAATAATTCTCTTCCATAAATCCTTTGAGCATGCTGTTTCCTGCTGGGATCCTGCCTAACACGTTATTTCTGTCCAGATTTATCTGCCATATTAGTTCATAAGGTCCCTAAGAGCAAAGTCTATGTTTAATTCTTTTTTCACAATTCCCAACTGTGCCTGTTATGCAAGTGGTACCAATAAATGCTGAAAGGAAATTTTCTTTCTTATTAACTGCCTTCAACTTAAATAGAAGGTGAAAGGAATGAAGATGTTTTAAAAAGATATACATCTCCTGGAACAATAAACATTTAGAAGTTGAGTTCAGAAGAATAAAAAACTTTAGAAGAATAAAATACGATGCTAAGTGGGATGTGTAGTCTGATTTCCTGGGCTTTACCTGATTCCTCAAATTCATGATTCATACAGAATCCATATGGAATATGCTCTTCCTTCTCCAGGTCCCAGAAATGAAATAGGGTTGCTCCTGTTATGATAGCAGTTGAAGTGGGAAAAAAAAAAAATTGGGCTGCTCTGAGATCCAGAGCAGCAGGGAAGCTCCACCACTGACCAACTAGGAATCACAGGGTTCCAGGGTTACACCACACCGTACAGATGTGATGGGCTGGTGGGAAAGAGGCCACTGCACAGGACCTTAATTTGGGGTTTCCTTCCTACTCCACTTTTTCTTCAATTGCACTGCCACCCCTTCCTTACCAACACTGACTCTTTTGGCACAGTGCCAACCAAGTTAGAACTACTAAGATTCAGGGCCACAACAGCAAAGAAATGAAAGAAAAAAGAAGGAGAACTCATCACCCCTTCCTCTGCCCCAGTGGTGGTCTCACTGGCTGACTCCCAGTCTGAAATCTTTGGGCCATCCTCTGTCACCTGTGTACATTCCCTAATCCCCAGAAACTGGACCCAGGCTGTTCTCTTTAAATAAGGAAGAATCTGACTTCAATTTTCTGTGGATCTCCAAGTCCTCTTTTGGCATCTACATCTGCTTTTGCTCTAACAGATGAATCCAGATACAAAAATGGACACAGGTATGTATGTGTATTGGGGGAAGCAGGTAGAGTTAATTACCTTTACTCTGTTTCTCATGTTTTTAAAATGTTTAGAGAACTTTAAAAGGACTTTGCTCCATTAACTGGACATCCATGTGAATGGCCAAACACATTAGCCCCTCAGTTCCTTGACCTCCTCATCACCAATGACCTTCTATGCTACATAGCTACCTGCGCCTTGCAATTTCTCTATTTTAAGATCGATCAAACATGTTCCTTCCAAGCACTACTTCCTATCCTTCAGTCAGCTTGTACCATCTGTCTTCGATGGCACATCTCACTAGGAATCGCCACCCAGGATTCTTCTCCCCAAGAATCTCCTTGTATCTCCTTTACCTTTTTATGTCCTTGGTTATTTCCTCCTTATGACCCTCTGATTCCATAAGTCAACATTTCAAGCATTCTTTAGCAAGTGTCCTAAACTCCCTTGCTCCTTTGTCCTTCTGTGGCATCTTCCTAGCAAAAATGCTAAGCTGAAATGAACCCCAGGCCCTGGCTCCCCCATGCCTGCTCCTGAACAGCTGAAGGCCACTGGAGAAAATCACACATCAGGAACCTTGCCAAATTTACAGTCACCAACCTCAATGGACCCACAGTATTCGCAGCATTGAGAAATACTTACAAAGTAAGGAAACACAGTATATAAGGAAGGAACTCTGGGGACCCCAAAAAGTAAGGATTGCATGCTGGTAAAGAACCCAGCAAACAAAACAAAGAAATAGATCAGCAAAGATGAGAACCAAGTGAGAGAGTAACTTGGAAGCAAAGAGAAGAGAAAATTTCAGCAAGGGTTGGCTCACTGCCATTGCCTCTTCTGAGCAAAGTTCTTTGTGTCAGGCCACTCCCTGGGTCAACAGCCAGCCAATAGAAAAGCAGTCATAGGGTAAGATGCTCACCCTGATCCCATCAGTGGTTACTCTTGTGCAAAGTTCAGCCCATTTCATGTCCTTTTGCAGGGGATTGAGAGAGTGGCAGTTTCAGCTGGTAATGGACATTGATCTCAGCAGACATATTGAAAGAATGAGGAAGGGTCTAGAATCTTGAGGTCTTGGAAAGGATGAAGTTAAGAAATGTAAAGCATAGAAGGAAGGGAGATTGCAGTTGGAAAGTGGAGCACCAGAGTCAAAGTTATCAAAGGTCATGCAAGAATGGGTAGTTCCAAGGTCCAGAGTGTAATCATAAGAGTGAGGTACAAAAGTAAAGTAGGAGGGATTACTAATGGAGTATTAAAGTTAGTTTTCTCTGGATCTCCCTGGCCAAATTATGAGCTCTCAAAAAACACTAATCTTTCCATTTCTCTATTATCTATAACACCTGGCACATAGTAGGCACACTGTAAATAAATAAAGAATGGATGGGCATTTAAGCTAGCTACTGGAGATACACTGGTCAGAAGAAACAGACACAGTACTAATGGATTATACAGTCTTGTGGAGAAAGAGACAGACATTAACCAAATAATCAGACAACTGCATCTAAAATTACAAATGGCAAAATGGGTACTGAAGTTAACACTGCACCATGATAATGTGTCATAAAGAATCTGGCCTTGTTTGGGGAGAGAAGGAGTCACTGAGAAGTGATGTCTGAGTGAGAACTGAAGGATGTGTAGTAGTTAGCCAGCAGAAGAAACAGGAGAAGAATGGGCTGGAGAGAGGGAGCAGCACGTACAAAGGTCAAGGTGCTCAGCGTGCAGAGACCAGGAGTAAGAGTTCTTGGAAACGATCTTGAGAGGGAGGCAGGGGATGACGGAGAGAGAGAGGGATGATAATATCTGCAACAGTTATGCTCCATCTTCTTGGCTAGCAGAACCCCAATTTTGTTCAGATAGCAAGGGAAATTATCACAATTGGTGCAAGCCAATGAAATCTCATTTCCTCTTTGCCAATGACTGGTCTTCTTGAGGTAACAGCTGATCAATCCAATCAGATATAAGAGAAAGTCTTATCCAGGACTTGTAGGAGAAATTTTTCTCCATGAAGTGAAAAGCACATAAGGAGAATGCTCATTTTCCCCCAACACTTCCCTGCTGCTTGAGATGGTGTGTTGTGGAAACATGATACTTATGACAGCCAACTTCTGGCCGTATGGAAAAGGCCAAGAAAATCAGAGACATAACCTTAGTTCTGACATCACTGAGTCATCAAAATAAGTCTGGAAATGCTCCACTCCAGACTTCTTGCATGATGTATGATAAATAAATTATAAGCCACTATTGTTGAGTGTTGGGTTTTTTTTTTTCTTTTTTAACAGCTAAAACAGTCCTAACCATAGAGCAATTTCCAAAATCAGTCACGGAAGGGAATCACATAAAATTACACAAAATGCTTTATATCATCAGTTCCTTTCTCTTTACAAACATCGGATGATTCAGACCACAACCAAACAGATGATAGAAAATAGGTCTTGGTTTGATACCATTTTTAACATAATCTAAAAGATACCCTTGTTATTACTTTGTTCTGTGTACAGCTTTCTCCTTGCTTTCCTTGAATTCTTTGTTCCAGAGAAGAGGTATAGTCAGGATGCTTTGGAGTGATGTGACTGATGTCACTCCTTTATCAGTGTCACTGACAAGGACACATTTACTATCCACATGGACAATGAGCATGCGGCACGGAGTGAAAAGGCCTGCACACTAATAAGCCCTTGACTTTGACTCAAAGGCATAATCATAATCAGAGATGAATGGGTACTTAGAGATCTTTGGGAAAGGACAGTAATGGGATTATAAGGCCCAAATATCTGGCAACCTACGCAATGTCACACAGTCAGAGTAGACCGGGAGCAAGGCCAACTGATCTCAGCCCAGGACTCACATAGTGTAGCGTATGAAAGAACACACACAGGCTTTAGAGTCAAGACAGACCAGTCTGATTTCTGTGGGTCACTTACTAGCTGCATGATCCTTAGCTAGTTATTTAATCTCTCTAAATTTAAATTTCCTCCTTTAAAATTAGGAATAATAAAATTTATCCTGCAACAAGGTAGAATTAAATGAGATATTCTATGTAAAACAAAAATCCCCAATAAGTAGTAGGTATTGCCATGCCATATAAACTGTTCAGTTGTGTTTTGGTTAAGAGGCAGCAGAACTAAAGAGCATCTTCATGACAGAGAAGCTCAATTAACAAAGTCGTCGAATAACTCAACTGATCTTTCAGATGAACAGGCAATTGCTTATTGTGACAGGTAATCCATACCTTGTTTACAGGTCATTGGAGACAACTTAAAAAACCTATGCTTGTGTTTCATAGGGATGTTTGTTTCACAAGTTCAGTATTTGATGTCTGTGCCAGTTTTTGTTTGCTTTTCAGTTTTTATTTTATGGGTTCATCTACAGTACAAATAGCTTTTTTAGGCTTCTTCCCCAAAGAGTTTTGTAATGCTATGGGAAAATAATACAAAAAAGTCTAGAATAGGGTGGGTTTGAAGGGTGGGTAGGTGGATGGACAGATGAACAGGTTGCTGATGGAAAGCCCATCTAACTGACTCATAGTTTCCAAAGGAACACAAGTCTGACAGTAACTTTCCCTCTTCCCCTTTTTGATTAGGTCTCTATATTATAACAATGGTCTGTCTGGACTTTATAGTTCTCAAGTAAGCGGAAATCAGTACAAGCTTTTTATGAACTACTTAGAGCTACAACTAGTATCTGATTAAAGATCTAATGTAAAGATACTATCTCCAGAATCGTCAAAAGTTGGCCTAAAAGAGCATCCAGGAAATACTGTTAGGTCATTCTCTGTCTTGTTATAAAGAAATACCTGAGATTTGGTAATTCATAAAGAAAAGAGGTTTAACTGGCCCATGGCTCTGCAAGCTGTACAGGGAGCATAGTGCTGGCATCTCTCAGCTTCTGGGAAGGCCTCAAGGCGCTTTCTTTTACTCATGGTAGAAGGTGAGGAGGGAGTAGGCATGTCACCTGGTAAGAGTGGGAGCAGTAGAGTTGCGGGAGATGCTACACACTTTTAAAACAAAGACCTCGCTACAACTCACTCACTGTCTCAGACACAGAACCAAGCCATGAGGGATCCATCCCCAGGACCCAATACCTCCAGCTGGACTCCGCCTCCATCACTGGGGATTACATCTCAGCATGAGATTTGGAGGGGACATCCGAACTATATCAAATTTAAGAAGTTGTTTTTCCTAAATCAAGCAAAACTGATCCTGTGCAGGAAGCAAATAATATATTAATACTTTCTGTATGCCTGAAGTCCAGCTAGGTTTGCTAAATGAAGGAGCCAATAACATCTACCCTCCATAGGACGCAAAAGAGAAAAACAAAGAAATAACCTCTGTTGAATGCTAACTGTGGATAAAGCACTGTGCTAGATGCTTTTTATATGTGAAATTGTACTTAACTTAAAAAAAAAAAAAAAAAAAACCTGTGAAGTCAGTATTATCTGTCCCATTTTGCAGATGAGGAAACAGACTCAGAGAACTCCAGTTAACTTGCCAAGACCACACAATGGATCCATGGCTGAGCTGATTCCATCCCCACTACCCTCATGAGGATGAGGATTAAAATGATGTACTTTTACTTTTAAAGGTAGTAGAACAGGATAAAATTCATGGTCACTTCTTCCTCTCCCCTAGAAATTTGTAATATACATGAAAATACACCTAAGACCCTTTGGTGGCTGGATACCACTCAGCAGGTCTAAGCATGATGGTTTACTCAATTGCTGCTGGTGGCTGTGCAGGGGAACATGCCTAGTGCCACCCTGTTGATGATAACACTCTGTTACGGCTGAATGAGCAACTCTTCCTGGAAACCATTGGCATGTACAAGTGTGTTAGAGAAACCAGGTTTTTGTTTCCTCATCTGGTACAAAGGAACCCTTTCTATCCTTCCCAGGAAGACATTGGTTAAGATATGGCTGAAGGAGGCAAAGGGAATTTTTTTCAGGGGTAGTCGCCGTAGACAGTTGAGAGTAAATTGGCATTGCTCTCAATAAGGGTTATTGTAACCATGGTCCAAAGTCTGGTAGGAATTTTTTTTTATTATTATTAATTTGTTTGCTTTCATTTTTGAAATGAAATGTTTGCTTATAATTTTCCCGTGCTAGACGGCTGGGACACCAAGGCGGTTCTGCGGCAAGCCACAGGTATGAAGGCCCAGAACTTCCCCCGAGGGCACAGCTTCCATTTCAATTTGGGGCAAGAATAAAATCTGTTCAAGAATAGTAGTTTGGGAACTTCCTGGTGGTTCAGATTTCAAGCACAGCTTGTGCTTAATCCTTACCCAGGCACCAAGGCTCAGAGTCAGCAGGAGTGAGTTTAGGAATCTTCGGGACAAGCACTTTCCTGAGCATTGGACCAGCGACCTCTTGGCTTCCAGTAAGTACTGCTTGGTGTATCTGGTTTGGACTCCCAAGGCTGGGATGATCTAGAAGCTTTTTTGCAATTGAGCAATTGCAGATTTGGAAATGGAAAATTTTGCAGATATGCAGTATTTCCATGGGCTCTTTCTTCATAAGCTTCCTAGGTTATACTGTAGTGAGAGGGAAACAGGATGGACCTCTTGGTATGTTGTATTCACCAAATCCAAAATAATGTTATAATAAACAGGTTAGGCAGTGATTGTGGGGAGATTCTCCTGAATGAGATCAAACAGCTGAATCAGAAAGGTTTTCTTTTTTGTTTGGGGCAACGACAAGAAATGCAAGCAGAACTATGACAAGACTTAATTCTACTTTCTTAGGTAGGAGGAAGAGCACAGTAGTTAAGGCCAGCTCTCAAGTTAGAATTCTGGTTCTGCTTCTTTTTCATTACATGATCAAAGGCAAGTTGTTTAATCTCTCCAGTAACCGTTTCCTTGTCTGTAAATGGGCATTGTATCATTGTAAAAACAGTGCAAGCTTTAGAGTATGGTTATGAGGATAGGATGAGATTGTATATGTATATGTGAAATTACATGTATACATATACATAAAATCTTTCATATACATATTGCTTAGAAGTGTCTGGAATGTATTAAGTACTCAAAAAATGCTACCCATGATTAAACAACCATAGAATCATAGAATATCTGAGCTGGAAAGGACCTAACAACTAGCATTTATTGAGTTTCTATTATGTACTGAGAAGTGCTCATCAACAGAGTGTCTCCAGTGATGCTCCCAGCAATCTGATGAGGGTGGTAATAACCTTCATGTTACAGATGAACAAATGGAGGTGTAGAGAAGTATTAGAAATGGAGGTGTAGAGAAGTATTATAAAGTATCAAAGATCACATTCCTCATAATTCACGGAGATGAAATTTAAACCCAGATGCCAGAGCTAGCACTCTAAACCACCACACCCTACTGCCTTATCTGTCCTCTCATTTTTACGGTGGGTGGGGAGATGAACGAGTAATGGCCACAACACATGACTCCGGAGCACTTCACAGACACTGGAAGGACAGAGATATCCTCCAAAGCACACTTTGACATCCACAGGGTACAGGGTGGGCAAATGTTATTTGGGAGTGTCCATGAGCATGAATGTGGTGCTGTGTGGAGTTCTGCCAGGGGACCTAGGTCCAAGTCACCCAGTCTTCTCTCAAATGCAGCTTTTCTTTTGTAAAATGAGCTGTCTCAGAATGAGGCCATTCTGAAACACACAAAAAGAGTATGCAAATGCATTTCATAAACTTTAAAGGCTTTAGAAATATTTTATTTTAAAATGATTTTTTTGGCTTTTGACAAAGAGCAGCTCAAAAACAGTGGCATGATCTAGGGTCACTGCAACCTCCACCTCCCGGGTTCAAGCGACTCTCCTGTCTCAGCCTCCTGAGGGATTATAGGCAAGTGGTAGGATTACATGCGCGGACCACGACGCCTGGCTAATTTTTGTATTTTTAGTAGAGATGGGGTTTCACCATGTTGGTCAGGCTGGTCTCGAACTCCTGACCTCGTGATCTGCCTGCCTCAGCCTCCCAAAGTGCTGGGATTACAGGTGTGAGCCACCATGCCCGGCAGTCCTTATTCTTAAATTTCCCCTGGAGAAAGCGAGCCTCTGGCATGGAGAAGGGCTTATCTTGGGCTTCCTCTAAGCCAGTGAGGCTTTCTTGACTGCATTGGCTCCATGGCATCCTGCCCTTTGCCCTGTTCTTATCTCTTCTTGGTGTTGCCATCCCCTAGCTCTCTTATCAAAGCTTCTTATGCAGCAAGAACAGAGAAAGTCCAAGGGAGACAGCTCCTTCAGTCATCTCAACAACACCTCCGCAGAACCACCCACTGAGTAAGGACAAGCTGCTTGGATGCGTCCCCGTTACCGCAGCTACTGTCAGCCTCAGGCCCAGGGAGGGAAATACTAAAGAAAGAATGGGAATGGGAAACTCATAACCCATCTCAGCAACAGTCGTGAGCACGATCCCGATACTCACTGAAGCGGTGGCTGGTCAATGAAACACACATGCTGTTGTTTGGGGACTAACACTAACCCTTCCTTTTGACAGGGGAGGACACACAGCCATCATGGAACCCAAACCTCAGAAGAGTCCAGGTACCCGAGGGGTTAATCTCAGAGACAGAAATATTCTTATTAAAAATGCTCCACAGTTCCCTTCAAGCTAACCGGATACAGAACTTGGTGGTTTTTGTGTATGTTTTGTTTTGTTTGTTTTGTTTGCTCTGTTGCCTAGGCAGGAGTACAGTGACGCGATCTCAGCTCACTGCAACCTCCCGGGCTCAAGTGATCCTCTAACTTCAGCCTCCTGAGTAGCTGGCATTACAGGCATATGCCAGCATGCCTGCCTAATTTTCATGTTTTTAGTAGAGGTGGGGTTTCTCCATGCTGGCCAGGCTGGCCTCAAACTCCTGGCCTAAGGTGATCCGCCCGCCTCAGCCTCCCAAAGGACTGAGATTACAGGCATGAGCCACCATGTCCAGCCCCAGAACTTAGTTTTGGTGGGGATAATGGATAGCATTCTATGACAATGTTTTTGGTTTGGGGAATGTAGCAGGAACTATTGGATTCAATTAATTATTGTGTAAGAGTTTACCTGTCTAGAAGTTTAGCATTTTCTGATTTTTATGAGCCAAATTTTCCATTCATTGCCCAAAGATGATGTTTTAGCAAACTGTAGGCCAGCAAAGATTAGAGAATATTTTCTTAATTTTACATGAAACTCTCACTTAGAGAAGCTGCCTGCATTATCACTACGGCTTATTATGAGGGTAGCTCAATGTATGGTATTCAAATATCCTTGCTCATATTCATACACTTCTTTGTAGGTGAGTGGATAGAAAAGCTAAATTTAGGATGAAGTCACTTAGAAGTTAAATTATCCAATTCAACTAAAAAATATTTACAAAGCACCTATTACTAGTAAGTCTTTGTGCTTTGGGTTGCAGGGGATATACAGATTAATAAAGAGGAGTCATTGCCCTCAGAGTTTTAAAATGTTGTTAGTGGGAGGCTGAGGCAGGTAGATCACTTAAGATCAGGAGTTTGAGACCAGCTTGGCCAACATGGTGAAACTTTGTCTCTACTAAAAATACAAAAATTCGCCGGGTGTGGTGGTGTGCGCCTGTAATCCCAGCTAATGAAGAGGCTGAGGCAGGAGAATCGCTTGAACCTGGGAGGTGGAGGTTGCAGAGAACCAAGTTCGCATCATTGCACTCCAGCCTGGGTAATAAAGCAAGACTCTTTCTCAAAAATATAAAATAAAATCTTGTCGGGAACTTAAACACATGCAAATCACTGTGCTGGGAAATTAAGATTAGCCTGTGATGGAAATCATGAAATAAGTACAAATACTATGGGGTCTGAAGAAGAAAAAGCATTTAAGTAGCAATGAGAATCCAGAGAGGTTTTATAGGAAAGGCGTTTGAGCTAGACCCTATAGGAGGAGTAGGGATTTTAAAGAAATCAGAAAAAGGAGCACATCCCAGAAGAAGGAACGGCATGACCAAAGCAATGAAATGGTATAGAAGCAGAATGTGTCAGAGCTGAATATACTTACAAGGTAGGAGAAGGGAAAATGGAGGATGAGGCTGCAGAAAGTTGTTGCCATATTGTGCCAGACCTTGACCACATATGACAGGTAACGTTGAAGCATTTTGAGCATTTTAAGTATGGAAGTGGCATGGTCAGATCTGCATTTTAGATTCTTTTTTTTTTTTTTTGAGACGGAGTCTCACTCTGTCGCCCAGGCTGGAGTGTAGTGGCGCAATCTCAACTCACTGCAACCTCTGCCTCCTGGGTTCAAGCAAATCTCTGCCTCAGCCTCCCGAGTAGCTGGGATTATAGGTGACCGCCACCATGCCTGGCTAATTTTTTTTTTTTTTTTTTTTTTTGTATTTTTAGTAGAGGCAGGGTTTCACCATCTTGGCCAGGCTGGTCTTGAATGCCTGACCTCGGGATCCACTTGCCTTGGCCTCCCAAAATGCTGGGATGATAGGCATGAGCACCGCACCCAGCTGATTCGCCATATTTTTAATAGCTTTATTGTAGTTGATTGTAATTGGCAGACAATAAACTATATATATATCTAAAATATACAATTTGATACAAGTTTTGATAGGAAACATAAACAGGCATACCTCAGAGATATTTCAAGCTTATTTCCATACCACCGCAACCAAGCAAATATCACAATAAAGCTAGTCACATGAAGGTATTGGATTCCATAAAAGTTATGTGTACACTATACTGTAGTTGAGTGTATAATAGCATTATGTCTAAGGAAACAATTTGCATACCTTAATTAAAGATATTTTATTGCTAAAGTTTGCTAACAATTATCTGAGCCTTCAGTGACTCATAATATTTTTGCTGGCGGAGGGTCTTGCCTCAGTGTTGATGGCTGCTGAGTAATCAGGCAGGTTGTTGCTGAAGGTGGGGGTGGCTGTGACAATTTCTTATAATAAGACAACAGTGAAGTTGACCACATTGATCGATTGTACTTTCATGAAAAATTTCTCTATAGCACGTGGTGCTGTTTGATAACATTTTACCTACAGTGGAACTTCTTTCCAAATTGGAATAAATCCTCTCAAACCCTGACTCTGATTTATCAACTAAGTTTATGTAATATTTTAAATCCTTTATTGTGATTTCAAAAATAAACACAGCATGTTCACCAGCTGTAGATTCCATCTCAAGAAAACTCTTTTCATATCCCATAAGAAGCAGCTCCTCATCTGTTGAAGTTTGATCATGAGATTGCAGCTATTCAGTCACATCTTCAGGGTTCACTTCTAATTCTAGTTCTCTTGTTATTTTCACCACATCTGCAGTGACTTCCTCCACTGAAGGAAGTTTTGAACCCCTCAAAGTCATCGGGGAGTATTTGAATCCACTTCTTCCAGACTCCTGTTCATGTTGATATTTTGACCTCCTTCTAGGAATCACAAATATTTATAATGACATCTAGAATGGTGAATCCTTTCCAGAAGGTATTCAACTAACTTTGCCAAGATCCATCAGAGGAATCACTGTCTATAACAGCTATAGTCTTATGAAATGTATTTCTTAAATAATAAGACTTAAAAGTTGAAATTACTCCTTGATCCAGGGGCTACAGACTAGATGTTGTGTTAGCAGGCATGTAAACGGCGTTAATCTCATTGTACATCTCCATCAGAGCTCTTGGGTGACCAGGTGTATTGTCAATGATCATTAATATTTTGAAAGCAATCTCTTTTTTTTCTAAGTAGCAGGTCTCTGCAGTGGGCTTAGAAATATTCATTAAACCATGTTGTAAACAGATATGCTGTTACCCAGGCTTTGTTGTTGTATTGATAGAGCATGAGTAGAGTAGATGTAATATAATTAAGGGCCTTAGGATTTTCTAGCTTTTAATTGAAAGTGAGAGACATGCAACTCCCCTTTCACTTGACACTCACCTTCACTAGGAGGACATTGTAAAGTTATTAATTGGCCTAATTTCAATATTATTGAGTCTCATTGAATAGGGAGGTCCAAGGAGAGGGAGAGAGATGGGAGAATAGCCAGTAAGTGGAGCAATCAGAACACACACATATTTTAAGTTCACCATCTTATATGGGCACTGTTCATACTGTCCCAAAACAATTACTCAAAGATCACTCATTGCTGGTCACCCTAATAGATACAATAATGATGAAAATGTTTGAAATATTGCAAGAATTACCAAAATGTGACACAGAGACACTAAGTGAGCACATGCTCTTGAAAAAATGGTCCCAGCAGACTTGCTCAGTGCAGGGTTGCCACAAACCTTCAATTTGCAAACAAAGAAAAATGCAATATATGCAAAACACAATAAAGTGAAGTGCAACAAAATGAGGTCTGCCTGTATTTGATACGTGTGACACCTGGGAAACCATCAAGATGGTAAATGTGGCCGGGTGTAGTGGCTCACACCTGTAATCCCAGCACTTTGGAAGGCTGAGGTGGGCAGATCACCTGAGGTCAGGAGTTCGAGACCAGCCTGGCCAACATGGTGAAACCTCGTCTCTACTAAAAATACAATTAGCCAGGTGTGGTGGTGGGCAGCTGTAATCCCAGCTACTCGGGAGGCTGAGGCAAGAGAATCACTTGAACTGGGAGGCAGAGGTTGCAGTGAGCCAAGATTGTACCACTGCACTCCAATCTGGGTAATAGAAGGAGATTCCGTCTCTAAATAAATAAATAAATAAATAAATAAATAAATAGTAAACATACTCATCACTCTTGATGTTTTCTTGTGCCTGTTTGTAATCCTTTTCTGCACACCCAATCCCAGTCCCCATTGTTCTGCTTTCTCTCTAAGTTTGTTTGTATTTATTAGAGTTTAACATAAATGGAATCATATAGCATACAACGTTTTGTCTTTTTTCACTCAGCATAATTTTTAAAAAATATATCCATGGTATCGAGTGCACCAATAGTGCAAAAATAGTTCATGTGTTTTGATGAATAGTATTCCGTTATATGGATGTACTACAATTTGTTGATTCATTCACCTGTTGAATATCCAGGTTGCTTCCAGTCTTTACCTATTATAAAGCTAATATGAATATTTGTGCATTCTTTTTTGTGCATTAATTTTTGTAAAATCATATATTTCTTTATTTTAGCTAGAAGCAAAATGGCTGGGTCATATGGTTGGAGTATGCTTACTTTTCATTCAAATTTGTTAGATTTTTTTTTTTTTTTTGAGACAGAGTCTCGCTCTGCCACCCAGGCTGGAGTGCAGTGGCCGGATCTCAGCTCACTGCAAGCTCCGCCTCCCGGGTTTACGCCATTCTCCTGCCTCAGCCTCCCAAGTAGCTGGGACTACAGGCGCCCGCCTCGTCGCCCGGCTAGTTTTTTTTGTATTTTAAGTAGAGACAGGGTTTCACCGTATTAGCCAGGATGGTCTCGTTCTCCTGACCTCGTGATCCGCCCGTCTCGGCCTCCCAAAGTGCTGGGATTACAGGCTTGAGCCACCGCGCCCGGCCTAGATTTTTTTTTAAAGCTTTATTGAGGTGTAATTGACATACGGTAGGCTGACATGTTTAAAGTCTACAATTTAGTAAGTCTTGGCAAATGTACACACCCATAAAATTATCACCTAAATCAAGATATGAGCATATTCATCAACCCCACGAACTTTCTTGGTCCCCTGCCTCCCACTCTTCCATGCAGTCACACTTTCCCAGACAACCTTGGATCTGCTTTCTATCCCTATAAATTAGTTTGTGTATTCTGGAACTTTACATAGATATACTCATGCAGTATGAACACTTTCTGTCTGACTTCTTTTACTCAGCATAATTCTCTTGAGATTTACCCATGTCTTTTTTTTTTTATAACATTTTCCTTTTTATTTCTCCCTTTCTAAGAACATGTAAATATAAAGTACAAGAACAAGATACATATTGCTATTAATATGTATTAACAATTGTTAGCATTTTTAAGTATTAGCTCCAAGACTGAAAGAAGGGAAGGAGAAAGGAAAGAGAGGAGGAGGAAGGGTAGGCGATAGGGAGAGGATAAGGAAGGGAAGAAAGCAGGAAAACAGAACTAAGGAAGGTTGAGCATATTTTCCCTTGTTTTCCTAGTATTTGGATTTCTTTATTTTTGGTTTGCCGGTTTGTATCTCTCAAAATACAAACGGTCTTTCATTTTAGAATGTCAGAGTACTTTTATTTTATTTCAGGCTGATCTTTTTTAATTTTTAAATTAACAATAAAATCAATTTATTTATGGTGTACAATATGATGGTTTGATGTATATAAACATTGTGAAATGACTAAATCAAGCTAATTAACATATGCATTACTCCACATATTTTTATGGAGTAAGTTAAAATCTACTCTCTCAGCAATTTTCAAGTATATATTAACTATGGTCACTATGTTGTAAAATAAATTTCCTGAGTCGTTGTATCTGTCAATAGTTTGTTCCTTTTTATTCCCATATGGTATTCCATTGTATAGATGTATCACAATATGTTAATCCTTTCACCTGTTGATAACATCGGGGTTGCTTCCAGTCTTTGGCTGTTACAAATAAAGCTGCTATCAACATTCATGACCAGTTTTTGTATTTGTATATTCCTTTACTTAAGAGTAGAATAGGCCAGGTGTGATGGCTCACGCCTATAATCCCAGCACTTTGGGAGGCCAAGGCAGTAGTATCGCTTGAGCCCAGGAGTTCCGGACCAACCTGGGCTACACGGTGAAGTCAAAGCTGCAGTGAGCCATGATCATCCCACCTGGGTGACAGAGCAAGATCCTGTCTCAAATAAACAAACAAAAAGAGTACAATGGTTCTTTAACTTTTAAAAGAATTTAAAGAAAAATAACAATTTTAAAGTGAACAGTTTGGTGGCATTTAGCACATTCACAATGTTGTGCAACCATCACTTCTATCCAGTTCAAAATATTACCACCACTCCAGAAAAAAGGCTTACCCATAAAGCAGTTTCTCCCTGTTCTCCCTTTCCCCCCAGCCCCCGTTAACTGCTAATCAGCATTCCATCTGTAGGGATTTATCTATCCTGGATATTTTACATCAATGAAATCATACAATATTTGACCTCTTGTGGCTGGCTTCTTGCACTCAGCATGACATTTTTGAGGTTCACCCACATCATAGAATTTATCATTACTTCATTCCTTTTTATAGCTGACAAACATCCCATTGTCCATGTATGCCACAATGTGTTGATCCATTTATTAATTGATGGACATTTGCACTGTTTCCATGTTTAGCTATTGTGAAAAGTGCTACTTGAACATGTGTGAACACGTACGTGTTTGAGTACCTGTTTCAATTCTTTTGGGTATACGCCTTAGAGTAGAACTGAGGGATCATATAGTAAGCCCCTGTTTAACTTTTGTATAAATCACCAAACTGTTTTCTGCAGTGGCTGAACCATTTTACATTCCACCACCAGTGTATGAGGGTTCCAGTTTTTCCACATTCTTACCATTTTATTTTCCTTGTTATTTTCCTTTTTAAAAAAATTGGACTGGGCACAGTGACTCACACCTGTAATCTCAGCACTTTGGGAGGCTGAGGTGGTGGATCACCTGAGGTCAGGAGTTCGAGACCATCCTGGCCAATATGACAAAACCCCATTTATACTAAAAATACAAAAATTAGCCAGGCGTGGTGGCAGGCACCTGTAATCCCAGCTACTCGGGAGGCTGAGACAGGAGAATCGCTTGAACCTGGGAGGCGGATGTTGCAGTGAGCCAAGGTTGAGTTACTGCAGCCTGGGCCACAGAGTGAGACTCCATCTCAAAAAAAAAAAAAAAAAAAAAAAAAAAAAGAAGAAAAGAAAAGAAAAAAGTTATGCCCATCCTAGTGAACATGAAGTGGTTTCTTATTGTAATTTTGATCTACATTTCCTTAATGACTAAATGTGTTGCACAGCTTTCCTTGTGCTTATTGGCCATTTGCTTATTTTCTTTAGAAGAATGTCTGTTCAAGTTCTTTGTTCACTTTTTAGTTGAGTTGTTTGTCTTTTGTATTGCATTGTAAGAGTTCTGTATATATTCTGGATAGTAGGCCCTGGACAGACATATGACTTTTGAATATTTTCTCTTATTCTGTAGGTAGTCTTTTCACTTTCTTAATAATATCCTTTGATGCACAAAAGTTTTAATTTTGATGAAGTCTAGTTTATCTAATTTTTGTTTGTTGCTTGTGCTTTTGGTATCATATCTAAGAATACATTGTCAAATCCAAGATCATAAAAACTTACACCTATGTTTTCTACTAAAAGTTTCATGGTTTTAGCTCTCATGTTAAGGTCATTTATTTATTTTGAGTTAACTTTATTATTTGGGATGACATAGGGGTCCAACTTCACTCTTTTGCATGTCAATACTCAGTTGGCCCAGCACCATTTATTGAAAAGACTGTTCTCTCCCCATTGAATGGCCGTGACCACTAATGTATAGGTTTGTTCCTGGACTCTCAATTCTATTCCATTGGCCTATGTATCTTATCTGTCTTTATACCAAAACCACACTCTTGATTATTGTAGCTTTGTAGTAAGTTTTGAAATTGGGAAGTGTGTGTACTCTTTGTTCTTTTTCAAGATTATTTTGGATATTCAGGGCCCCTTGGTATTTTAGATGATTTTGAGGATTAGCTTTTCCAGTTTTACAAGAAAAAAAAATGCCATTGGGATTTTAATAGAGATTGCATTGAATTTATAGATTGCTTTAGGTAGTATTTATATCTTAACAGAATTAAGTCTTCCAATTCATAAATACGGAATGTTTACCCATAAATTTATGTCTTCTTTAATTTATTTCAGCAATTTTTCTAGTTTGCAGTGTACCAGTCTTTTTATCTGCCTAAATTTATCCCTAGGTACTTTATTCTTTTGGATGCTATTGTAAATGGAACTGTTTTCATGATTTTATTTTTGTATTATTTATTGCTGGTTTATAGAAATATAGCTAACTTTTGTCTGTTGTTCTTCAATACTGCTGAATTTGTTTATTAGCTCCAGTAGTTTTCATGGATTCTTTGGGATTTTTAACATATGAGATTATGTCACTTGCAAATAGAAATGATTTTACTTCATTCTTTTCAATTTGGATGTTTTATTTATTTTTACTTATTTTGGATGCATTTTTTAATGTTTTAAACAATAAGTTTGCTAAGAATTTTCAATCAAGAAGAGTCATGCTAGCCTCATAGAATGAGTTGGGAAATATTCCCTTCTCTTCAATTTTTTTGGGAGCCTTTGTGTAGAATTATTTCTTCCTTACATGTTTGATCAAAGTGAACAGTACAGCCACTTGGGCCTAAAGTTTTCCTTATGTGAAGAATTTTTAACTACAATTCCAATTTCTTTAATAGCTATAGGAGGCTATTCAGGTCATCTATTTCTTCTTCAGTGACCTTTGTTGGTGTATTTCAAGGAATTTTTCAGTTTATCTAAGTTGCCCAATTTATTGGAATAAAGTTGTCCATAACATTTCTTTATTATCCTTTTAATATCAGTAGACTTTGTAGATATGTCCCCTCTCTCCTCCTAATATTGGCAAATTGTGTTTTCTCTCCAGTTTTTCTGGTCTATCTGCCTAGGTAGAGGTTTGTTAAGTTAATCTTTTTAATGGATTAACTTTGGTTTCATTGATTGTCTCTGTTGTTTTTCTATGTTCTCTTTCATTGAATCCCACTTTTATCTTTATTATCTCGCTTCCTCTATTTACTTCAGGTTTCTTTTTTTTTTTTTTTTTTTTTCAGTTTCATGTTCAGTTTCAGGTGGAAGCTGAGGTAATTAGTTTGAGACTTTTGTTCTTTTCAAACATGGCCATTTCTATTTTTTTCTTTTTCTTTTATTATTATTGTACTTTAAGTTCTAGGGTACATGTGCATAACATGCAGGTTTGTTACATATGTACACTTGTGCCATCAAACATGGCTATTTCTAACATAGGCATTAAAAAATTTTTTCCCTAAGTACTGCTTTAGTGGCATCCACAAATTCTGATATCTTGTGTTTTAATTTTCATCCAGTATAAAAAACTTGCTAATTTATTTTTGGGATTTTTTAAATCTAGAGATTATTTCAGGATCTTTTAAGAGGTCTTTCTGTTATTGATTTATAATTTGATTTCCTGGTGCTTTGAAATCATGATTTATATGATTTGAGTGCTTTTTAATTTATTGAGACTTGTTTTATGGTCCAGAATATAAATTATATTAATAAATGTTGCATGTGCCCTTGAGAAGAATGTATAATCTGTGGTCACTGAGTGGAGTGTTCTATAAATATCAATCAGGTAATGTTGGTTGGTAGTGTTGTTCAAACCTACTGTGTTGTTGCTGATTTTCTACAAAATAGAAGAGAAGGGAATATTTCTCAACTCATTCTATGAGGCCAGCATCACTCTTCTTGATTGAAACCTCTTAGTAAACTTATTATTTAAAACATTAAAAATGCATCCAAAATTTAAAATATCTATTTTAGAACTATTTGTTCTATCAATTCTTGAGAGAGGGATATTGAAATTTCTGACCATAATTGTGGATGTGTCCATTTATTCATGCAGTTTTATCAGTTTTTGCTTCATGTATTTTAAAGCTCTGTTATAGGGGCATATATGTTTAAATTTTTATGTCCTCTTAGGATTAATTCATCCCTTTATTATTATGAAATGATATTCTTTGTCCTTGGTAACATTATTTTCTTTAAAATCTACGTTGATGTTAATACAGGCACTCCAGCTTTCTTTGACTAGCGTTGGCATAGCATATCTTTTTTTCCAGTTATTTCCTTGTAACTTACTTGTATTTTCATCTTTGAAGTGTGTTTCTTACAGGCAGCATAGAGTTGAGTCTTGCTTTTTTATCCAAACTGGTCATCTCTGTTTTTTAATTGAGGTGTTTAGACCATTTAACATGATTATTGATATAGTCTAGTGTAAGTGTCATATTATTATTTATTTTCTATTTGTCCTATTGGTTATTTATTCTCCCTTTCCCCTTTTCTGCTTTCTTTCGGAATAATCAAATTTTTTATGAATCCATTTTATCTCCTTTGTTGGCTTATTAGTCATTACTTTCTATTTTGTTATTTTACTGATTGCTTGAGGGTTTATACACATCACAGTCTAACTTCAAGTGATAGTATATCAATTCACATATAATAAAAGAACTTTACAAAAGTGTATTTCCATTTTTCCCTATTGGACTTTATGGTACTGTTGAAATGCATTTTACTTGTACATATGCTATAATCTGCACAATACATTGTCATTATTTTTGTTTAAACAGTCAGTTGATGTTTCAATGTTTTCAATAATAAGAAAATAATTTCATACATTTACCTCAGTAGTTACCATTTCAGTGCTCTTTATTGCTTTGTTTAAATTCAGATTTTTATGTTATCATTTCCCTTCTTCCTGAAGGACTTCCCTTGATATTTTTATATTGCAAGCCTCCTAATGAGGAATTATTTCAGCTTTTATATGTCTAAAAAGTCTTTACATTGCCTTCATTTTTAAAAGATAGTTTTGCTGAATATAGAATTTTGAAAGAGTATTTTTTCAGTACTTTAAATATAGTTTGTTTGTTTTGAGATGGAGTCTCACTCTATCGCCCAGGCTGGAGCACAGTGGCACTATCTCGGCTCACTGCAACATCTGCCTGCCAGGTTCAAGCCATTCTCCTGCCTCAGCCTCCCAGGTAGCTGGGACTACAGGCTTGCACCACCACGCACGGCTAATTTTTGTATTTTTGTAGAGACACGGTTTTGCCATGTTGGCCAAGCTGGTCTCAAACTCCTAATCTCAGGAAATCCACCGCCTCAGCCTCCCTAGGTACTGGGATTACAGTCGTGAGCCACCACACGCAAACCTTAAGTAAATTGTTTTACTTTTTCTTGTTTGCATTTTTTTTTTTTTCCGGATGAGAAATCAGTATCTCTATTTCTTGTCTTTGTTCTGCATATAATAGGTCTTTTCTTCCTCTGGCTGCTTTTAAGATTTTTTTTCTTTATTGCTGGTTTTGAACAATTCCGTTATGACATGCCTTGATGTACTTTTGTGTATCTTGTGCTGAGCTTCATTGAACTGCTTGGATCTCTGGAATTCTAGTTTTAGGTTTATAAAA
This sequence comes from Rhinopithecus bieti, assembly GCF_001698545.2. NCBI lineage: Eukaryota > Metazoa > Chordata > Mammalia > Primates > Cercopithecidae > Rhinopithecus > Rhinopithecus bieti. The sequence goes on along the minus strand of NW_016810610.1, from coordinate 1,638,682 downwards.
TTGTTAGCATTATTGCTTCAGATTTTTTTATTTCTTCCTCTGTCACTTCAGGGACGCCTATTACTTGTATACTAGGCTACTTGAAATTGTCCGCAGTGTACTGGTGCTCTTTTCGAGTTTTTACATTATGTTGTAACTCTTTGCTTATGTTGTTAGTTACAATTGCCATGCCTTTAAGTGCACTAATCTTTTCTTGTACAATATTTAGTCTGCTCTTACTCCCATCCAGTGTTGTTGCTGTTTTTTTGAGACATGGTAGCTTTCATCTTTTTTTTTTTTTTTTTGAGACGGAGTCTTGCTCTGTCGCCCGGGCTGGAGTGCAGTGGCTGGATCTCAGCTCACTGCAAGCTCCGCCTCCCGGGTTTATGCCATTCTCCTGCCTCAGCCTCCCGAGTAGCTGGGACTACAGGCGCCAGCCACCTCACCCGGCTAGCTTTTCTATTTTTCAGTAGAGACGGGGTTTCACCGTGTTAGCCAGGATGGTCTCAAACTCCTGACCTCGTGATCCGCCCGTCTCTTTAAAAGTTCACTTTGGGTCTTCTTTATATCTTTTATATCTCTTCCTAACTTCTTGAAAACACTGATAATAACTGCTTTAATTACTTTCTCTGCCAATTCTAACATCTGTGTCAGTTCTAGGCCTGTTTTTATTGATTGACTTTTCCCTCATTATTGATCATGTTTTCCTTCCTCTTTGTATGCCTGGTAAACTTTGACTGACTGCCAAACATGGCAAATTTTACCTTGTTGGGTCCTGAATATCTTTGTATTCCTATGAATCTTGAGCTTTGTTCTGGGACGCAGTTAAATTTTTTGGAAACAACTTTCTTCTAAGTCTTTTATGATTTTGTTAGGTGGGTTTGGAGCAGTGCTCAGTGTAGAGCTAGTAATTAGTATACAGCTAATTATTCCTCACACTGAGGCAAGACATTCCTGAGTACTCTATCCAATGCCCAGTAAATTATAAGTTTTTCCAGTCTGGCTGGAGGTAACAGGCACTTTTTCTGAGCCTCTGATTTTTTTAACGGTTCTTTCTCTGGCCTCAGGTAGTTTCAGCACACACATGTGTTAATCAACACTCTTGAATACTTGAGAGAGACAGTATATATTACCCTTTGGCTTAGCAGACAAAAGCAAAACAACTCACTATTGAAAATGGGGTGGCAGAAGTGATTAAATAAAGAAGTTTCTACAATGTTCACTGCTTCTCTGTAAGTGATGAAATTATAGGCAGTTTTAATATTTTCTGTATTTTCTAAAATGTCCACAATAAATATGTATTACATTCACTATTTAGGAAAACACAATTAATGTTGTTAAACATGATGTTGTTATTTTTGTTTTTTTCGTTTTGGGTTTGTTTTTGTTTTAGCTTGGATTTGCTTTCACATCCAGGCTACAGGTTTAGTTTGTCCTCAGTTTTGGAAAGGGCAGTCTTTACTAAAAAATTAGAGCTTCTTTATTAAGTGAAAACAGACTCAAGATTTGGTAATACAGCTGCTGGGGCTATGAGGATAGCATCCAGTAATTCTGGGGAGGCAGCTGTGTTTACCTTCCCTCCTTTCCCAACTTCTGCAGCAGCTCTACCTGTCCCCCTTCCCCAAATAGTTTTTGCCACATCATTTTTAATAGCAGGTGCTTTTGATTTTATTTGCTAAGCCAAAGGGCAATGCAAAATTATCATGCTTCTGCAATGGAACTAAGAGCCAAATCTTTGCTCACACGTAGAGAGCCAACGACGTACTCTATAAACAGAAAGCCAGACAGGTGTGAGCTGAATTAACATGCTTTCAAATGTTGTTTGAATGAAGGTCTCGACTGTGGAGGAATAAGAATCACACATTTGGTCCTTTGTTGTCTTGGGTTATTATAGGTGTTCTTTTCCATAACTACTGAATGATCTGAAGGTCTTTCCAGAGATAAATAGTGTTTTCCAATTAAGGCAGTTCTTTTCAGAAATGTATGAGGAACAAACTGAGTTCTGTTCACTTTCATTAGGCAAACAATTTACATTTTCTTATGAAAATGAAGTCTGCAAACAAGATTACTTTATTAAATCACCACCTTCTCAGCTGTTCTTCTCTGTGGTAAGTATTTGCTATGATTTAACAAGCCTCTCACCAGCCTCATGAGCATTTTTAAAAATCCTTTCTTTTCCACTGAGATTTAACTAAGACATAAAATCTTTCTATTTTCAGGCCTCTTGGAAAAGCGGTTTTCATCCTGTCAAGGACTGGGGAAAAGAGCTTTAGTCTTTCTTATTATAAAGACCATCATCACCGAGGTTCCATTGAAATTGATCAGTGTGTATCCAAGCAAGAAAACTTTTATAACAACACATACTATAAAGTCAAACAGTGACAATTTGCATGCAAATTGAAATTTACATAATTGACCAAAGGAACCAAAGGCTTCAGGCTTATTATAATATTTGTGACTGAATAGGAGCTAAAATAGTGAGCACTTTAAGTAAAAGATAGTTGAATATTTGTTTCATATTGTATGTCATACTTGATAAGTCTTTAATTAACAGGCATTCAGTTAGGGAGTTTGATTCACGTAATTTGTGGATGAGAGGGAGTGGATGAAATTTTCATTTTATAAAGTTAAGATAGAGTTTTTGAAAATATTTAGATCAGCTTTTTTTGGTCTTCTCTTTAATAAATTGTGCACCCAAAAATTGAAAAAGATAATTTGTGGGCCGGGCGCGGTGGCTCAAGCCTGTAATCCCAGCACTTTGGGAGGCCGAGACGGGCGGATCACGAGGTCAGGAGATCGAGACCATCCTGGCTAACATGGTGAAACCCCGTCTCTACTAAAAATACAAAAAAAAAACTAGCCGGGCGAGGTGGTGGGCGCCTGTAGTCCCAGCTACTTGGGAGGCTGAGGCAGGAGAATGGCGTGAACCCAGGAGGCGGAGCTCGCAGTGAGCTGAGATCCGGCCACTGCACTCCAGCCTGGGCGGCAGAGCGAGACTCCGTCTCAAAAAAAAAAAAAAAAAAAAAAAAAAAAGATTATTTGTGGAATCAAGAATCCAATTAAAATAGAAATTTTTGAATCTTAGACTAAACAAAATAATTTCAATTATTAATTAACCAGATCAAAAATCCAAACTTATCTTCTAAAATTATTGGACAATCTTCAAAACATGGATCCAGCACATCTAAAGTTTTATTCCATTTGAATCCCAATATAAAATATTAGTCAGTTTTCTATTTCTGTATTTACCTTGGTTTAATACTTTGTGTCAATATCTAACAGAAATTCCAGTGTAGAAGTTGGCATAAGTAACCAGGAAAAGATGCAATCTGTGCAGAAGATGTTTAAATGCCACCCTGATGAGGTCATGTCCATCAGAACCACTAACAGGGAATACTTCCTCATCGGCCATGACAGGTGAGAGAAGTAAGATAACACAGAATGTCTACTGCATGCAAAACAAAAACAAACCAAAAAACAAAATATTTTATACCAATAAGCATTTTCTGAACCCATGCTACAACATCAGATGCCATCTTGGCAATCTTTGCTATTTGTTAAAACATCTTGAAAAGTTACTGAGCTGGTTTCCTAGGGCTGCTGTAACAAAGTACCTCATCCTGGGTAACTTTGAACAACAGAAATTTATTGTCTCACTGTTCCAGGGGCTAGGAGTCTGAAATCAAGGTATTGGTAGAGCCATGCTCTCTCTCTGAAGACTCCAGGGAAGGATCTATTCCAGGGGCCTCTCCTAACTCTTGGTAGTTCCCTTGGCTTGTGGCAACATAACTCCAGTCTTCACGTGGTGTTCTCCCTGTGTGCATAGCTCTGTGTCCAAATTTCCCCTTTTTATAAGAACATCAGTAATATTGGATTAGGAACCCACTCTATTCCAGTATGACCTCATCTTGACCAATTGCATCTGCAACAACCCTCTTTCCAAATAAGGTCACATTCTGAGGTATTGGGATATGGAACTGAAACACACAAATTGGGTGGGGAGCGTGCATTTCAACCAATAACAGTCACCATCACCCCAGAAACATTCCATGTAAAAGAACCCAATACAAAAACATCTACCAAGCTACATATATTAGGGAGGAGCTAGGCTTGCCCCCAAAGGAGTCTGAAGTTTTAAGAGGGGCTTCTGCTCCTAGCTAAGGTGCCTAGTGAACTCTTCATGGATGATTATCTGCTTGAGGGAGAGGCAAAGCTGGTGTGGGGGAGACTGTGCAGAGGAGGTGGACAGTGCCAAAGTCAACATATGAAAAACCCTGATCTGTTTCAGATTGACTAAAGCTTTCTTCTAAGTTGTCCTGTGAGTCCATAGAAAAGACGTGATTATACAAATTCATTCAAGCACATTCTTCATCAACATGTGCACTCCCTAAGGGAAGGCCCACCTGCATAGTTACACAAAAATGGCACTGACAGGTTAGGGGGCTGGCTTGAGAACATAAAGGAAATCAGTGTCAAAGCCGAAAGTCCCAAACCCTGTGATTACTACTATTATTTTCTACTTTTCTTCCCTTTCTCTGAGCTTTCTTTGCAGAGGTGGCTGAGCATTAATTCTAGTGTGCAAATGTGGAGGTGGCGAGGCCATTTAAACTACTTAGGAAAAATTCTTATTTCACTGGTACCTGCTCTCACCGCCGTTCTAACCTTCATAAAAGAATCCTTCTCTAGTTCAAAAGAAGTACAAGCACTATTGTTGCCACATGCCAGCTGAAAGTTTATTCCTACCAACAGGGAGAAGATTAAAGACTGGGTCTCCTTCATGTCATCACTTCTCCGGGATATAAAAGCAACACATCAGAACACAGAGGTGACTCCATATCACTAATAAAATAACAGGGCACCTGAACACAACCCTCTTTCAACAGAAAACAATGGTAGCTTTCCTTTGCCTCCTTAGAAACTGGCGCTAATACAAGGAATAAATAAGTGAGAAAATGTACATCCTTATTACTTTTTATGATTAAGAATAGAAAAAAATTCTTCTGTGTTTTGTGAGAGAGCTAAAATACAGACACTTCAGACTTTTATTATTGTGATAGAGGGAGGAAAAGTTAACTGTGGCATTTTTAAGTAGTAGCTAGAACATAGTATTTTCCATCGTTGTTATTCAAGGTGCATGACAAGCTCCCTTTTGAATGATTAAGTCTAGGGCAGTTTCTATAAAATGTTTTCATATATCTTGCATTTTAATATAACATATCTTTCATGTACGTGCTTAGTAGTTTTACATTTTAAATTTATTTCAAAAGGGCCTCTGCTAATGTTCCCAAGTCCTTTCTCAGGGCAGACGTTTATAGATGGAACTTTGGCCCCTAGGTATCTTTTTTGACATGTTTTCTAGGTTGTTCCATGCTTACAGCAAAAGCCAAAGAGAAGGAGAAATCAAGGCATGTCTTCAAGTAGACTGAAATGATTAGAGCAAAGGGAACTGGGGCAGAGGGCATCAGAAAGAGACACAATTGAGAAGACAGGTGGAGGGAAACGCTGGCCATCTCTGAGGGTCAGGCTAAATGTCCTCAAGGGTTTAGAAACAGGAGAGAGACAAGTTCAGCTCTTTTCTTGGTGAGATAATGCTGGCAGGCCAGTGGCACGAATATTAGATCACTGTGGGGAAAGACGGGAGGCAAGGAGCACTGTAGAGAGGCTGCTGTTTCATTCCAGATGGAGATCAACCATGCCCTGACTGATTCCTATTTTGTGAGCAGGAGGAACTCTCATTGGGTAATAAAAGAACCCTCTTCTACCCCAGCCCTCTCTTTGGCCTTCCCAGCACATCGGAGGCTGTTGGTTCCAGCTCACCAAGAAATGGTCTCCAGGACATGGTAATGGGGCTCATTTCTTTCTCAGGACACCACACCTGGGAGTCAGCTAATGCTTAAAAAATCTTACCAATTAGCAATTGAATTTAACCATGCCCACCTTCCTCAAAGCCCGATGCACTATAAGAATGATTCTTAGCCCTGATGTTTATCCCATACCACAGATGAGCCTCACTCAGGGCTTGCCCTGAATACGTCTCAGCGTATTCATTGATTTTGGATGCTTTTGATATGCTTTGGGTATGCTAGTGTAAGACCCTTTGCTAAACCAAAACCTGGCTGGCAACTTCTTCCTTTCTTTCACACAGAGGGCACAGATCCCTCTGCCAAAAGATTTCCCAGACACCACCTATTTTCCGCCCATTCTGTCTGTACTCCTCAGGCAAAGGCCAAGTTTCTTGTTAATTTCCTCCCTTTACTTTGATCAGTCTTGCTTCTCATTCATTATAGCTATCACTTCATCCTCATTTCTAATGAAATCCATTTGAAGACATAAAATATAATGTAACCTGCCTCTTGAAAGCGACTTGTAATTGGACCTTCAGCTTTCTTGGATTTGCAATGTTCCCAACTTGGGATATTAGTCATAAACCTGCTGAGTGGTTTTGTCCTCTGGCACAGATACTATTTTGTCTCTTAAAGACTTATCCATTGACTTTGCCCTGTCCACATATACCAAGTACATCTAATGAGTCCTAGCCCCTTATTTTATCTAGTTGGTAGCTCTCCAACTATTTCGAAAGCTTTTTGTAGCATATCAAATTCACCATGCCAAAAACCTCACCTCAGTTCTTCATTTAGTGAGTAGAAACGGTGGTATGCAGCAGTTAGGAAGCTTCACCCTTTTGTGTAAGCACCTCTTGCTTTTCACTCATGATATCTCCTTTCCCCTAGAGATAACATTATTTGTCATCTTGCCTTTTCACACTATAGATCCAGTGATTTTTAAACTAGCTCGAGTTAATAGTACTATTTGCCTTGCTGGGTGGTGGTGGTACTGTTGGTTAAATTAAGTGGACTTCCTTTACCCCCAACTCAGCATGATCTGGCTCCATGAGCTTGGAGCCTAAAACATGGACAGAACTTAAACATACCTATATTTTAAAACTTGACTTTTTTCCTAGAGAACATTCAGGGTCTTTTCCAAACCCCCTGCTCTGAGGCATTGTTCTTGGTAATTTTTCTGCCATGCAAAGAAGCTACTTTAGTAGAATATTGTGTATCTATGGGGAGGGGAGGCAATAGTGGTTGAATCTAGATGGAAACCTATAATTCATACTATCACATGATCAACACAACCAAATTCTGTTGCTATGGAAACAATAGAAGTGTGTGAACAGAACACAAAAGAAAAATATGGAGCAGGAACAGGAAAGGTGCAGCGCCTTGATTCTGGGTTAATTACATTCTCAGATGGTATTGGATGATAATAGGAAAAAGATGAGGGTGGCAACTCCAGAGATTAGTGACTTAGAATACCACCCACAGGGCCGGTCATGGTGGCTCACGCCTGTAATCTCAGCACTTTGGAAGGCCAAGACAGGTGTATTACAAGGTCAGGAGTTTGACACCAGCCTGGCCAATATGGTGAAACCCCATCTCTACTAAAAAATACACAAAAATTAGCAATGCATGGTGGTGCGTGCCTGTATTCCCAGCTACTCAGGTGGCTGAGGCACGAGAATCACTTGAACCAGGAGGTGGAGGTTGCAGTGAGCCAAGATTGCGCGACTGCATTCCAGCCTGGGTGACAGAGTAAGACTCTGTCTCAAAAAAAAAAAAAAAAAAAAAAAAGAATACCACCCACAGGAGAAAACCACTTGTTCTGAGTGACTGTTCCAAATGGTAGAGAAAAAAAGCCTGAGTGCTATGCTTACATTTTTTCATCCTCAGTGGTGACCCAGACTCAAAAGGCAAGTTGAAGTTGTGTGAGCTTCTAGATGTAACCTTGGAAGACCCTCTGGTCTTTTTTAACCCCACTAATTTATTATGGGTTTTCCAGAATGCATGTGATTTAATTCTATCTCTTGCAAAGAAAAAGCAAAGCATTTTTATCTCTTTTCTTCAGCATTTAATGGAAAAAAGTTCTCCAGGATTTAGGCAAGCTCATCTACAAGATTTATCAGAAACCACTCAAGATGTGAAGGAAGAGAATTATTATCTTACTCCTCGAAGTATTCTTTTAGAGGTAAGTAACCCCTTCTTGTCCATTCATCATTTGTTTCTTTCACAAATATCTACTGAAACCCTGCCATGCACTTTTCGTGCAATACTAGGCTAGGGTCAGTGGGAACACAGAGGTAAATCAAATATAGATGACGTGCTCATGGCGCTGACACTTGACTAGGAGCCAGCTGTAATACAAGACAGAAGGGTTCTATGCTGAAGAGAGATGCTTATAAAATTCTAGGGGTGCATGAGCAATGGGAGGAGGAGATGACTTTCAAACAAAAAATCAGGAAGGTTTCAGGGATGAGATGACATTTGACCATACATGATGAGTAAAATTTGGATGTGGGGGATTGCCTTGAGGAGTCTTTCTGCATTCTTAGCAGAAAGAATAATGTGAGCCAAGGTGCTTGGGTGATCAGTTGTGTGCTGTGTATCAATCAGTCTATTGATCAGTTGGAGGCCCTTACTGAATGCCTTCTGAGCAGTAGTCACTGTACTGTACTGGGCATGGTGGCTAAAGTAATGAGCCTGACATCACCCTGCTTTCAGAGTGCATAGTCTTGTCAGTTACCACAGGATCATGCTGCACAAAAGACGTGGTCAGTATGCTCCGGAAGCAATAGAAAAAGAACAGATTTTCTGTCTCTACTAGAGTCAAGGAAGGCTTCCAGGATGAAGTGCCATTTGATACATGTATGGGGAATAGTTCAGTGAGGCTGCATCCTAGAGTGTGAAAGGCATAGTGGGAGATAAACAGAAGAAAAGAGCCAGCCCATGAAGGGTTCTGAATGCCAAGTTGACTTCATTCTGTACACAGCATAGAGGAAGTGATGGCTTCTGAGCTGGGAAGTATCAAAACCTGAATTATCCTCCATTAGTATTAACCCAGCAGCTATATCCGCCATGGACTATAGAGAGAAAAGAATGGAAGTGAGAGATAGGAAGACAGAATGGAGGGTGGCAATGCTGCATCATTTCCCAAACTGAGGGTTTTCCATAAGAGGGTAACATATGTTTATATAAAAGAAACATTCTAGGGTCAAATAAATTCTGGAAACACCCAGTTAAAATAAGTTAAACAAACTTCTTAGCAGAATTCTCAGAGCATTTAGTATGCTGTGGTGCACTGTAAATAGTCAAGTCAGATACAACACATGGTGTTTCCCAAGCTCCTTTGAGCACATAGTTCTTCTTTCACCAAAAGATTTTCACATTTTTGTTTCCTGGGATGCAGTCTTTTACGATAGTCCAGCCAACCAATCAGATGTGTATTGAGCATCAGTTAGAGGCCTGGCCTTTGCTAGGTACTTTATGATAGGCAAAGTCTAGTGAAGCAGACAAAACTAAGCTAAAAAGACAAAAAATAAATAAATAAGTACAAAACTATGCAATGGAAATTGAGAGAAAGGAGAGCTCTGCAGTAACTGAGGTGATCAGAGGGGGCTGTGGGACTTCAGCCAGGCCTGAACATGATTTCAGTAGGCAGGAAGGAAAGATGGCACTCTAGGTGAAGAAGACTGCATGAATATGGTGACAGAAGAGCACCATTTGCAGGGGGCCAATGGGAAGACTGGCTTGACTGGAAGGAAGGTTTCCATCATGGGTTAACGGTGAACTTAGGTAGGCCTTAGGGTTTCTGAGCAATCATCGCCACAAGTGACTCTCCTTGTTCTAAGGGGGCTATTGAGAGCTTCCTAAGGGCAGTATTTTCCTAGACCATTGTAGCGTCCCTGAAGCCACTTGGGCTGCCTGTGAGCACAGTAGCCTGAGACCAGCTTCACATTGTGTCAAAGTCTTTGACCCAGCCAAGTGCCATGATTCTATAGTAGAACTGATTGGGGAAATGCTTTCATGTCATTAAATGCCTAATGGTGAAACAGAAAGATAAATAGCAATTTAGTTTCAATAGAAATAACACTTGTGTCAGCCGCATGAGGGATCCAGGAGAAGAAAATTGACTTTGAGTCCTCCAGAAGCTTTGCTGGTTCAGTCTCACGGAGGTAAGGTTGGTTATTTCCCAAATGAGAACCATGTTCATCCACTGGAAACTGTACCTCTATGTCAGAGCCCAGAGCTGTTAACACTAGAAATAAGAAGGTACCTGACTTATCGGTAAACTGGGATTCTTACATCTATTCCTTTTATCTACAGTTGGATAATGTCATTGCTTCCAGTGATTCTGGTGAATCCATTGAAACTGATGGTCCAGACCAGGTCTCTGGAAGAATCGAGTGTCATTATGAGCCAATGGAATCCTAGTAAGTCAAAGTGCCATTTAAAAATTTGATTTTTGCTCATTTGCTGTTATGGAATAATGACTGTCCGTTTATTTCAATAGTTGATATACTGATGCCAAACATTACCACAGACCAGGTTCCACATATTATTCCGTCATCTCAACACACAAAAATGAGGGAGTCATGTCTCTACCCACAGAAAACCACCAATGACACCCTCAGGACCCTTTCCGTCTCCTGAGGAAGTCACCTTCTATACTTTGCATTTATGTCTCTCACACTCTCGCTTCTGTCCTCCAAACACTGTAAAGGGTCATTTCGATTCCATATCCATTTTTAGAAGGAAAGTTTGTTGGATTTGAATCTATCTGTGGCTGTGATTCTGATAGTTGGACATACTTCAAGACCTTGCTAGTCTTCACACGGCTGTTAGCTACTGAAATCTGACACACACAGGGGAACACTGTAAAAACATGTGCTAAAATAGGGCTTGTTTTAACTTCTTATACTCTAGTTTTTTCAAAGAGACATCCCACGAGTCTGTGGATAGCAGCAAAGAGGAACCCCAGACCCTTCCAGAGACCCAGGATGGGGGCCTCCACCTGCAAGAACAAGGCTCAGGAATTGATTGGTGTCTTTCCCCTGCCGATACGGAAGCGCAGACCACAAATCACCAAAAGGGGTCATCCTCACTAACTGTTGTGCAATTGTCTATATTAATCAAGTAAAGTTCTAATTTCTAAAACTTTATGGGCCCTAAGAGCAAGGCAGGCTCCCTCCCACTTTTTTTTTTTTTAACTTAGAATTAAATTTTAAAGCCATTCCTAAAATCTCCAAGTCAGCCAAAACTTGACCATCTTCTCCCGTCATTGATGTTGTGGCCAAGGAGAGGGGATGATAGAGCTGAAGTAAAGCAGTCCCTGGGGCTGGGGTGGCATTTCCAGCTATTTTAAAATTCCCCTTGGCTAGTCTCCCAAGACTTCGGATCCACACCGATCTGAATAGCATGTCAGTCAGTTTTCCCATGAGTGTAATTATGGGCATGCAAGTTGCATGAGGCTTAGTTATAGACCAGGAGGGGGTTATTTAGGCTTTAAGTGATACCAAGAGCATTTGGTATGATTGACGTAATTTTAACTGTTTTCCGTACCTTCTTCTATGGAATCATTTCCAGCAGAGAAATATGCAGACTGGCCTGATGTGGACAGTTATATAACCAACTTAGTCCATTTTCCCTCCGTTCCCATAGTCTACCATCCACTACCACACCCCAAGAGGATTTTTCAGTAACTTAAATTTATATTATTCTCCAAATGTTTTGGACCTTTACCTGTACAATATCATCTCAGAAATAGAGGCCAAAAGTCTACTCAGAAAGTACAGTTGAGAGCCAGGGCCAGTTGTCTGATGTGACTTTTACAAATGTCTTGTTCATAGTAATATCCCTGATGAAAGCCAAGTGGAGAAACTGAACATTTTCCTTTCTCCTCCTGATGTCATCAACTATCTTGCTCTCACAGAAGCCGCAGGACGGATATGGTAGGTTGGAGATTTGACTGTAGATTATAAATTGGGCTGGAAGCTTTGAAGAGAACAATTACATCTTGAAACAGTGTATTTGGCAACACTGACTAGGGTTGGGTGGTCAGGAAGCTTGGACTGTTGTCTTGCTGTTGTTACAAAAGTCTTGGAGGTAGAAATCAGGGTCTTGTTGTGCAGGAAAGTCAGCTGGGAGGTGAGAGGGGGGAATAATAGGACCCAAAAGTTCAGGAAGCAGCCATTTCTGACTCCTTGAAGGAGGAAGAATGGGCAGGGATACAGATGACCCAAGGACATCATTTCCAATCACTGTGCAATGAGTATTTGATGAATGAGAGAAATTAGTGAAGTTAGCAGGAATCAGAGGCCTAAAAGAAGAAAGCATATCAGCTTCTAAGACTTCCAGACACAAGGTTAAAAACAACAACAACAACAACAACAACAAAAAACAAACTGCTAGTCACAGACACAGACACAAAAGACTGTGTGGCAGAGAATTTTCTTAAAGCAATCACTGTCTATTTGATACGGCATTTTAAAAAAGACTTTGTAATTTATTTTGATGGAAGATTACATCTTCGTAAGAGAAGAAAGCTCTTTAATGTAAACACTACACAATAGTTGTCTTATAAGTTCTAAGAAGGGAGGAACCACACCTTCCATTTTTTTAAAATAGTCCACAATCTAAGGCTCAATACACACTTGACCGAAACTGTGGACTCCTCCGTAACTGAGCTGCTTCATTCCTTAATTCATTTATTTGTTCATTAGATATTCATTGTGTAATCATTACACCCTCACTTCCAACAAACGCTGAGCCGTCTTTCTTTACTTGGAACCATGGGGTTTTAAAAATTAAAAAACAAAACAAACAAAAAGATGACATCATACTTCTGGGGTCATGTACCCTGGTTAAAAAAAAAAGACAGCCACACAAACAAGTCAATGTAAAATGCATTTTATTTAAAAATGTAACAAATCAGGTACTCACACAATGTAATACAAGTCCAGGGGTAGGGGAAATGAATTATAGCAGAGGAATGGGATGTAGGATTTTATGGGCCTTTGTAAGGGTGGTATAATTTGAGCTGGGCTTTGGAGGAAGGGTTAGGCTCCTGTAGCAGTGACAGAGGAAACAATATTCTAAACAGATGGAGATAGTCTACTTCAGAGGTGGTGCCACGTGACCTAGAATCAGGACTCCCTGTAGACTCCACGCGTGCCCTGCCCTCCTGGCCAGCGGAGCCTCACACTGGTGTTGAATGTTGTATTCCCCCTGCAGCGTGTCTCAGTGGGAAGGCCCCCCACGTCTGGGATGCATATTTTGCCATGGAGATCATCTTTTGGCAGTGAATGGCCTGAAGCCCCAGAGCCTGGACGAGGTCTCCTTGTTTCTCACCCGGTCCATCCAGAAGGAGGTGAGTTGTACTGACCAGCCCTGAACAGGGCAAATCAGTACCAGAAGGAAAAAGGTCTTAGATGGAGTCTGAGAGGTACCCTGAGTATAAATAAGGCTCCTCATTCTTCCACCACCAAGTGCAAATAACAGAATGTTCTTTCAGGACTCTTTCAGGATTCTTTCATATCAAGTAGCATTTGGAGAAGGCACTGGGCTAAGAGACACAGCACCTGGGTTCAGGACCTCAGATCGGAGTGATGTAGCAAAAAGAGCTTGCATGCAATCAGACTGGTGCAGGGATTCCAAACCAGCTCCTTCAACCAATTTGTGCCTCAGTTTTCTTTTCTGTAAAATTATGGCTAATGATGGTGCTGGTTGTTGGATAATTAAATGAGGTAATATGTGTAACGTGCTTACAAAGGTGACTGGCACATATTAGGTAATCAGTAAAGTTACCAGTTACTTTTACTTCTACTACAATTGACCATGGAATGCTACTCAAGCCCATTTTTTAAGCCTCAGTTTCCTCATCTCAGAAATCATCACAGCCCTAACTTCCTCATAGAGTATTGCAAGAATTAAACATAATATGTGGTGCTGGGCATGGTGGCTCACACCTGTAATCCCAGCACTTCGGAAGGCCAAGGCAAGAGGATCAATTGAGCCCAGGAGTTCAAGGTTACAGTGTGCTATGATTGCACCACTGCACTCCAGCCTGAAAGACAAAGCGAGACCCTGTCTCAAACGAAAAACAACAACAAACCAACCCTAATATATGGGTATGTTGTTTTTTCATGGACTAGCTATTGTCCTGCATGTCACTGCAGTCTTCATGTGTTAATTCCTTCCCTGGTCTACTTTTCTTTCTCACTAGCCCTGTGACCTTAGGAAATTCACTGCCTTCTCTGGACTTCAGCTTATTCTCACTAAAGTGAGAAGCTGGTTTTCAGACTGTACTTCTTACATCCCTAGGATGGAGCTGAAAGGAAAGGAGAGGAAAGAGAGAGTATGCTGGGTCTTCAACCAGAGAAGCTCACATTTATCTTTTATCTTTTATGAAAAAAGATTAGTCCAAAATGTTGGACTTTCCTGTTAGCTTTCCTTAAGAAACAGTTCTTTGGCTTCAAATTTCTGAAAACCATTGTATTAGATGATTTCCAAATTTCTTCTAGCTCTGGGATTTTTGTGATTGTGTAGCATATCTATATTAAGAACATGTCTTATCTCTTCTGCAATACGTAATAGTCCTGTTGGTCATACAAATTGTGCTATCCCTATTACTCATTACCCTAAATGAGTAATCCCAGGAGGATAAGTGAGTTGTCTAAGATACATAACTAGTTAGTGGCAGAGCAAGTACACATTCATTCACTTTCTATTTATTGAGCTTCTACTGGGTGCTAGATACTGTGCTACAAAAATGGCCTCAGCCTGAGCTTAAGAAGCTCACAGATCAGTGGATGAAGCAGACATGTTTTGTGCTACTTGCAATACAATGTGTGCCCTGAGATATGAACACAGGGCCACAGGATCACAGAGGTAGAATGGAGTAAATCTATATGAAGGAGGTCAGGATGGTGTCTCAAAGAAAGTGGTGTTTGGCTTGGGTTTTGAAGACTGGGTAGGAGAGTGCATGGCAGAAAAGAAGTAGATTTCAGGGCCCCAGTCCAACAATCTGGTACCTATAGCACATTTTCTCTGCCAAAGATCCACACTGGGCTGGGCATGGTGGCTCACACCTGTAACCCCAGCACTTTGGGAGGCTGAGGTGGGCGGATCATGAGGTCAGGAATTCAAGACAAGCCTGGCCAATGTAGTGAAACCCCCATCTGTACTAAAAATACAAAAAAATCAGCCAGGCATGGTGGCGGGTGCCTGTTATCCCAGCTACTTGGGAGGCTGAAGCAGGAGAATCGCTTGAACCCAGGAGGCGGAGGTTGCAGTGAGCCGAGATTGCACCATTGCACTCCAGCCCGGACAGTACGAGACTGTTTCAAAAAAAGAAAAAAAAGGATCCACATACACTGGGACCAATATAAGCTTCTGAACTCTTCTGAAAGTTACCAAACACTACTACTCTGACCCAAAGATCCAGGCATTAATTCAGAAGCCAGGAAAAGGGTCTTTGCCTGTGAGCAGATCTAGGAACTGTACCTAGGTGTTGCTGACTGCAGTTTATCCTGACTGCCTTTCCAGACTGTGTAGTCATTGCATAGGAAGGGGGCAACTGCATTTCTCTTGTGCTTGTTCTGCCTTCCCTTTCTAATCGATAACAGCTCCTACATGCTACTGAGAAATATGCAGTATCCATCTTCATGATTATCTGGAAGATCAGAAAATTCCTTTACTTTCCCACCGCCACCATTCCTGACTTCTTTCTTGGTATTGACGGGTATCCACTGCTCTTTTAACATTCGAACACATGGTCCCTGGAAGGAAAACGAATATTGGAAAAGGGAGATGTGGAAGCAAAGGAAGAACAGCCATTGGCCCTTGTTGTTTTAAAGTGCTTGAGTCAATCCCATTTACTCTCCTTCCTGTTACTCTACGGATGAGGGAATTGGAGGTTGGGGTGGGAATGGGGCAGGGATTGAGAGGGGAGAGAACTGAGATTTTCAAAGGAAAGGGAGGTGTGTGCAGGGGAAGGACATGATAGGTTGCAGGAGAAACTGATCAAGTTTCAGTTTCCTCCCAATCTTGTCCGGATGAGTCCTGTCTGGTGGTTTCATTTTGATTCACTTGTTTCAAGAGGTCTTTTAATTATTGGTGCAATTGGACCCCTGAGAGCACTATCAATGCTACCTGGATCCTTCCTTAAAAGCTCAGGCCCATGGATGCCAGAAAATAAATATCCACCTTCCACCCAAGTAGCCAAGTAAGTCATCCCTGTCTTCTTCTGGCCCAGATATTACAGTTCACTGCAGGACTTTCTTCAAAACCAGCTCCCAAGGGCATTAATGAGGACAGATTGGGAAGCGACAATCTGAAAGATAATCTTCAGTCATTTAACTTTCTTCTTTCTTGTGTTTCAGAAGTTAAAGCTTACCATCGGCAGGATCCCAAATTCAGAGACATTCCATGCTGCATGCTGTACGTGTCCCTCAAAATGCCAAAGTGCTACACCTTCTCAGCTGGGTAAGCCTGGACTGCACAGGGCTCTCAAGAGGAGTCCGGCCATTAAAAAGAGCCAGCAGAAAGGATCCAGGCAGTAACGCACCCCAGACCCATGGCAGCAGAACCAGGATGGAGCCGGGACTGTCCAGCTCTGCCACCCGCTGCTGCCATGTGATAGGAGACAGTCGGCACGCCCCTCTGAATTTCTGCATCTGCATCTTAACAATGGGGATGACTATTCCCTCTCTGGTTATTGCATCAGAGACGTTAAGAGGGTCACATGACATGATTGGAGGACCTGGGGGAAATGGAAGGCCTTATTATCTCAGCTATTGTCCCAAACACCACAGACACAGATTGGGTCCATCCCTCACGTAATACATGCTGTGTTCTGTGAGGATGTGGTCCACACAATTCCTTCCTTGTTAAAGGACATACAGTTGCAAATACTCACTGCAAGAAGGCAAGATTCCCAAGGGAGATGTGATACCCGATCAGGCTTCCCAAACACCTCCTTCCCAACACCTCCTTCCCAGACACCTCCTTCCCAACACCTCCTTCCCAGACACCTCCTTCCCAACACCTCCTTCCCAGACACCTCCTTCTCAGGACACCTCCTCTCATGACACCCTCCTTTCCCAACACCCTCCTTCCCCGACACCTCCTCCCCGACACCTCCTTCCAGACACCTTCCTCCCAACATCCTCCTTCCCAGACACTCCTGTCTCATGATACCTCCTTCCCAGGAACACCTCCTTCCCAACACCCTCCTTCCCAGACACCCTCCATTCTCAAGACACCTCCTTCCCATGGACACCTCCTTCCCATAACCTCCTTCCCAGACACCTCTTTCCCAGATACCTCCTTCCAACACCTCCTTCCCCGACACCTCCTTCCCAACACCTCCTTCCCATACACCTCCTTCTCCCAGAGCATCTCCTTCCCAACACCTCCTTCCCCAGGACACCTTCTTCCCAACATCTTCCAAACACCTCCTCCCAACACCTCCTTCCCCAGACACCTCCCTTCCGCAACACTCTCCTTCCCAGACACCTTCTTCCCAACATCTTCCCAAACACCTCCTCTCCCATACACCCCTTCCCAGACACCCCTCCTTCCCAACCCTCTTTCCCAGACATCTCCTCCCAACACCTGCCTCCCAGGACACCTCTCCCAAACTTCCAACACCCCCCTTCCCAAAACCTCCTTCCCAGACATCCTCGCTCCGCAACACCTTCCCCAAACACCTCCTTTCCCAGGACAACCTCCTTCCCAACACCTCCTTCCCAGGACCACATCCCTGCCCAGACACCACCTTCCCAGACACCTCACCTCCCCCACATTCCAACACCCTCGCTTCCCAGACACCTCCTTCTCAGGACACCTCCTTCCCAGACCACTCCTTCCCAGGACACTCCTTCCCACACCTCCTTCCTCCGACACCTCCTTCCCAACACCTCCTTCCCCAACACCTCCCTCCCAACACCTCCTTTCCCAGACACCTCCTTCCCAACACCATTCTTCCCAGACATCTCCCTTCCCAACACCTCCTTCCCAGACACCTTCTTCCCAACATCTTCCCAAACACCTCCTTCCCAACACCTCCTTCCCAGACACCTCCTTCCCAACACTTCCTTCCCAGACACCTTCTTCCCAACATCTTCCCAAACACCGCGCTGTCCCAATCTAACCTCTCTTCCCAGTATTAGCCTCCTTCCCAGATCTCAATTACTAATACTCTCATAGCAGCCTCCTCTCACAGACCACGGCCTTTCCTCAAACTATCCTTCCGCAAGTCCCCCTTCCCAAAACACCTCCATGTTCCCGAGGACACGCGTCTTCTTCCCAGATCAATCGCTTCTCTTAACCAACACAACTTGCCCAAAACACTCTGCGCTTCCCAGCAACACTCCGTTCCCAGGACAAACACTACTGGGTTCCCATCGATCACCTCCTTCTCAAGGAGCATTATGCATCCCTTCCCAGACACCTCAGACTTACACCAGGGACATCTCCTTCCCAGACAACCTCGCTTCCCAGGAGAGGGCACCTCCTCCCAGGGACCACCTCCTTCTCAGACACCTCCATTCCCAGACACCTCCTTCTTCAGGATATCGCGCCTTCCCAGACAAGCACTCACTTCCCAAACACCTTCCCAAACACCTCCTTCCAGAACCTCGCTTCCCAGACACCTCCTTACTTGCGAACAGACCTCTTCTTCGCAGACACCTCTTCATTCTCAGTATACATGCTCACTTCCGCAGACAGCTCGCTTCCCAACACCTTCCTTCCCCAGACACCTCCTTCCAACACCTCCGTTCCCAGACCACCCTCGCTTCTCAGACACCTCCTTCCCAGAACTCCTTCTCAGACAAGCTCTCCTTCCCAGACATGCCTCCTTCCCAGACACCTCCTTCCCAGAACCTGCCTTCCCCGACACCCTCCTTCCCAACACCTCCTTCCCAGACACCTTCTTCCCAACACCTTCCCAAACACCCCCTTCCCAAACACCTCCTTCCCAGACACCTCCTTCCCAACACCTTCCCAAACACCTCCTTCCCAGAACCTCCTTCCCAACAGCTCCTTCCCAGACACCTCCTTCCCAACACCTTCCCAAACACCTTCCCAAACACCTCCTTCCCAACACCTCCTTCCCAGACACCTCCTTCCCAAAACCTCCTTCCCAACACGTTCCCAAACACCTCCTTCCCAACACCTCCTTCCCAGACACCTCCTTCCCAGACACCTCCTTTCCAAGCAAGCACCTCCTTCCCAAACAAACACCTCCTTCCCAAACACCTGCCTCTCCTCAACCCCACAGGTTAGAGTGCTGAGACAGAGGGGCCTTTTGGATTCAATAAGTATCTTGTTCTCTTAAAGACCCAGCCACTATTTTACAAGTCGCAGCAGTTTTAGGTCATATGCAGCTAAGATCAGCTTGCTCTACAAGCGATAATATCTCTACTTAGCACTTCAAGGTTGAAAGTTCTTCACTAATGGATCCATTGACTAATTGATCCTGGAAGGCCAAAGGAATAAAATTCTTTTTTATAAATAGGAAAACAAAGGCAGACAGCTAAAGCACTAATCAAATTGGGGATTGTTAGAACTAAAACAGGCTTCAGAGAGAGGATTTTACCATGCTGTTGTTTCACATGGTAGAAATCAAGGCCCAGAGCGATGAAAGGCATACCCTCTTTGTTTCTCCAAGTTTCATAACCGTTCAGTTGCAGAACCAAGAATCTAAAACCAGCTCCGGGAAACAAATGTCCTGTTGCCAGCCTCATATTTGGGCTTGGATTTGAAAATACCTTCAGCACTTAGAAGAGACATTCAAATACATTTCATTTCCTGTTATCCAGATTGTTCAGAAAGTATTAAAAATTTTTCATTTACATGCTGATATGGTTTGGATCTGTGTCCCTAACAAATCCCATGTTGAGTTGTACTCCCCAGTGTTGGAGGTGGAAGCTGGTGGGAGGCAACTAGATCATGATATCATGGGAGTAGATTTCTCGTGAATGATTTAGCATCATCCCCTTGGTGCTATTCTCATGATAGTAAGTTCTCATGAGATCTGGTTGTTTAAAAGTGTGCAGCACCTCCCCGCTCACTCTTTTCCTTCTGCTCCTGCCATGTAAGATGCCTGCTCCATCTGCCACAAGTGAAAGCTTCCTGAGGCCTCCCCAGAAGCAGATGCTGCCATGTTTCCTGTACAACCTGCAGAACTCTGGGCCAATTAAACCTCTTTTTTATAAATTACTCGGTCTTGGGGATTTCTTTATTTAATGTGAGAATGAACTAATATGTATGCCCTTTTGGATCTACTGTTTCTATAAATTTATCCTACAGAAATACACATATACACAAAGATACATGTAAAAACAAATAGTTTACTGCAGCATTGTTTGTAATAATAAAAATCAGGCCGGGCGCGGTAGCTCACACCTATAATCCCAACACTTCAGGAGGCCAGGACAGGTGGATCACCTGAGGCAGAGAGCTCAAGAACAACCTGACCAACATGCGGAAATCCCATCTCTACTAAAAATACAAAACTAGCTGGGCATTGTGGCGCTTGTCTGCAATCCCAGCTACTTGAGAGGCTGAGGCAGGAGAATCACTTGAACCAGGAAGTGGAGGTTGCGGTGAGCCGAGATCATGCCATTGCACTCCAGCCTGGGCAACAAGAGCGAAACCCCGTCTGAAAAAAAAAAAAAAAAATCATTGAGTATTGCTTAATTCTGATTTCATATCATTGAACACTAGAGATGTTAAAATGTTCAGCATGCACAGTTCCGTAAAATTGTTCTTGATGTATTGAGAATGAAAGAATCAAGTTGTATAACAGGATAACATCATCCCACTTTTGTACAAATAGATGTTTGGTGTTTGTGTGTATGTATGTGTATATATCAAATTTCTTCAACCCTCGCTAGGGTGAGAGGTCCGTACCTCCCAGGGCTATTGTGAGGTTTCCTTGTAAGTACATTGCCTGATCAGGAGTAAACACTCCACAGGTGTTCCTTGTGCCACTGTTGCTCTACATGCTTTCTTTTTTTTTTTTTAATTAAAACTTAGAATCAAATTTTTAGTAAGAATTATCTCTGAGAAATATGATCAGGGCTGGCCATGGGAAGAGAGGCATTTCTGTAATGTTTGAATACTTGTTTTGCAATGAACATATGTCACTTTTATAATACAAAAATACAAGTGTGGGAAAAATATATATATGTATATATATACTTTGTTTTTTGAGACTGAGTCTCGCTCTGCCATCCAAGTTGGAGTGCAGTGGCGTGATCTCAGCTCACTGCAACCTCTGCCTCCCAGGTTCAGGCGATTCTCCTGCTTCAGCCTCCTAAGAAGCTGGGATTACAGGCACCAGCCACCACACTCGGCTAATTTTTTTGTACTTTTAGTAAAGTACAACTTTTTTTTGTACTTTTAGTAGAGATGGGGTTTTGCCATGTTGCCCAGGCTGGTCTTGAACTCCTGACCTCAGGTAATCCACCCGCCTCAGCCCCCCAAAGTACTGGGATTACAGGCATGAGCCACCGTGCCTGGCCACATGTACATATTTTTTAAACCTTCAGAAATAAGAAGCCGAGCCACCACAATGAAAGAAATTTTAAAACCCTCCAGGTAAAACCACCTGGCAACCAACGGTGTGGGTGGATACACTGCTTTGAAGCCCAAAGATCCTTCCCTGGGCCTGCTCTGAAGCCACACCACCACACCAATAAATGCGAAACGGAGGCCACTGGACAAACCTTACCCACCAGTCTTTCCATCCCCTCAATGAGGCAAAGAACAGCGGGAGGCCTCAGGAGTTGAATCATTGACATGGCTCAAGGAAATGCCGGGCCCAGAACACAGAACTCCTGGCTCCCAATCCCATGCTCTTCCAGCCCAGGATAGGGAGATCAGTCAGCCTGCCCTCGGCCCTCTCTTAATCCCAAAACTTTCCTCCGACATCAGGGCCAGCTGGGGTCCTTGTTATAAGGATCCTGCTCTGGGGGCTTCTCTCACATGAGGAGTTTGTTCTCAAGGAAAATCTCAGGGCAGATTCCAAGGTTCCCCCAACTGAAAGATTCTGATTCCACAGATCCAGTATGGGACCCTAATAACTGCATTCTAGCAGCCACCTTCCCTGAAGGGGATCTCACTGCAAGTGGAACACGGAACATACACTGGGGAGCACTGTCCCTGGGGTCCCATGGAGAGGCACGTGAGTCCTCCCGAGAGGCTGCAGAATGTGGAGGATGCACATTATTGAGGGAAGAAGGCCCACAGTTTCCAATAGTTCTGAAAGAGGTTAATGACTGTCACCCTCTCCCCACCTGCAAAAAGGCTTGATTCCTGAAGGGAGAAGCCTGGCTTTCACTCCTTGCTATCTGCTACTTAGGGAAGGGTACAACCAGTGCCTGGAGGAGCTGGGCACCGCCCCATGCTGTTGTGCAGTTGAGGTGGAGAAAGGAGCCCACAGCTTTGGCTTCAGCAAAGCCACTTCTGCCTGCCGCTCCTCAGGGCCTGGGTTCACTCCTCTATGCCTCCCCTTTCCCAGGGCTGGGCGCTACGCTTCCCCAGGGGTCCACTGAGGCTCTTTCTCCTGTTAACGGGAGTGGCTCCAAGGGAAGCTCATGACCAAACTGGCCCCAAAGCCCAGTCATCAAGCCATTGTCTCAGACCTCAGCTTTCAGGGCCCTTTCTGCTGCACAGCTAAGAAAAGAAAGGTACAGGACAGGCTGCTGGGAGATGCAGACAGTTCCCAGGCCGGGGCTAGAAAAACACTTGTGCCTAGTATGTGTATAATTCTGCCAGAGCTAGGAGGGTGGGACAGACCCTCCTGACACACTGCCCACCACAGCCACGCCCACACCCACCCTCAGTACCTTCTGCCACCTGTGATCTTTCCCCTTCCAGAGCTGCCCTTGATATTTGTCGCAACCTGGTTCTAGGTGGGTGAATGTGGGGCCGGGGACTGCAAAGTGATTGGCCCAGCTTTCCTGCCAAGATGGCCTTGTCTGGTAGATTTCTGGAGGAAAGGAGGTCATGAGAATGGACTGGAGCAATTCTTGACCATCACATACTCGGCTCAAATCTGGTGCAGCCCTTCAGTCTTGCTGGAGAAGAAAGCAGAGCCCAGACGTGTGGAGATACTGGCCTGGGCTTCTCTGGCTCCATGCCATGCCTCCACCTCGCAGGCCAACACCTTCCCTGCACTCACACTTCTCAGCAGGGCTTCTGGAGGTACCACCTCTCTGGCCTGCTCTCCCTTCCAAATGGTTGCCTTATGCATCCAGAACCGGCCACAGAGGGAGTCTATATATGTCCACTTTGTTCTCTTGGCTGAGGATGCAAACCCTTCAGAGTGAAATCTTAAAAGCTGCTGGTAAGATATGGAATGAATGCACAGGGCCAAATACATGCATCCTTACTTGAAGCTGTCAACATGTGAGTGTAGATTCCAGGAAGGTATTCTTCTCTACCTAGAGAATGAGCCACTGTACATTCAATATATGTACCTAAGTGTATGTGTGTGTATATATCAACAGGGAGTGGAGAGGACAGGTGGAGAATCACAATAATTCTTTGATACGCTAAGATGATGGTGCACCATGATCCCCCCACCTCCATCCCATTTCTCTCCAGAGCTTGTGCCAAGTGACTTTCCCTTGAGATAAGAGGAATTTAAAGTATCATAAACAGGCCCAGAGGGAGAGGGTGTTCAGATTCAGCTGGATTAACTCAGTTCTTCAGTGAAGTTGAACTTGGTGGATATGCAAAATATGTGTTTTACAGAAAAAGCTCCTTAAAATGCCTGCGTTAATAAAACCTTTGTCTAACGATCAAGAATCTGGTAGGACTTAGGAGCCGTTCTCCATATCAACTCTGGTTAGATAGTTCTAGAAAATGAAGGGAGGTTTTAAGGGGCACCCTTGCAGTCACAGCACTGGGTTCTGGAGCTGTGCTGCCTCATATGACAGCCACTAACTTCATGTGGCCATTTAACTGTAACTAATGCAAATTACATAAAATTTAAAATTCAGTTTCTCAATTGCACTAACCACATTTGAAGTATTCAATAACCCTATGTGGCAATCTGGTACTATGTTAGATGGCAGAGATGTGAAATATTTTCATCATCACAGAAACTTCCAGAGGCCAGCACTGATCCAGAGTATTAAGCCCCCCAAGAGGAGAATAATTCACATCTTTCTTATTCAACACCATATTCCTAGCATATAAATACAGGGCATGGTGCATAACAAGTACTCAATAAGTATATGTTAAAAGAAGGAATGTTGTGTTAAATACTAATTCACAAACCTTGTTCATAAATCGGTATTTATTAACTGCATCTGACCCCAGCACTCCCTGCCCCCGCTCCCCACAAAAAATGTTATCAGAGTCTTTCCAGTGTGAGGCTAATAACTTTATTTTTATTTATTTATTTATTTTGGTCTGGGGTCAGATGCAATTAATTGAAAACCAAGTTATGGGCCTTTTTTTTTTTTTTTTTTTTTTTTTTTTTGAGATAGCATCTTGTTCCTCTCACCCAGGCTGGAGTACAGTGGCAGGATCTTGGCTCACTGCAGCCTTGACTTCCCAGGCTTGAGCGATCCTCCCACCTCAACCTCCTGAGTAGCTGGAACTATAGGCACACACCACTGCACCTGGCCAATTTTATGTGGGTGTTTTTTGTAGAGATGAGGTCTCACTACATGGCAGGCTGGTGTCGATCTCCTGGGCTCAAGTGATTCGCCTGCCTCAGCCTCCCAAAGTGTTGGGATTACAGGCATGAACCACCATGCCGGGACTTTTTAATGTAAGCTTTTTTTTCAACAATTAAGAGATTTCTAAGGTTCCTATGCAGTAGTTAATAGGCTTGGTGCTGTTATGGGGACACAAAAGAAATAGAAGATCTAAAACTCTCTTAAAAAGAGCTTACTACATGGTAAGGAAGAGAGAAATTGAGCATACCATGATCTTTTGTTTACCTGATATCATTTGAGATGGCACTATTCTGTAAGTTTAATTTTTAGCTTATATGAATCAATCTTTCTAAAATTTCTTAACACTTTCCTGCATTCTTAAACTCCTCCCACTCAGGGACATGGTTATGGGCATTCTAAGTATCTACCACACTCTAAATATTTCCTCCGGAGTACTGAGCTGCAGGGGACTATTTTCCCCTATGCCAATTGATCCTAGACTGCTTTGTTTATGCTGTGGGCTGCAAAAGCAGAGGATGCAGCTTGTTCTAACCATACACACCAGGAGTCGATAGGCTTTGAGTATGGGTCCAAGAGGTTTTATGAGTAAAGATGTTGGTTCTTAATCCAGGGGTTCTGTGACACTGATTTGGAGTTCTCAGTTGCCTTGGTGCTAGTGGCGGTGGTGGCGGTGGAGGTATTGCCATTTGCTTGCCTCTTGGCTCTCAAGTATGTTCTGGATAGGTGAGACCACCAGAAAAATAATTAGAGGCAGAGTAAAATTACTCTCCAAGAAAAATCAGAGGACAATGAACTGTCAAACTGCATGGTGACAGCAGAGTTCAGAAAGGAAGGAGATCGTGATGGAACAAAGTCAACCATGACTAACGTGCGGTGAGTGCCTTCTATCTGCCAGGCAATATTCAAACACTCTACTGACTCTAAAACAGCCCTGTGTGCTGGGTGCAGTGGGTCATGCCTGTAATCCCAGCACTTTGGGAAGCCAAGGCGGGTGGATCACTTGAGGTCAGGAGTTCAAGACCAGCCTGGCCAATATGGAGAAACCTCGTCTCTACAAAAATACAAAAATTAGCTGGGCGTCATGGTGGGCGTCTGTAATGCCAGCTGCTCAGGAGGCTGAGGAAGGAGAATTGTTTGAACTTGAACTCAGGAGGCAGAGGTTGCAGTGAGCCTAGATAGCACCATTACGCTCTAGCCTGGGCAACAGAGCGAGACCCTGTCTCGAAAAAAACAAAAACGAAAACAACATAAAACAAAAAACAGCCCTGCAAGACCAGGACTCTCACTGTCCCTGGGTTTCAGATGGGGAGACAAAGGACAGAGAAGATACATTGCTTGTTCAAGGCTATGGCTAGTACCAGACAGAGCCAGAATTCAGACCAGAAAGACTGGCTTTGGAGACCACAGCCGTCCTGAAAGAGGAGTTGAAACTGAGCTCTGGAAGAGAATAATCCAACAAGGGATGGCGGTGCAGACATGATCAGACATGGAGCTCACTTTCCAAAAGCAAAAACAAGGAACATGTTGGAATGACTCACAGAATGACTCAGCGTTTTTATACAGCTCTCATTTCAGTAACACGCATTCATCTTCCGGGCCTATTGCCCAGAAGAACCACAAAAGTGGTTCCTTTTGTGGTTTCAGGTCCTTTTGTGGTTCCAGGAGCCAGGGGAATTCTGCAGCGGCTTCTTTTGTGATTAGTAAACGTGTTTCATGCCCCTCCTTTGAGCTGGCCATCTGGCTCTGTATTATACTCAAGTTAATACGAAACTAATGCATACTTCTAGTGACAAAGGCATTAGGCTAGTCCTCTGGACAGGAGGTGAGTAATAAAGAATCTTTGGCTTTGTAGACCTTGTCATCAAGTGAGGTGGAGTAAAGACATATACATAGATACCTAGTAAAGACATATACATAGATACCTACAAGGCAAATATGAGTATCCTAAATCCTTTGTTAAAGACACAACTCAATGTTACAAACACAAAAGTCTTAAAGACTAATCCTATCTAGTTGGTTTGGAAAAAGCTTCAGGGGAGAGATTTATTTGGGGTGGAGAGATGTAGTGGGAGGGATTTCAGGTCTTGAAGAATGAATAGGATTCACTTAATATTCTAGAACAGGCCAAATCCCCAGTGCACAGCCACCAGAATATAACTGGAGGGCCACAGAAGTTCTTGAGGGTCCTGTAGAACTCCTTAATCTCTGTCGGCTGTCACTGTCAGCACTTTTCCAGCATCTTCTGGGATCAGGGGACTGTCAGGCACTGGTGATATTAACAGGAATAAAATATGTTCCCTCAGGGAGGTGATAGCCTAAATAAGGATAAAGGTGTGAAAATTGTTTAGGGGTAAAAAGTTCCCTTGTAGAATGAAAATATATGTCCACACATAAACATGTGTATGAATGCTCATAGTACTGTTATTCAGTCAAAATGTCCATTGAGGAATAGATAAACAAAATGTGATGTATTCATGGAATAAATAATATGGAATATTATTTGGTCATAAAAAAGAGGCCAGGCATGGTGGCTCATGCCTGTAATCCCAGCATTTTGGGAGGCCAAGGCAGATGAAGCAGGAGTTTGAGAAAAACCTGGGTAATATGGCAAAATCCCATCTCTATCAAAAATATAAAAAATTAGCTGGACATGGTGGCATGCAGCTGTGGTCCCAGCTACTTAGGAGGCTGAGGTGGAAGGATCACTTGAGTCTTGGAGGCAGAAGTTACAGTGAGCCGAGATAGTGCCACAGCATTCCAACCTGGGTGACAGAGGGAGACTCTGTCTCAAAAACAAACAAACAAAAAACCAAACAACAAAAAAAAAAACAAGAATGAAGTACTGATACATGCTATGACATGGATGAACCTTGAAGACATCATGCTAACTGAAAGAAGCCAGACATAAAAGGCACATATTGCATTATTCTGTTTACATATAATGTCTAGCATAGACAAATCCACAGAGACAAAAAGTAGATTAGTGGTTGCCAGAGGGTAGGGGAAGGGAGAATGAAGTGATTGTTAATGGGTTTCTTTTTGGGGTGATTAAAATATTCTGAAATTGGGCCAGGTGCGGTGGCTCACGCTTATTATCCCAGAACTTTGGGAGGCTGAGGTGGGGGGATCATGAGGTCAGGAGTTTGAGACCAGCCTGGCCAACACAGTGAAACCCCATCTCTACTAAAAATGCAAAAATTAGCTGGGTGTGGTGGTGGGCACCTGTAATCCCAGCTACTTGGGAGGTTGAGGCAGGAGATTCACTTGAACCTGGGAGGCGGAGGTTGCAGCAAGCTGAGATTGCACCACTACACTCCAGTCTGGGCTACAGAGCTAGACCCTATCTCAAAAAAAAAAAAGAAAAAAAAAAAAAAAGGCCGGGCACGAGCTGGCTCAAGCTATGTAAATCCCAGCACTTTGGCGAGGCCAAGACGGGCGGTTCACGATGGTCAGGCAGATCGAGACCATCCTGGGCGTAACATGGTGAAACCCCGTCTCTACTAAAAAATGACAAAAAGAGCGTAGCCAGGCGAGGGGTGGCGGCGCCACCTGTAGTCCCAGCTACTCGGGAGGCACTTTGAGGCAGGGAGAATGGCGGTGAACCGGGAGGCGGAGCTTGCAGTGAGCTGAGATCCGGCCACTGCACTCAGGCCCGGTGCGTGACAGAGCTAGACCTCTCAAAAAAAAAAAAAAAAAAAATTTGAAATGGATAGTGAGGTTGATTTTAAACTATGTGATTATACTAAAATCACTGAATATATACTCTTTAAGAAGGTGAATGTTATGGTATGTAAATGTACATGGTATATATAAAAAATACAGAAGAAAATTTCCCTTTTAGACTCCAAACTAGGGTAGGGAAGTTTTATATTAAGGCATCCTTCAGTGTTGGAAATGGGCTTCATTTATAGTTCATACAAAAAAAAGGCAGGAGTCACTTTCCCGTGGACTGATTAAGCAGGCTTTTCTAAAACATTACTTCATGTGAATCTCCTAAGAGTTTCCCCGCGAAGAAACAATTGACTACCTGCTTAATGAGAGTCTTTAACTCCTTTATAGGTAATAATTACTATAATCATCAAATATTAAAATAAAATTACCCCAACAATCAGGGGTTCTACTTGAAGATCCACTTATACTAAAGTGTAAATGACTATGTGCATCTTAACAGAAAAAAAGATGGCAAGAAAGGACAAGAGAGTACTTCGTGCCTAGAAGGGCAGGACGTGCAGAGCTAGACTTCAGAGAAAGTGGAAAGATACCAATAAAGCACCCACGACAAATGGCATATTTCTCAGCTTATCAATAGCTAAGTAGCTATTGACAGTGGCTAAAGTAGCCAGAAATTACACTTTCTCCCCAAAGCCTTCTTTTGGAAGTTGCTAAGAAAACATAATTGCTATTTTTACATATTTGGGACTGGCAGGAGGACTTTGCTGTGCTCCAAAGAAAGGTAATCCCTTGATCAAATGTTTTGTTTTGGGGTTTCTTGGTGTGTGTGTGTGTATGTGTGTTTGCCTTATACGCTAATCCAACCCTGATTTCTCATAGGCGGTCTTGCAATCCCATTATCTTGCCAGGCAAAATCACATAAAATTTAACACTGTAGGAGAAAAGGTCTTCAAAAGTCTAAATAATGACCAAATCATAAGGCCTCGCTAGGAGATGAGAAGCTCTAACTGAGAGCTAAGCGGAGGAGGCGTGGGCTTAAACTCAAGAAGAGGGATGTTTAGGAAGAAATTAGTCTTGAGCGATTACAGATTGCTAGCAAGATGCTGCCAGCACAAATCAGCCTAGGTGCTGTAATCCACCTTTTCCTTAATTAATATCTCACACTTTTGAAGTGAGTGAAACTGCAAAGGGCTCTGCCAAGATTCCTCCCAGCTTACATCAGCCAAACTTGAGCTGGCTTGTGGATTTATTAGGCAGTGCTGTGAACATGTTTAATGCAGTCTTTATTTATTGAGCTACATAAATAGACTTGATACTAGTGTTGCCATCAATTTAGGAAGGATGCTTCCCTTCACAAGGTCTCATGGTGGCTGTTAGGCATTAGCACGCTATTCATGATCATCAAAGCATTTTCATCTCTGCAACCCTCCTTTCCCCTGCTATCCCTCCTTCCCAATTCGCTAGATTTTGAGAGTGTAGATTACCCAGATCATTAAAACAATATCAGGATTACCTTATTAACTCTCTGTGATCTAGGAATTGAAGAGAAAAGAAGCTTGAAGCATATTGCAGTGCCCTGAATGATTTTAATAAAGTATGTATTTATTTGGTCAACATTCAACCCACAGCGTCTAGCTCAAATGTCATGCTTCTCAACAGCTCTCTTTGCTTCTCCTTCCTTGGCCTAATTGATTGTCCTGTCTATATTTCCACATCACTTTGTATCCATTACCTCTGCAGCATGTAAATCTATTGAGGTTATTTGTAAATATATCTGTTATTCCACACAAATCCGTGGATTCTTTGAGGACAAAACCATACCTTGGTCATGTTTATATTTAAGAGTCTAAAAATAAAAAAATTTAAAAACCACAAAAGAGTCTTTAAGAGTGCTTGAAATAATAACAATTGCATATCAAATTGAAGTTAAATATGAGATAACCATCTCACAATGCAAAGCCTTCCACAAAGTGCAGCTGCAATGCCCACAGGTACCCCAAGTCTCTTGTTGCTTTTGGTTACACAGATGAGTTCTTAGAGCTGTATAGTTCAGAGACTCTAGGGATAATAGAGTTCTAACATTTATCACTAGCAAAAGCCCTCCACTTTGCCCTTGAGTCATTAAACCAAGAATTTATTCAGTGCTGCTTAATATAGGTTTGAAATATAGATGCTACAAAAGGTATCTTCTTTATTCTTAAAGATGCAGAAAGAAATGGGCCAGTCGCGGTGGCTCACATCTGTAATCCCAGCACTTCGGGATGGGTGGCTCACTTGAGGTCAAGAGTTTGAGACCAACCTGGCCAACATGGTGAAACCCTGTCTCTACTAAAAATACAGAAATTAGCCAGGCTGGTGGTACACGCCTATAGTTCCAGCTACTCAGGAGGCTGAGGCAGGAGGATCACTTGAAGGTTGCAGTGAGCCGAGATTATGCCACTGTACTCCAGCCTGGGTGACAGAGCAAGTCTGAAAACAAACAAAATAAATGAAAGGGATCTGATTTTTTGAACATCTACTCAACAATGTGAAGTACCGTACTGGGACTTTATGGACATTATTCCATTTAATCTCCTCAACAACTCTGCAAGGTAAGTACTGTCAACGTCATTTTTCAGGTCAGAGAGGTTAAATAACTGTGTTGAGGTGATGGATTCTCACTCAGGTTGGCCTCCCTCCAAGACCCACGCACCACTGTATAAGGCACAGTCTTTAGAGTCCTACTGATGTACCACTGAGTTTGACCTTTAGCCTGGAAAATTCACTTCACCTTTCTGGGTCACAATTACCACATTGATAAAATGGGAAGTTTTTTTTGACAAATTATGATAATGTAATCTTTTAAGAAACCCATGAAACCCTAAGGCCTATCATTCTGAATCCATTCAAGGAAATATGAATAATTAGCATGAACTAAGTATTGTGAAACACAAGAGAGAATATATTTAAGTGCCTGAACCCACCATATAAACCATAAGTGATGCAAGAATTCAGAGAAAGAGAACATGCATACAAGCTATTGTACTCAGAGAAGGCTCCTTGGAACAGGTAGGGCTTAAATTGGGACTTAAAGGATGAATGACATTTGGAAAGACAAGTAGATTGAGCATAGGGTAAAAAATGACTTCAAAGGAACATAATAGTGAAGAGACACTGTACATAACGATAATGAAAACTACCATCTGTTGAGTGATTACAGCAGGAAGTGAGCCAAGCCCTCTGTAAGCATTGTTTCACTTCATCCTCCCAGTAATTTTTATAAGGTTAGGTGTTGGATTATTCCCATTTTACTGATGGGGAAACTAAAGATCAGAGAGATCATACAGTTATTAAGTTGTAGAACTAAGATCTAACTCCACATTCTTGTCTAACTAGGAAAGACAGTACATGCTGGAGAGAGGTTGTGGAGAGGAATATGGAAATCCAGATGGTTTCTATAGTCACTGGGACTATCAATTGATGTGAACTAATTTTCCCCACAAAATGTTAACTGATGCAACATCTCACCCAGATTCCTAAAACTTGTCCAACCCTTTGATGGAACAACAATTCTCACTCATTTGTCTTGACCTTTTCTGGGCATCACTGAAGCATTTTATTTTTGCCAATGTCAATAGACGTCACGTTTTGTTTGTTGTATCTTGATGTCAACACAAAATCAAGGTGGTTTCCAGGAACTACTTTGCTTCCCTTTTGAAAATTACCTTTCTTCTCCTTTTTAAAGTTAATATCAAAAAACCTTTTAACTTAATAACTTGTCTATTATTTCATGTTGAGAGAATAACAATGACAGGCTGGCTGGTCAACGAATAAGCAGATTAATTTCCTTAATTTCATCTGACAGATGGCAGCCACATGACGTACTTTCCAGAGACACATTTCCAAAATTCTTCAGAGGAAGATAGTTCTTTGAGGTCTTTGTTTTACAGTCAAAATTTCTTTTAATCCCATTATGCTTAAAAAAGAGTTCCAAATTTGATTATTGTTATAATCTTAGACTCATTCTCTTGTGTGCCTATTGATATTTGTCTCTTTCTGTCTTTCTCTAGGGATTTTTAATCCTTTGTTCATTTCTTTGAACCCTTAAACAAATACAACTCTTTCTGCATGATATTGTATTAGAGAATGTCTAGGCTAGAAGCTTGGGTTCTATCATATTGTCAGTCCTTGTGCTCCAAGCAGTTCAAGAATTTAAAGCTAGACCTCTAATATAGAAATGACATGATCTGAAAAAGTCACTTCCTTCATTGTCCTTCACAAAATAAAGCAATCAAATTCTGTGACTATGTGACTTCAGGGTTCTGGAAGTGATCTGGCTTCAAAGTAAGCCAACATTGGTTATTGTCTTTTAGGTTGAGAAAGAACTACTTTTTTGATCACCACCACGGCTTGAAGCATCCACGCCTGCTTCTGTTCATCTATAATGGCAGTCAGTCTACTTGTCACCCAGCTTCTCAGTATAAATGTTGTGCCTTCAAAGTTAGGGTCCCCAGCAGTTAGTGGGAGTTTGTGTCTCAAGCGCATGGTAGGAGAGAATCACTTAAAGACTCAGGCATCAGGTGAAGCTGCTCGTGTTAAACACTCTGTTGATTTTCTTGGGATTCCAATTATTAAAGACTAAATGAATATTTAGGAAAAACAGATGCCTTTTCAGATGGGAAAATTCTGGATACCATCGTTCTAGACATGAAGTCTGCCACTTGGAACGGAAGCAAAGTGTATTGAAAGTTAGCATTCCAAAACACTGCAGTGACTAAAGAAAGTGGACCGACAGGACAGGGGAAGGTGTGGTGAGGAGGTGGAAAGTGCATCCACCGCACCCACTTCTTGAGTGCCCAACGGCCCCTGGTGCCATCCTATGAAAATTCAGCCGTGAGGTCTCCCCAGCTGTGTCACATAATCCCTGCTTATGTGGGGGCAGCACAGGGCAAACTTAGCCAGTAAGTGTCAACTTACCTAACTCTCAAAGAGGCCTCATGTCGAAATGCTTAGTAACCACAGTATCTTAATACAACATAAATCCACGTAAAACCACATGGGAAAGTATGCAGCTAGCACTTCCTTAGAAAATGACAGGCAGGTGGAGAGGAATTGTGCAGTATTTCCCACATGTTAACTGATTTTCATTTCAGGTCTGGAAATAAAACCAAACTTAATCATTGTGGCAGGACTGAATAACAATATGTCTATGTGTTCAGACCTTATGTCGTTCCTTTCCCAGAATAAAATTTGCCAAGAAAAATAGAAAGCTATGCTTAAAACTTAAGTTGCCTATTCCAACACAACTCTATAACTATGCAGTGAATACCCACTATGCATAAGACACCCTGAAGACATAAAGACACATTAAATATAACTCCTCTTTCTATTGCCATCTCTGGCATTGCAAACTGTCAAGGTGAGCACGTGGCTGCAAATACATGGGTTGAAGATTTGGTAAAAACAAAATCAATGTCAAAATCAAATTCCCTTCCTTAATCTCAAATTGATGACACCTGAAAATACGAATAAGCTCTAAGTACTAAGTGCTCTTTACTTTTGTAAGTTGTCCACATTTTTAGTTTTGTCTGCTTGCTAGCCAATTTGTATCTCTTTAAGAAAAGTCGTTTACTCAACAAATATCTATAAGACCAATTACATTCCAAATACGAATCAAGGCACCAGAACTGCAAGAGATCGCGACCATCCTGGCCAACACCCCATCTCTACTAAAAATACAAAAATTAGCCGGGCATGGTGGCGGGCGCCTGTAGTCCCAGCTACTCAGGAGGCTGAGGCAGGAAAATCGCTTGAACCCAGGAGGCAGAGGCTGCAGTGAGCTGAGGTCATGCCACTGCACTCCGGCCTGGCGACACAGCAAGCCTTCATCTAAAAAACAAACAAACAAACAAACAACAACAATAACAAAACAGACCAAAGAAGTAAAAAAATTGCTGATCTCATGGAATCATGGAGCTTACATTTTGGTAAAATCATCAATTCCAGAATAAAATTATAATAATAGATCTGTTTTCCACACAAAGTTGTTAGAGGCTATATATTTCCTGCCAATTTTAGGGACTTTTAATGATTGACATCTGAATTGAAAATTAATAGTGAAGCTGCGTGCAGTGGCTCACGCCTATAATCCCAGCACTTTGGGAGGCCGAGGCAGGTGGATCACTTGAGCTCAGGAATTCAAGACCAACCTGAGCAACATGGCAAAACATAATCTCTACAAAAAATACAAAATTAACCAGAAGCAGTGGCATGCACCTATAGTCCTAGCTACTCTGGAGGCTGAGGCAGGAGACTTGCTTGAGCTCGGGAGGTAGAGGTTGCAATAGGCCAAGATTGTGCCATTGCACTCCAGCCTGAGCAATGGGAGGGAAACCTTGTCTCAAAAAAGAAGAAAGGAAGAAAAAGAAGAAAAGGAAGGAAAGGAAGAGAGGGAGGGAGGGAGGAAGGAAGGAAGGGAAGGTAGGAAGGTACTTATGCTAAAATTAGGTATAATTATGCTATGGACTAAATACACATATTTTAAAGTAATCATCTAAAAATTTTCAATAGATTTAACATACTGATAACATCAAAACCCTTTTGTGAATGTGTTATTATTCCTAAAATCTTGGGTCTTGATAGATTGGGTTTCTGCTGCCAGCATAATCTTGCCTTTCTCCTTTTTTGTCTGACAAATGTAATCTTTTGAAGAACTTGTCTTTGTCCTGAGAAATAGCAGTCCCACATGAGTACCCTTGTAAAGGCTCCAAATATTTTTTTGCTTCATAATTTTGCTGCATTTCTGCAAGGCGGTTGGAACGGATCAGACATTTCCTAGTGACATCGTTTGGAATAAAGAGCTCTGGAATTTAACATTCAAATGATAGAGTGCACAGTTTGAAAAAGGCAAGAAATTGGTTTAAAATCTGCAGAGGTTTGCATTTATCAAGAGAACTAAAATGAGAGTATTGTCACCCATGAGTTCAACAGTGGGGTTCCTGAGGCAATGGGATGTTGGTGACCACCAAAACATCTGAATTTAGTCCCGCCCTCCCCAGTTACTCACTGTACAACCTTGAATATGTTGTAAGTTCTCTATGTCTCACCTTGATTTTAAACGTGTCTTCCCTCCAAATAATGAAACTTCCCTTCCAAGCAATTTGGTGATGTTTAAATCCAGTAAATTGGATTTCCGTGAGTAATCCTGTTTAGTTTTAAATAGTTTAAACAGGTATGACAATTTATTTTAGTGATAACATTTTGGTTGAGATCGACACTAATCTCAGGAATTTAAAACTAGCTGTTTACATTTCAGTATCAAAGGGTGCTGAAATGGTTTCCTTCCATGTACAAAATAATTTTAACAGAAATTTCAAAAATCACATTGTCCCCTAGATCTGTTGTGAATAATCAGAATAAGAATCTTAATCTAATCAAGTATGGCTAAGAATACTCACCAAAGACATAGCCATTGTTCTAAATCTCTCGTTTTAATATTGAGAAATTCACTGGGACAATCGTTTAATCTTCTAGATAAAATAAAGGCTAGTGGGTTGTTTTCAAATTATTTCAAGATCACATCTCTCTAGTTTTGTAACTCATTTCTTCAGCCATGGAAATAATTATACAATATTTTTAAAACTTAAACCAAATTGAAATCAGGCAATAAGACTAAAAACAACTGAATTTACTCTGCCTTTCTTTCACCTTGCCTTAATTTTTGTAAGGTTAGTATTTATTGGAAATCTTTTAAGTTCAGTGAAAATTTCAGATCCATCTTGTTCAAGAATTGCTTATGTTCCATTAAATTATTTCCCCAAAAAGTTGCCAGTGGGGCTAAGAATGACAAGTCTCTCTCATCAGACTGAAAAGTCACTCCTTAACAAGATTGTGAATTTTGTGTGGTGTTCCTAAAAGTTTTAAAGCTCAAAGTCTAAAAGCCAAAAGGTACAAAGCGGGGTTTTTGTTGTTGTTGTTTGGTTGGTCGGTTTTGATTTTGGATCTAGTTTTCCAGAAAGCTCACGTAGTTAAGGAGAAAATGCCACAGCTGCAGTGTTCCTAATTCCAGGTGGCTCAGCAGGTCAGAGGTACAGGCGATGATTAAAAAAAAACTGACATTCTCTGCTGACAATATGGAACGCATTCCAACAATTATGAGAATCTGTTAGAATAAGCACACCACATTTCTATTTGGGCTGCTTGAGATTGGGGTTAGCTGGGGTCTGGGGATGCTTCCTGACCCTCAGACCTACAGAATATCTCCTGGGAAAAGAGGATGGATGCTTGCTTATTTTATTAGATATTCTTTGGATCATTTGTTAAATTCACTCCCAAGAAAATCAAACTCTTATTTCCACTCATTTGAAATATGTAAAAATACATAGGATCTGTACATAATGTATTGTGTGTGTGTATAAAGCTTACATTATTTTCTGCAAATTTTCAGTTTTCCTCATGATTAGACAGAAATTCAATCTCAAATAAATTGCCTTTTCAATCTACCTGCTTACAAAGTAATCAAGCTTCTGATTTCTTAGTCTAACATCAAACTCTTGTGGAAAAGGGATGCAACATTTATAGGAACATTAATATAAAATACAAGGCTGGCCGGGCGCAGTGGCTCACGTCTGTAATCCCAGCACTTTGGGAGGCCGAGGCGGGTGGATCATGAGGTCAGGAGTTCGAGACCATCCTGGCTAACATAGTGAAATCCCGTCTCTACTAAAAATACAAAAAATTAGCCGGGTGTGGCGGCACGCGCCTGTAGTCGCAGCTACTCGGGAGGCAGAGGCAGGAGAATGGCGTAAACCCGGGAGGCGGAGCTTGCAGTGAGCTAAGATCGCGCCACGGCACTCCAGCCTGGGAGAAAGAGCGAGACTCCATCTCAAAAAAAAAAAAGGTCTGGAGAAGGAGAGAAGAATCTATACCCCAGGGTTGTTTTGCTGGGACTTTCTCTGGCTAAGGCAAGGAAAAGGTTTTCCACTTTTAATGCTTTTTCATTGACCACCTGAGCCCGGTTGCATTCACTTTTTCGTTTCTGAACAATAAACTGGCAATTACCTATTGGGTTGTTTTAGCCAGGATGCTTGCCACTGCTGACATTTCCCTGGTGATTTGCACCGATTGAAATTCTCCAGAGTAATTGTTATTAGTGTATCATCAGGAGTTTATCTTGGGAGCTTTTGGGTTTTGCTGATTTAATAACCAAGTTC
The DNA here is from genome assembly GCF_001698545.2 of Rhinopithecus bieti. NCBI lineage: Eukaryota > Metazoa > Chordata > Mammalia > Primates > Cercopithecidae > Rhinopithecus > Rhinopithecus bieti. The sequence continues at coordinate 1,601,302 of NW_016810610.1, read as the reverse complement.
TGGAGTCTGTGCTGTGGGGAAAAATGTTTAGTCTGAGGAAGAGAGCAGGACAGAGTCCAGCATCTTCTCCTGCAGGTCAGGCCAGAGCTTATTTAAGAGAACGAAAATAAAAAAGAGCAAGAGGAACATTTGCTTGTTTAATTGGCCATAGACTTTCCTGGTAATAATTTGTAGCAAGATAACAGACCTCTTCAAGGTCATGTGTCTGGGCATGGCTGGGTGAGGGAAAGGACTCAGAAAATTCTGGGTGATTGGCTTTATAAATGAGTATGCTGATTTTGCTAGGACTCATCGGTCAGTTGATGAATGTCGACTGTTTAACTGATGGTTCCAGCCTGGCTGGCCTGGCTCTCAGCCTGGACTCCTGGCCCAGCTGTGTTTGAATAAATGCAAAGATGGAGGGCCTGCCCTGGGGTCTGGAGCAGCAAAGGCATTGTGTTCAAATCCCAGGAGCACGAACTCCAGCCTGAAGCCAATCATTTGTTGAGAGCCCACTGAAGAGACAACTCAGAAAGAGAGCAGACAACCTGGGCAAGAAGTAGGATGGGGCAGCTGTGCCTGTGTCTGGGCTTGCACAGACCAGGTTGGGTTCTCCCAGCTGTACTACACCCTAGTTCTAGACCCTTGATCTGTTGGAGCAGACCCTGTGATTCCCCATATTTGACCTGAAACCAATTTTATAGAGTTGAAAGGGGCCTCAGAGTTCCTTAAGTCCAGCCACTNATAATATGAAATATGGAAAAGTAATAAAGCGGATTTACTTTAGGCTGTATTCCTATTTAATCATGAGGAAAATCCTGAAAGACTGCAGATAAAATAATTGATTTCAATTTTTTAATCCATGAAAAGCACATAGAGTTGAAATGAGTTGTGTTAACAGTATAAAATGAATTGGAGAACTGTTCTAGATATGACAAAATTGAATGCAGATTTTCGTTGGTTACATTAACCTTCCCATTATCTGTACTAGTTAGACTTGATTGTTTAGGCCGGTGGGTCTCAACACTGGCTACATACTACCTATTAACTCCCTGTTGAGCTTTTCAGAAAATTCTGGTGATCGTTTCCAAATTAAATGAATTGAATCTCTAGGGGCGGGACTTGGGCATTAATACTTTTGAAAATGTCCCATATGATTCTAATATGCAGCTGGAATTGAGAATTGCTTAAGTCTTATACAGAGTCTGACCCCAGGATCGCGGACCATCTTGTGGCTTATGTTCTGGAAGACGCCATTGCAGATGTACTACCAGCAGATGGCAGTAGAGGGAAATTAAAAACACAGGCCAGACGCCAGCCCTGATTAAGAAGCACAGCGGACACCAAAAGGAATCTTTAAGGATTGAAGAATGTCTTAAAATTATTCTCAAGGATAGGTGTGGCGTTTTCTGGCTTTTCCTGTAATTCATACTTGGGTCTGATATTTGGGAAGTTCAATGCATGCAACCAAGGCAAGGTATGTGAAAGCCTGGAAAAGTATAGGGAGGAAAAATGTCACTGAATAAAGGATTTCTTCTCTCTCGAGGAGTTTTGTTTTGTTTCTTTGTTTTTTTGTTTTTTTTTTTGAGAGAGAATTTTGCTCTTGTCACCCAGGCTGGAGTGCAGTGGCATGATCTCAGCTCACTGTAACCTCTGCCTCCTGGGTTCAAGCGACTCTCCTGTCTCAGCCTCCCAAGCAGCTGGGATTACAGGCACCTGCCACCACACACGGCTAATTTTTGTATTTTTAGTAGAGACCATGTTGGCCAGGCTGGTCTCGAACTCCTGACCTCAGGTGATCCACCCACCTCAGTCTCCCAAAGTGCTGGGATTACAGGTGTGAGCCACTGCACCCAGCCCTCTCGAGGACTTCTTTACCTCCAAAGAATGCAAAGTTTTTAGAAGAAATACATCCATCTATCTATTTATCTATTCTTCTTATAGTATGCATAAGATACAGATATTTATGTAGAGAAATATAGATATGGTGATATTATAGATATATATGGTGATATTTATGTAGATATATATGGTAATGTTGATATACATATCCATTATAGAATTATTACATCAAACTAATTGATGTATCCATCACCTCACATACCTAGCATTTTTGTGATGGGAACATTTAAAGTCTATTCTCGTAGCAGTTTCCAAGTATACTATCGCTATATTATTATTAATTATAGTCACCATGCATTATAATGGATTTCCAGAACTTATTCCTCCTAACTGAAGCTTTGTACCCCTTAATCAACATCTCTATCTATGTTTATGTCCGCATTTAACTGTGTTTGAAATCATCAGCACTTCAGAAAGAATCACGGAATTTTAAGTTAAAGGTAGAGGACTCTTGATGCCATGAAAATGTGATCTTGAGCAGGCTAATCTCCATAAATCTCAGTTTTTTCCTTTGTAAAATGGGGTTTAGATGAGAAAATAATGGAAACGCAAATGACTTTTATCATGTTCAAGTGCACCAGTGTTAATTATTTTCTTTTTTTTTTTTTTTTTTTTTTT
>NW_016810610.1:1574452-1597468 GCF_001698545.2 Rhinopithecus bieti | reverse complement strand
CCACCATGCCTGGCTAATTTTCGTATTTTTAGTAGAGACAGCATTTCACTCTCTTGGCCAGGCTGGTCTTGAACTCCTGACCTCATGATCCACCCACCTCAGTCTCCCAAAGTGCTGGGATTACAGGCGTGAGCCACCGTGCCTGGTCTATTTTCTTTAATTCAAGTTGGCTTTCAGGTATACTGGAATTTCAAGTGAAATCCCCTAAAGATAATTTTTTTGAGGGTCTTCCACGTAGAGAGGCCTAAACTAAGGGCTGTCATTAAATGGGAACCCCGGTGCATTATCAAGTGTGGCTAAGAACACTCACTGAAAACGTAGCTATTGTTCCAAATACCTGCGCACGCCTTGACTTTTTCTTGGTGTTTCAAGAACTAACTAATAGGAGCTAATGGTTCAATTAAAGTTACTTAAATGTGACTAAAATAGGACATTAACTTTTCAGCAACTGGAAAGAAGACTGCTGCATCTTCAAGTGCTGGCTTCTGGAGAGCAGACGAGTTTTTAAATGTTTATATCCCCATGTCCGCCTGCCCCAAAGGCTTAATAACGATTCTGGTTGGAATTAAATTTACAATATGGTGACTGGACATTTCATTCCAATAAAATCCCCTTAAAGTATTGTATTTCATCTATGCAAGTATCTACAATTTGCAAACATCTGGCCCTATGTTAACAAATTGCAAAAGATTTAATGATATTTGGCCTCCCAAGAGCTCACAGACTTGTTTACGAACTGCATTCAGCATTATTTTCAAGTGCTCCAGTCAAAATTGTGAGTCTCAGCAGTCAGTGGCCTGGGCATTCCATGACACATAGCCTTATACTGATAACACTGGACTCTTGCGTGTGGCGCCTTCACTCCCCAACTGCGCTCTAGTTACTGAGGAGCAGGTACCATGACTCTGTCTCATTCATAGCAGGCACTCAAAGCCTCTCTATAATACATGGCACACTGGGATTGGACAGAGTATGGGAGGCCATCCAATCTAACGTTCTCATCTACAGAATGAGGTTTAAGGACCACAGGAAGTTGAAAGATTTGCCCAAGTTGACTCAGTTAGTAGCAAAATGAGAACTTGAACTGAGGACTTCTAACTTCGAAATCTGTTGTATGAATCAGTAGGGAGCACTGAGAAGCTCGAGGATGATCTGGTGGTTTCAAAGGCTGCTGTTGAAAAGGAGTAAAGGGGGCCGGGCGCGGTGGCTCAAGCCTGTAATCCCAGCACTTTGGGAGGCCGAGACGGGCGGATCACGAGGTCAGGAGATCGAGACCATCCTGGCTAATACGGTGAAACCCTGTCTCTACTTAAAAATACAAAAAAAAACTAGCCGGGCGACGAGGCGGGCGACGAGGCGGGCGCCTGTAATCCCAGCTACTCGGGAGGCTGAGGCAGGAGAATGGCGTAAACCCGGGAGGCGGAGCTTGCAGTGAGCTGAGATCCGGCCACTGCACTCCAGCCTGGGTGACAGAGCAAGATTCCGTCTCAAAAAAAAAAAAGAAAAGAAAAGAAAAGGAGTAAAGGGTGTGGAGTCCTTCTTCCCCTCCTGGTTTTCTGCAGACCCCCTGTGATGGAAGGACACTAGGCTACAAGTCTGAGTAGAACAAACAAAAGCAGAGTAGTAGCATTTTGGAAGAGAGAAGGATATGGGGGGAAAGTGGGAGAATTCTTCTACCCCAGCCTGCTTCTAGGAACTTTCTTAACTGGTCCAAACCTGGTTCTGGAAAGAAAAGAACAAACTGGTTTACCAAAGCTCTGAGTAAGGGCTATCAGGACAGCTGCACAGGTTGGTCTGGGTTTGGCTAAGTGAGATGACTGGGGCAAGGCTTTGTAAATAATAAAGCAGTAGATGAGCAAGAGGGAGATTAAATGTCCGTCATTTATTTTAATCCAAAAAAGGCTTGGCTTTCATTGTACTGTTGGAATTTGGAGTCAGAACAAAACACTACCAAGAATGCTACAGAATTCAATCAATCTTGGCTTTTAAAATGCAAAATGGCTTCACTGCTAGTTTCCTTTTTCTCTCTCTCTTTCTCTTTCTTTCTTTTTTTCTTTCTCTTTCTTTCTCTCTCTTTCTCTCTTTCTCTCTTTCTTTCACAGTCTCACTCTGTCATGCAGGCTGGAATGGAGTGGTGTGATCACAGCTCACTGCAGCCTTGATCTTCCCAGCTCAAGAAATCCTCCTGCCTCAGCTTCCCCAGGAGCTGGGACTACAGGCACGTGCTATCATACCCAGCTAATTTTTTGTTGTTGTTGTTGTTGTTTTTTAGAAATGGGATTTTACTATGTTGTCCAGTTGGTCTGAAACTCCTGGGTTCAAGCAATCCTTCCACCTCGGCCTCCCAAAGTGTTAGGATTACAGGCATGAGCCACCACGTGTGGCCTACACTGTTATTTTCATCAGAAGAAAGACCCAGCTTGCTATCAGTGGTGTTCCTGTGCTACTTCCTCATTCCACGGTACATAGGAAGTACATATCTCTTATTGGATTCACATCCACGCATGGTTAATCTTTCAAAGGCTGACAAAACATACAAACAAAAGAACAGCTTTGCAAGTAGCTCTTGTTTAGTGTAGTCATTTGGGGCATTCCGGCACTGGGAAGTTTACGAAGTTAAATATCAATTTCAGCTCTGTTGCTTGATTCATGACAAGAAATCTCTGAGGTAGTAAAGACAGGAAAACAACATTGGGGTTGTAATTCACGTCTCCCTAGTGCAAGATCTAGCATGGATGTGCTGGCACAATGCCTGGCAAAAAGATGATTGGAGGAGCAGCTAAGCTGAGTGTGTTCCTGAGGGTCTAAACTGAAAGCTGTTCTTATCCCCAATCGTGGGGCTCAGGAGCCAAAATCTAATCGTGCAAAAAGACAAATCTCAGATATGGATAGAGTGACCATGTAAAGTTAAAATACAGGTTAGCTCAGGCACAGGGATTTAGTGCCTGAAACAAAATGAATCCAGGCCTGAAGAATGGAGAACTCAGCCAAAGACTGGGGATAGATGGATGATTTTTCTTTGAATAGAAAAACTGCAAATAGTAATGACCTCCCAGACATTTGTGCTAGAATTAGTCTTAAATTTATATAAGTAATTCAGAATTGAAATCTCCAAGTTTGTACATCACGATATGTTTTCTAGAAGCAGAATGCCAAGCTACTAAGAATAAATGGCAAAAGAGCTCACTGAGTTCTGAGAGCGGCCAGAATAGAAGTAGAAAATTTCAAGGTAAGCAAGAGAACAAGGAAATCACACTTAAATAATTATGGGATTCAGCAATCCCTGTGAGTTCTCCTTGTGGTGTTTCCTGTGAGCTCAAAGTACTGGAACTAAAAGCAAACGTCAACAAAATGTAAAGCATCCTCAGAAAGGGATATGCAAGCTAAACTCTCTGCAAATTGCAGTGTACCTAGAATCTCTGAGACAATTTCAATTGCCACATTCCAACACTCATTGGAGAAGAGTCAGAATACCTCTGAAGGGTCTGGAGGGATTGGGAGTGAGGGCTGCCATATCAAGATTCCTCAGGATGAGAGCTTGGAGGGGCATTTGACATGACATTCTGTAAAGTGGGAGCATGACTGGGGAAAGTCAGAGCAAACATTCCAGGGTGCTGATTGCACCTGCTCTGTGCTAAACACCTAGCATACATGAATCTTCTCACTTATAATGTAGTCACTCCATGGAGTGAGGACTAATTAACTCCACGGAGTGAGGACTAGTAGTTCATTTTATAGAAGGAACTAAGGTGTAGAGAAGTTAAATAACCTTCTACTAAGGGGCAAGAATTCCAGCAAAGGCTGTTTGAGTCCCAAGTCACTGATGACACTAAACTGCTTTTCTTTAGGGTTTTTATAAAATGTTGATTTTCTTTCTTCTAGGGAGTCCAAACCAGCTGTTAGTAATCAGTGGCTCCTTTTTGATTTGTGCTTGGGTAATTGCCCTCCTCCTGCATCCCCTCCACCCATTCTCAACAACTTCTCTTCAAAATGTACAAAAGGGGTGCCTCTCCCTTCTTCTTGCAACATTCCCCAGAAAGAGAAGACACTGAGCCACTAAGTTTGGGCGGAGACACAGCAGAGCAGTAGTGATATTTTGAAAGTATAATTTGAAAGAAACGAATTTAGGATAAACAAATTTCTGAATGCCTAAAAAAAAAAAAAAAAAAAAAAAAAAAAAAAAAATCAAGAAATTCCTCATCCCATGGGGAGCTGCAGGTTGAAAACATAGATGAGTTTAAGAAAGTTTTAAATAAGTTTTTGAGTCAATGATATGTCCAAATGGCTTATTTGAGGACACGGGGAATGTCAGAGGGACATCTCTAATCCTTTGGAAATGTATAGTGTTGAAATTGAAATCCCATCCTTCAGTGTTACTATCAAAGGTCATTTTTACACTGCATGGATTTAGAGGCTAGCCTCGTTGGAAAATTTTTACTTAGCTTTCTTTAGGATCCCGAGCATCAACAATTTTGGGCAGAGTATAAAAAAAAAACATGTAGTTACCCGCTCTGAAAATCTGTAGCTATTTTATGACAACATTTTCCGTTGTTTCCATTCATTGGAGTCATATTTTCCTCTTCATGCATTTCTTTTGATAATGTTTTACAGACATTGCTGATTGACATTTATTATCTGAATGTCTCCTTCCCAGAAGGAAGTATGATCTGCATTAGCCGTAAGCAGTCAGCAGCGTCTCCTATGACTTGGGGTCCTGGGCTAGTTGCTGGCTACCTTTTCAGTTATTCCCAAAGTGTGGTCATTGCTTTAAGACTTCATTTTTTCAAAATAATACAAGGTCTACTCAAGTAATTAGTAGCAACAAAGAGTCAACCAACCCTAAAAATCAAGACAACAACACAATAGGGACTATTACATTTTCGCTTATTCTTTTATTTTATTTTGAGATGGGGTCTTGCTCTGTCACCCAGGCCGGAGTGCGGTGGCACAACCTAAGCTCACTGCAACCTCTGCCTCCCAGGTTCAAGCAATTCTCCTGCCTCAGCCTCCCAAGTAGCTGGGATTATAGGCACGTGCCACCACGCCCAGCTAATTTTTGTATTTTTATAGAGACAGGTTTTCACCATGTTGGCCAAGCTGGTCTTGAACTCCTGGGCTCAAGTGATCCACCCATCTCGGCCTCCCAAATTGCTGGGATTACAGGCGTGAGCCACTGCGCCTGGCCTTATTCTATTTTTCTTTATTGCAAATTTTGAGAAACAAGTTTATATCTTGAATATGTGGATCAGGTTACTCCTAGAGTGCTCTGTTAGCACTCTATCACTCTTAGCATAAAACCCAACTTCCTTGCTATAGTCAGCCAGGTCCTGTAAAATAACATTGCTTCCAGCATCGTCACTGTCTCCAGAGCTCCCACACTCCACCCATACTGGTTTCCATTTGTACCTCAAATGCTTCAAGCTTTTTTCCCCACAGCAAGCTGTTTGTACATGCTGTTCCCTCTTCCTTTCCGGCTTTTTCTTCCTCTGCCTTTGCCAGCTAGATCTTTCTTGTTTACTGCCTCTTTAGAAAAACCAAAATGCAAAACAAAATACATGTATGGAGCCAAGAGGTGAGCACTATTTCCCAAAACTTACTAGGACTGAGTAATAATGGAAAACAGTTTAGCAGCATGAACTTTTATCAATAAAAAGCAGAGAACTGTCTTCTTTACGTTTTTAATCATTCATCTCAATTATTTATTTAAAACAGCTTATTGTTGATAAACTGTAGTTTGGTTTAAGTTTAAATAAATAGGAGTCTTCTACTCCTACCCATGAAAAATGAAGTCTAACAGGTCATTAAGAAGGGTAAAATAGGCTGGGCGCTGTAGCTCATGCCTGTAATCCCAGCATTTTGGGAAACTGAAGCAGAAAGATCACTTGAACTCAGAAGTTTGAGACAAGCCTGGGCAACATCACAAGACCCCCATCTCTACAAAAAATACAAAATTAGCTGAGCGTGGGGTGCACGCCTGTAGTTCCAGCTACTCAAGAGACTGAAGCAGGAAGACGGCTTGAGCCCATGAATTGGGGGCTGCAGTGAGCCATCATCGCACCACTGAACTTCAGCCTGGGCAACATGGCAAGATCCCCCACCCGTACCAAAAAAAAAAAAAAAGGGAATATTTTTGTTTGTTTCTTTTTTGCCTTGGGTTATTCTCAGATGCCAGGTTTTCAGGTGTGTTTGGTGATATTTTATCTTTCACCACATTGTTAGCTGGATGGTCCTCTCCCCTGATGCTTCCTTCCCTTCCCTCCCCTGGGTGGGTCATTTATGATCACCTTCTGGGAGCTCCTGCACATTAAGCCACAGTAGAGAAAACCCAGCAGCATGGGTTCCATGATGAGGCTAAGCCAGCCACCTGGCCGGGCACTAAATCTCAATGTTTTTCCACCTCATAATACTATTAATACTCTTAAAAGTTGGCTGTGGCGGGACACAGTGGCTCAGGCCTGTAATCCCAGCACTTTGGGAGGCAGAGGCGGGCAGATCACTTAAAGTCAGGAGTTCGAGACCAGCCTGGCCAACATGGTGAAACCCCATCTCTACTAAAAACACAAAAATTAGCTAGGCATGGTGGTGCCTGTAGTCCCAGCTACTCAGGAGATTGAGGCACAAGAATCGCTTGACCTGGGAGGATAAGGTTGCAGTAAGCCAAGATCATACCACTGCACTCTGATCTGGGTAGCAGAGCGAGACTTCATCTCAAAAATAAATAAATAGGTCAGGTGCGGTGGCTCACACCCATAATCCCAACACTTTGGGAGGCCAAGGCGGGTGGATCACGAGGTCAAGAGATTGAGACCATCCTGGCCAACATGGTGAAACCCCCTCTCTACTAAAAATACAAAAATTAGCTGGGTGTGGTGGAGTGCGCCTGTAGTCCCAGCTACTCAGGAGGCTGAGGTGGGAGAATCACTTGAACCCAGGAGGCAGAGGTTGCAGTGAGCCAAGATCGCACCACTGCACTCCAGCCTGGCAACAGGGCGAGACTCTGTCTCATAAATAAATAAATAAATAAATAAATAAATAAATAAATAGTACTATTAAAAGTTGGCTGCATTTCCTGGCCCCACAATATCTAAACTGTGCGAAATGAACTCCTTGCCCTCTATGAGACTGTAAGAGTGCTTCCAGTGAGGAGAGAAGGCAGTTAGTGCTAGAAATTCACTACCGTACAATGTGCTATGATATTCCTAGTAAAGCTATTTCCTTATTAAAACTTTGTTTCAGGTACATAATCTTTCTATTTATACATGCTTATATTCTTAAGCTCCCAGCAGATGAGACTTCCAAATCTTATTCTTTAGAGACCCGTTATGCTGGTATCTTTTATGCTGTCTGTGGCGTAGCAATGCAGAAACTTTTTTCTCTTTCGGTATTTGCACATACATATTTCTTTAATATTTCAGGAGGCTTAGAGCTAAGCAACACCCACATTTCTTGCCTGATGATTCAAGTGCTAAAAAAACCTGCTAAATTTTATGTGTTTTTTTCTTTTTCTTTTCTTTTTTTTTTTTTAAGTCTTGCCGAATTAAGCAGAACTAAATTTTATCTTTTACAGGGAGAAAAACAGAGTTCTGGGACCTATGGATTAAAGCAGATTCTCAAATTTTTGTTGGCATCAAGGACCATCTGGAGGCCTTATCTCTTTCAAACAAAAGCAAAGAAGTCCTGCAGGTTACAAATTCCCAGGCCCCACTCCTAGAGATGCTGATTTAGGTTCAGGAATTTGTCTAATTTTTTTAAAGCTAGGGCCCTAGGTAATTCTGAGAAAGACTCACAGACCGTGCTCTGAGAAACCCTAGAATGAAGACGAGTGGTTTGAGGTATTTTCACCTAATAGTCCAACTGCCATCAAGGGTAATTTCAGTCTAAACTCAGAAAGAAACCCATGCAAGTCTTTCTGTGAGTGAACTGAATATTCTACAACAAGTGGTTTTAGATGCCTTGGGAAGAGAGGAAGGCAGATGTTTTGTTTCAAAAAAGTGGCTTATTTCACACTCTCCCTTCTTGTTCTTCTTGCCCCCTTCCTCTTCCTCCTTTTCTTTTGCCTTCTCTTCCTCGTCTTCTTTATCCCCCCTTCTTCCTCTTCTTCCCTTTCTTCTTCCTTTCTTCCTCCTTCTCCTGTTTTGGTTCATTTGGGCAAATGTTATTTTCTCCTCTCCTTATCCAATCTCCTTTTTCAGAGGCTGAAGTGAAGTCTGCCACATAACTCTAAGAAGATGAAGTAGGTACATCTCTACTGCTGGCAGAACTTAAAGGCAGGACTCAAAACTTAAGGCTAGAGACCACTCTCTCCAGAGTCCTGGAACTGGCTGGGAATAAATCACCTTTCTTATTTTTCAAGATGAATCCAATAGGCATGATGTAATCTAGTGGAGAAATTCAGGAATGCACCATTGCTTGGATCCTAGCAAAGGAGTATTTCTCCCCATTCCACTCCATACACCATAACAGGAACAGGCAAACAGATGGTAGTCTGTGGAGTACCACTAAATTCAAACAAGTTCAAAGCCATCACACACAGGAGCTAAGGAAGAGGCTGCCATAAGATTCTCAGGCAGCCCTACTAATATCCTCCAGGAACTGATTATCAGGATTAGCACCAGAGTAACTCATAGCCTAGGAAGGGAGCAGTGCTTTTGAAGGAGCCATTGTGGAATGGGAGGGTAGCAAGACTAATTTAAGAGACTGTGCGCCGGGCACAGTGGCTCATGCCCATAATCCCAGCACTTTGGGAGGCCGAGGCGGGCGGATCACTTGAGGTCAGGAGTTCAAGACCAGCCTGGCCAACATGGTGAAATCCTGTCTCTACTAAAAATTAAAAAAACTCTGGGAGTGGTGGCGGGCACCTGTAATCCCAGCTCCGCAGGAAGCTGAGGCAGAAGAATCATTTGAACCCAGGAGGTGGAGGTTGCAGTGAGCCAAGATGGTGCCACTGCACTCCAGCCTGGGCAACAAGAGGGAAACTCCATCTCAAAAAAAAAAAAAAAAAGAGAGAGAGAGAGAGATTGTGAACACAGACGAAACTATTTACAAGCAAGGTCCTTCATTCTTTGGTCAGTGAAGCAAATCTGCTGCCCTGTTAGTCTTGACACTGTCATCTGAGCAGACGGTTAGCAACGTCTCTTTCACCCAACCAGGAAATGGTGACAAAGTATCTCCATGGACCCCTTGAGGGATAAATGGGTGGGTGGGAAGAAGGAGTGCTCATTGTCTTTTGAACATTTAACTGTTGGAAAGGGAAGAAAGGAGTTGCAAAACATGGGTAAACAACGAATGGTGGGGTTTGAATCCCACCAGCGTCTCTACTCACCTCCTTGTAGTCAGAGGTGCTGTCCTGGGAGAGAAAAGAGAACTTTTAACAACTACTCTTTTTTTTCAAAAAATGGAATAGCTCTGTTCTCTGTGCCCTCACTAGGAGTCAGACTCCTGGATGGACTTGCCAGATAGGGAATTAACCCATTTTCCATCTGGGAACCTGGCTCTCCTATGACTAAAGAGGGTATCTGGAGTACATGGCAGAGAATGGCATGAAAGGGGGCTCTCCTGTGAGTAGGAAATCAGCAGTTCTTCCTCAGGGTCACTCAGCTTCTATAGGTTTCAACTTCCGATTCTCCCTAAAGCCACGTCAAAGCTTCAAATGTATCCTTTCTGTTCATGTCTCTCAGGCCATCAATTTATTCCACATGCAGGGGAGCAGCAGACACTGTGGTGTTTATTGTCCAATGGGAATCACCAAAGACATTCCACAGGCTGCTAAAGCCTGTTCGTATATTGCACCACGAAATGGAATCTGGAAACTGCAGTTCTGAACTATAAGCCATTGTTCGGCAACTGAGGTAAGATATATAGGTTTCGCCAAGTATTTGCGTCAACACATTGTTCATCAAAATGAATAATCTGTATTTACGGATGTGCTCAGCGCCTGCGCGCTCACCCTGGGAGTGCTGAAGAGCTGGTGTGCTGTGCTCTCCCTCTCTTTCACTCACTTACTACTGGACTGTTCTGTTGCTGTCAGCTCACTGCCTCATTTTATGGTTAATACAACCATTTTATACTTTACACCACCATGAGGGATTGATTCTTCCACTGTTATACCTCCAAGGCCCCAAACCCAAGCTAGAGGAAGTTCTGCTGTTTTATTTTTTATCTTTTTATTTTTGAGACAGATTCTTGCTCTGTTGCGCAGGCTGGAGAGCAAAGGCATGATCTCGGCTCACTGCAACCTCCGCCTCCCGATTCAAGTGATCTTCCTGCTTCAGCCTCCTGAGTAGCTGGGACTACAGGTGTACACCACCACGCCCAGCTAATTTTTGTATTTTTAGTAGAGACGGGGTTTCACCATGTTGGTCAGGCTAGTCTCAAACTCATAGCCACCACGCCCAGCCAGTTCTGCTGTTCATATATCAAAAAGCATTAGATAAATACATATTAAATAATAAGTAAAATAAACACATTGGCTCAAAACATTTTCTCACCTGACATATCTTAATATTATAGCATACATCTATTGTGATAATTAGCTTGAAAAATATGATCATGTCCAAGCCCTGGCAAACCATGCAATTCTTTGGAAAAAAAAAAAAATAGCAACGAAGCTAACAGACTCATATAATCTTCCAGGCAGGACCTAAGATCGATTACTTCTCATTCTAGTGGAGGAAACTGAGATGCAGGATAGTGAACTAAGTTGCCCAATGTCACAAAGTTAGTGGCAGAACCAGGCCTACCTAAATTATAGTCTCTGAACACTAAGTCAACAGCTTTCATTACTATACTGGCTGATTAAGCAACATCTCTTTTCAAAGAATCCTAAATAATTAGAAGTTGTGTGATCATATCTATGGCCAGGGGGCAGGGCCAAGATCATCGACTAGAAGCAGCAGCATTTGCAGGCTCCCATTGGGAAAAAACATAATAAGCATGTGAATCCTTCACTGACAACCAAGGTATCCAGGTTCTCTCATCAAAATTGACTAGAAGCTGGCGTGACCCACAGAGGGAAGGAAGAGCAGTGTGGTGCAGCAGCCCACCTGAGAGCCACACAGGGAAGGGGAACCCCCTCCCCTCAGCCAAGGAAGGTAGTAAGCAAGCGTGCTACCCAGCTCGGGAAACTGCTTTTCTCACGGAACTGTGCAACCCACAGATCAGAAGATCCCACCTGTGAACCCACACCACAGCATGGAAGCCATCAACCTCAGCAAACTAACACAGGAAGAGAAAACCAAACACCACATGTTCTCACTCATAAGTGGGAGATGAACACTGAGAACACATGGACACAGAGAGGGGAACAACACGCAGCAGGGCCTGTTTAGGGAGTGGGGGTTGAGGGGAGGGAACTTAGAGGACAGGTCAATAGGTGCAGCAAACCACCATGGCACACGTATACCTATGTAACAAATTAACAAACATGCACGTTCTGCACATGTATCCTGTTTTTGTTGTTGTGGTTGTTTTGGTTTGGTTTTGGTTTTTAGAATAAAGAAAAAATAAAAATAATAACTAGAAAATAAATCATACCGATGGCCTTTTTGCAGAGCTAACCCCGAACCCTCTGATCATCATGAAATGGTGCTAACATCCTGTTATCATTTGAATTTTGTATCTCCTCAAAACTTCATGTTGAAATGTAATCTCCAATGCAATTGTGTTAAAAGGTGGGGTCTTTAGGAGGTGATTCGGTCATGGGAGCTCCTTCCTAGTCAATGGGATTAAGGCCCTAGGAAAGGGGCTTCTCACAGATTTGGCTTTTTTTGCCTTTCTATCCCTTCCACCATTTGAGGACACAGCCTTCCAGGTGCCATCATGGACAAAAAGACAGGAACCTCATCAGACTCTGAACCTGCTGGCACCTCAATCCTGGACTTTCCAGCCTCCAGAACTGGAATTTCTATTATTTATAAATGTCTATTATTTACCTTTTTTTTTTGAGACGGAGTCTCGCTCTGTGGCCCAGGCTGGAGCGCAGTGGCCGGATCTCAGCTCCCTGCAAGCTCCGCCTCCCGGGTTTAAGCCATTCTCCTGCCTCAGCCTCCCGAGTAGCTGGGACTACAGGCGCCCGCCACCTCGCCCGTCTAGTTTTTTGTATTTTTTTAGTAGAGACGGGGTTTCACCGTGTTAGCCAGGATGGTCTCGATCTCCTGACCTCGTGATCCGCTCGTGTCGGCCTCCCAAAGTGCTGGGATTACAGGCTTGAGCCACCGCGCCCGGCCATGTCTATTATTTCTATAAATTTCTATTATTTATAAAGTACCTAGTCTCAGGTATTTTGTTATAGCTGCACAAACAGACTAAAGATGTGTCCCCAGCTCATTTGGCTAATTTCACCTTGTTTAATTGGAGCCAGCAAAATGTTCCTCTTCTTCTGGTTGGTGACCTTTCCAACCAAAAGTGTTTAGTCATCTAAAGTGCCAGGGAGGGCAGTGGGAGTGCTTTACCCACTCATGGACATCTTTGAAAGGTCCCCAGGACCTGCCATCCACCACTTTGTCTGCCCCTGCCTGAGTGTCTATTGGCAGAGACCACCAGGTCCTTGAGGAAAGCTGACATGGCTTTATCTCCAGGGCTTTCCAAAGGTGGGGGTCTAACCTCATCTCTTCCTTTCCCCGAAAACCTCCTGATGGTATTCATGGCTGCCTGAGGCTTCCCATTTATCACAAACTAATTGAACAGCTACTAGGTGCAAAGTACTGAGCTGGGGCCTGTATCTGCTATTGATATCTACAGTATGTACAGGGTACTTACCACCCAGGTGGTGTCAATAAAGTGTTTTTGAATAAATTTATGACAAAACAGGTAGTATACAATTTAAAACATTGTTTGAATATACCACAAAACAATCAGGCTCTTAATATTCTTATGTAATTTGCCAAATAACTTATTGCTTCCAAGAGTTATTTACAAAGAGGCCAGGTGCAGTGGCTCACACCTGTAATCTCAGCATTTTGCGAGGCCGAGGCGGGCAGATCACTTGAGGCCAGAAGTCTGAGACCAGTTGGCCAATATGATGAAACCCCATCTATACTAAAAATGCAAAAATTAGCCGGGCATGGTGGTGCACACCTGTAATCCCAGCTACTTGAGAGGCTGAGGCTTGAACTTAGGAGACAGAGGTTGCAGTGAGCTGAGATCACACCACTGCACTCCAGCCTGGGCAACAGAGTGAGACTCTGCCCATCCCCACCAAAGAAAGTTATTTACAAAGAAAAAATTATGAAACACAAGAGGGAAAGATGACAGAGAGAATTCATGCTGTTCAAGTGAAAGCAAGAAACAAGCTGGTTAATTGTAAAGGAAGAAGTCCTGTTCTGGGGTGGTGATAAAAATAGAAATAATATATCGAAGGAAGAAAAAAGAGGGGAATAAAAGCTGTATTCAGGAAATAACTATGCGCTGAGAATATTCTTGGCCAAGAAAATTTGGAAAAATACACAATCCAAATGTCAATCAATAATCAAGAATATAATGGCAGCATAATTTTTCATGCCATAATTTTTCATGTCAGTCCTTTTCTGGAGTGTGTGTGTGTGTGTGTGTGTGTGTGTGTGTGTGGGTGGGTGTGGGTTTGAGTGTATCTTTGTTCTGGGAAAGATGAAAAAGATACACACGAACTGTAAATGCAATCATAAAGAAAGCCAAGTATTTGGAGGCCTGGTTTTGTGGGGCCCACATTCTGAACAGCACAAAACAAGTCTCTGTCAGCTTACTGATAGTGACCTGATTAAAAATATGACCCAGTGGAAAAACTTCCCTGCTGCCAAACTAGTCACTGGAACTTTGATAAGAAGGTGACAATCTAGTGGTGGGTACAAGTTCAGAGACTCATTAAAATTCAAGGAGAAAAAAAAGTTAAAAAGGAAGAAAAAGTGGCATATTAGTTATTCAGCCTTCTTAACACAACAAAATGGTTCCCAGTCTCTAATTTATATGTATATATATATATATATATATTCCAAAGCACCTCAAGTGATCATCACTAACAACGTATTAGTTCTAAATACAATAGATGATGTTTAGAGCCCACCTTCATGCTGTATCAGCAGCATTTCTTACTGCTGATCGTCCCTTCTTCTGTGACAGTAGATAGTCTCTCCTGCCTCTCTGCTGCTTCTTTGTCTTCTCCGCCATAGGCCCCCTGTCCTTTAATTTTGGAGTTGCTTAGAGGTTCTGTCCTATCATCTCTCATCTCTCAATGCTATATACTATTTTTGTTTTTGTTGTTATTGTTGTTGTTTTGAGACAGAGTCTCCCTCTGTCACCCAGGCTGGAGTGCAGTGGCACAATCTTGGCTCACTTGCAACCTCCACTTCCCAGGCTCAAGCAATTCTCCTGCCTCAGCCTCCCAAGTGGATGGGACTACAGGTGCCCACCACCACACCTGGCTAATTTTTGTATTTTCAGTAGAGACAGGGTTTTGCCATGTTGGCCAAGCTGGTCTCCAACTCCTGGCCTCAAGTGATCCACCCTCCTCAACCTCTCAAAGTGCTAGGATTACAGGTGTGAGCCTCCATGCCTGGCCTATAGTGGCCTATATACTCTTCTAATAAAGTATTATTCACTCTCTGCCTAAAGGTATCATCTGTATGCTGAGGATCCTTAAGCCTATCCCTTGCCAAGATCTTCTAGACTTGGACATCCAACTCTTCACGGATTACCTTCCCTGGAACGAACACCAGGCAGGTCCAGAGTATTTCCTTCTACCCACACTGGTCCTCCTGTCATGTTCAGTGAACAACCTGTGGTTCACCAGGCAACCTGGCTAGACTTCTGAGCCACATCCTTCATCATTTTTTCTTCTTAAGATCACAAATACGTCCTGAGTGTCAGTATTACGTGCTAGGATATATTGTGCCTGCACTGTGCTAGGCAGGCCCAGGACAGAGTAATAAACAAAGTCAAAGTAGTCCTTGCCCTCATGGAGCTTATAGCCTTGGAGCCTTCTTCACTCCCGCCAAGACTGCCAGCCCTCTGCGCTGTTCTTCAGACAGTCCTCTTCTCTCTGACCTGACTGCTGCTTTCCTGTTTTAAGTATCCATCATTTCTTGCCTTGAATGACTTCATAGCTTCCTAATTATTTTTCTGATTCCAAGCTCGCCTTTTATAGCCATTTCCGCAAATCTGCCTAAAAACAATCTTATCATACCACTGCTGCTAAACATACTTCACTGGCTCCTCACTGCCCTTAGGATAAGGACAAAACTCAGTACGTGGCTAAAAAGAAGGTTGGACAAAGGCCCATAGGAGCTCTGGGAGGGAAGACACTGTGTTATCCCTTCAAGCCTGAAGTCTTTGGGTATTCATTCCACATTGTGAACCAGGAAACACTGGTTCTATTAATAAAAATGGTATATCCATTTATCTTTAAAGTTACGAATTGACTGTGTGCATGAACTCTAACAGCATCTTTTTAAAGTTGTGTGCTTCATACACGTATAAAAATGGAGTCTTGCTCTACATGATATATTGTCACAGATGTCATCCCATGTCATTAAGCATTCTTCCACCGCATCATTTTAATGACTACAGAGTATTTATTTATTTATTTATTTTGAGATGGAGTCTCACTCTGTTGCCCAGGCTGGAGTGGCAGCAGCACAATCTCGGCTCACTGCAACCCCTCCGCTACCCAGGTTCAAGCCATTCTCCTGCCTCAGCCTCCCGAGTAGCTGGGATTAAAGGTACACACCACCATGCCTGGCTAATTTTTGTATTTTTAGTAAAGATGGGGTTTTGCCATGTTGGCCAGGCTGGTCTGGAACTCCTGACCTCAAGTGATGCGCCTGCCTTGGCCTCCCAAAGTGCTGGCATTACAGGCATGAAGCCACTGTGCGCAGCCTCTTAATTATTTCTTAAATTTGGTCTTTTCCAAAAAAATATATCCACAAGTTTAAAAATCTAATAGTATCAAATATTTAAAAAAAAAAAAATAGCACTGTCTCACCTGTTCTCACTTCAGCCCTGATCCCCAGAAGCAACCACTTAAGAATATTTTAGCTGTTGCTTTTCCTAATGTAACTCTGTATGCCTGAACAGTATGAGTATGTCACTTTTTACTGATTTATTTATCTACTGACCTCCCATCTACTGAATTCCCTGTTTCATGTAGTCAATCATGCAGCGAATATATATTGCGCACCCACTCTGTGCCAGGCACTGTTCCAGGCATTAGGAATCCAGCAATGAGCAAAACAACAAGGTCACTGCATTCATGAAACTTAAATTCCAGGAGAAAGACAAGTAAAAAGCAAATAATGAAATAAAACAATTCCATATACTGCTATGTGCTATCAAGAAAATAAAAGAGAGTGATAGAGATTTAACCGCCTGACCTTCAGTAGGGTGGTCAGAAATGTTTCTCTAAGGTGATGTCAGAGCCGAGCC
This sequence comes from Rhinopithecus bieti, assembly GCF_001698545.2. Taxonomy (NCBI): domain Eukaryota; kingdom Metazoa; phylum Chordata; class Mammalia; order Primates; family Cercopithecidae; genus Rhinopithecus; species Rhinopithecus bieti. The sequence continues at coordinate 1,581,076 of NW_016810610.1, read as the reverse complement.
CCTAAATGATAAGCAGGGCCTGCCACGTGAAGCTCTATGGGAAGTGCCATGACAGGCATCAGCACATGTAACAGAGACCCTCTAACAATGGCATAAGCAAGTACATTTATTATTTATCTCATGGAGTAGCCTGAGAATAGGCCATCCAGGGACCCAGGCTCCTTCAGTCCTTCATCTGGAAGGTGTCATGTGGCTCCACCACCTCCATGTTCCAAACAGCAAGATGGAGGAAGAAGGAGAAGGGCAGTTCTCTATAAGGACACAACTCAGTAATTTCCCATCTCTTCTGCTCACATCTTTTTGGCCAGACCTTAGTCACATAAGCACACCTAGCTGCAAGAGAAACTTGAAATGTAATTTCTATTCTGGGCAGCTACATGCTAAACGAAAATTCTGTTACTGTGGAAGAAGAGGAGAACACGATGGGGAACCAACTGATTTTCTGCCAAAAGAACATTTTATACAGAGGAAAGATTGAAGGCAAAGTCTCGGAGGAAGGAAAGAACTTGACTTGTTAAAGAGAAAGAACTGCCCCTAGAGGCGTTGCAGATGTGGCTGCTGTGTCACATTTGTGTCATTAGGTGGCAGCGGCTATGTCGATGCTCAGTGTTCTGCCCTGTGAATGTTTGAATGTTTAATAGTCTGACACTCCTATTTAGTGGACTTGGCATCTGTTTTCCTTCACTGGTATCTGGGAGAGAGGGCGGGCCTTGTGAGTGGGCTTTCTGACCCTCGCGCTGGGCTGGGCTGGCCACTAGGGGTCTGAAGGGACAGTGGGAAGGTAGAGGGTGCCTTCATCAGGAGCAGCCTTCATTAGTGAGTTTTAAGAGACTATGAGAGGATCGATCAGGTCTGGTGTGTGCTGGACCATGCTGCACACTGTGTCAGGATCACGAAGGACAGGACTGGGGAAGGGTTTGCTGGTGTCTCTGTTAATAGAAGTAACGGCAGCCACTTTATTGTGTTCTTGATTCTGTGCCAAGCATTCTTGTTATTTAAGGAAAAAAAAAAGAGACAGAGAGAAAGAGAAAGAGAAGGCCAGGTCACTGAACAGAGGTTAAAGAAGCAGAGAGTGGGAGAATCTTAGATCAGGTAGCGGATAGGACTGAACAATGTGGAGATTTTAAAACCAGGCTAAGGAATTTCCATGGGACGGTTTTCAGCGGGGAACTGATTCGACCATTCTCTCTCATATCTACCTCTTTCCCATTTCTTAATAGCATTACAGCCTTAATTTTGACTAAATTATTAATCACTATTTACATGGTGGATCCAGAACATCCGAGACGGGTCTCAGTTAATTCAGAAAGGGTTTTTTTTGTTTTTTTGTTTTTTTTGGGTTTTTTTTGCCACGATTGAGGACGCGGGCCCATGACACAGCCTCAGGAAGTCCTGACAATGTGTGCCCAAGGTGGTCAGGGCACAGCTTGTTTTTACACATTTTAGGGAGACAGGAGACATTAATCAATATACACAAGAAGTACATTGGTTCAGTCTGCAAAGGTAGGACCACTTGAAGCAAAGGCAGAAAGACTCAAACCAGGGAATGGGCTTCCAGGTCACAGATAGGTGAGAGACAAATGGTTGCATTCTTTTGAGTTTCTGATGAGCCTTTCCAAAGGAGGCAATCAGATATGCATCTACCTCAGTGAGCAGAGGGATGACTGAATAGAATGGGAGGCAGGTATGCCCTAAGCAGCTCCCAGCTTGAGTTTTTCCTTTAGCTTAGTGATTTTGGGCGCCCAAGATATTTTCTTTTCACAACTTCATCATTAGTATATAAATATTATTCATTGTGGAAAAATATAGTATGCTGAGATTACATTTCTCTTTCTATACAACTCTTAGCTTGGCTCAAGTTAATAATATCCTTTGTTTCTCACACACAGACAAAACTACAGGATAAGTGACTTGATAGGTGATATGGTGGGGAATCGGGAATGAATTGAATTTGTGTGCATATCAGCTTCAACTCACTCTAGACTGTCCATTATGCCACCTATCACTTATTCTGTATTTTTTTCCTGTCTTCTGAAATCTAGTTGAAATCTCTCATTGATTGATGCCTCGTCTACCATCTTATCCTTGTGAGTATCTTCCCTGCTATGTTAATGAATCTTAGCATGAAGAGGAAGAAAATAAGCATCTATGTACCAATTTAACTGAAATTATATTAATATTTTAGCTTAAGAATTCTCCCATTTAACAATGACTGTTGACCTTGTAACATACCTTATGAGACTCCCTTTTGACATTTTTGTGAGGCTACAGAAAAGATTTAAATGGCTTTCCGTATGTCTTTGTGGAATGGTTGTTTCTTTGAATATGACTGAATGACAGAAGGAGATAATGAGGTGGCTTCGTTTTAATGGGGCTGTCTTTCTCATTAATATTCAAATTCCAGCTTTGACTTCACCTTTACATACACCATTCTCCTTCCCCAGCAACGAATTATGATCTGCTCACTTCTTTGGGTAGTCCACTAGCCCTTTAAAAGCCAGCATCTCTGACTTTTGGTTGTTTTCTTTTGAGATGGAGTCTCTGTGGCCCCGGCTGGAGTACAGTGGTGCAATCTTGGCTCCCTGCAACCTCCCTCTTCTGGGTTCAAGTGATTCTCCCACCTCAGCCTCCCGAGTAGTTGGGATTACAGGAATGCACCACCGCGCCCGGCTAATTTTTGTATTTTTAGTAGAGACAGGGTTTCACCATGTTGACCAGGCTGGTCTCGAACTCCTGACCTCGTGATTCGCCCACCCCAGCCTCCCAAAGTGCTGGGATTACAGGTATGAGCCACTGCGCTCAGCCTTTTTGGTTGTTTTTCAACTGCTCACTTTATTGCCTGAACTATTTCAGTGAACACTTAAATATTTCTTGCATGTATGGATTCTGTCCAACTCTTCCCTGAGATGAAGGTTTTACTCACAACCATCTTTGATTTGTTTTTTTAAGATATTGAAAGAGATCAAAATGAAAAGACTAAAAGGCAGAAATGAAGTCCACAGGCAAACAGCCGGGCGGTTGCCCTGACAGCCCTGGCGCACCCTGAGCCTAGTTAAAGATCGACCCCGGACCTAATCCGATTAGGTTTTATCTATAGACTCCAGACATGTAAGACAAACGTTGTGAAAGTCTCTGTCCTGTCTGTTCTGTTCTAATTTACCGTGTCTGCCATACATCTTAGTCCTGGGCCCAGTACAAACACACTTCCTCTATTTGTCGCGCACTTCCTGAGCCGCTGATAAGGGTGAGACGTTTGTAGTTGTTACTAAGGGAGTCGCGGGAACAGATAGAAAGCTGGTTAATTGGTATAACTTAGGGGAGATATTAACCAATTAGCCAGATTGTGATGCTGAGACCAAAAAGAAGTTCCTTTGGTACTTGCTGGTGAACCGTGTGCATAGGCGCTGTTATGCGTCGGTTCTATAAAAAAAGTGGGCCACATGCATCATTCGGGCCTCTTGTATGTTGTAAGAACGGAGGGACCAAGTGGTCGAGACTTGGGCGAGTTAAAGATCCTTGCCGCGTGGTGCTTTGACTCGTGGAGGCGTCTGGGTGGTGGCGTTCTTTGGGAGATAAGACGGTCTACGGTCTGGGCATAACAATATAATTGCCATTCTTAGCTTTTATCTCACATATGAGTATCCCAATTGTGCTCCTGTTTAAAATTCCACCTCAGGGCCGAGCACTGTGGCTCACGCCTGTAATACCAGCACTTTGGGAGGCTGAGGCAGGCAGATTACTTGAGGTCAGGAGTTTGAGACCAGCCTGGCCAACATGGTGAAATCCCATCTCTACTAAAAATAGAAAATTAGCTAGATACGGTGGTGCATCTGCAGTCCCAGCCACTCGGGAGGCTGAGGCAGGAGAATTGCTTGAACTGCCCGGGAGGTGGAGGTTGCAGTGAGCCAAAATGGTGCCACTGCACTCCCGCCTGGGTCACAGAGTCAGACTCCATCTCAAAAATAGATAAATAAATAAATAAATAAATAAATAAATAAATAATAAAATAAAATGAAATTGTGCCTCAAATGCTAACTTGTCCCTGAAGATTTCCCAGATGAATGAATCTAAGTTCCAGTCCTCTGTCCATCATAGTGTCTTACACATAATTACCATTCAACAAATGTTTCCTGAATTAATAAACTAGGTCACCTTATGAGGATTCATATAAACTTTGTTTTTTATGTTATATATTTAAAAACATTTTCAAGCTTCTATCACTAAATTAGATGAAAAGGCTACCACTGTTAACACCAAACACCATTCCTAGCCTGGAAGCAGATATGTAGCAAAAGGATATTTAATGTTTTCCGCAACTGTTTATTTGGCACAGCAATGATAATGTAACCAAACCCATCTGTTTCCTCTCGTCCAGGGATTTCAAATGCTGACCAAAAACACTTTGTGCTGAACTTCTAATGACTCCTGACTTATCTTACCTGTTCTTTGTCAAAACTTGTTAAAACTCTAATAAATATGAATAAAGTACTAGGATACAACCTGGAATAAGAATCGAGTTCTTAAAAAAAAGTCAAGACCTTGGAAACTAAAAGATAAGTTTCTTGGCTGCTTGTCTATTCTCATGACATGTGAATAGCTGGGTTGTTTAAAACTCTATGATTTTACTATGTATGTTTTAAAAAACTTGATCTTAACCAGGAATTATATAATTATAGACTCTGGAGCTAAAAGTAACTCAAATAATTTATCAATTTCATTATCCAACTTTCAGAGAAGATCTATAAGAGCCTGCTGCAATTTTAAAGTTTAAAAACTAAAGATTTACATTTCATATATTCACATCAACACTTTTTTAAAATGACATTGCTTATTCGAGGTCAGCTGATGTTATCTACCTTAATATTTAAAACTCTCCTATCTCAAGTTTTCCATTGCAACTTATAATTATGAATTCATTTTCATTCCATTCTGCAATCTGGAGCAGTAACTGTCCTACCTGCACTGCATGTAACCACTTCATGACACCTGGAATGCTGCTGTGCATTTTAACTTTACCCTATAATTAATTCAAATAATTTTCATTGGACCAAAATTGTAATCTTATGATTAAACTTCATAATCGTCTAGCAATTCAAGGCCAAAGTCTATAAAACTATTTTGCTTGGGTTTAAATAATACATTTTAGAACACCCATTTAAATGTACATTGTTCCCTTTCAAAACAGTTAGTGAAGAGATGCTCAACATCAGTAGTCATTAGGAAAATTAAAATTAAAACTACGATGAGATACCACTTCACACTCACCAAGATGACTACAAGCAAAACAATAACAAGTGTTGGTGAGGATGTGGAGAAAAGTGAACTCTCATACATTGCTGGTGGGAATGTAAAGTGATGCAGCACTTTGAAAAACAATCTGGCAGTCCCACAAAAAGTTTACAGTGACCATATGACCCGGCAATCCTACTCCTAGGTATATATCCAAGAGAAATGAAATATATATCCATATAAAACCTTATATACCAATGTTCATAGCAGCATTATTCATAATAGCCAAAAAGTGGAACCAACCCACATATCCACTAACAGATGAATGGGTAAACAAAATGTGGCATTTTCAAGCAATGGAATATTATTTGGCCATGAAAAAGAATGAAATACTGATACATGCCACAACATGGACGAACCTTGAAAATTATGCCAAGTGAAAAAAGCCATGTGTTATATAATTCTGTTTATAAAGAAATGTCTGGAACAGTTAAATCTATACAGACAGAAAATTAGTTGTTGCCTAGGACCAGACAAGGCAGTTAGTAGGGCACTGAGGCATGATTGCTAATGGGTCCAGGGATTCTTTTTTTTTTTTTTGAGATGGAGTCTTGCTCTGTCACCCAGGCTGGAGTGCAATGGCACAATCTTGGCTCACTGCAACCTCTACCTTCTGAGTTCAAGCGATTCTCTTGACTCAGCTTGCTGAGTAGCTGGGACTACAGGGGCGTGACACCACACCCAGCTAATTTTTGTATTTTTAGTAGAGATGGGGTTTCACCAGGATGCTCTTGATCTCCTGACCTTGTGATCCGCCCGCCTCAGCCTCCCCAAGTGCTGGGATTACAGGTGTGAGCCACCACCCCCAGTCTAGGGATTCTTTGTGGATGATGAAAGTGTTCTAAAACTGACCATGGTGATGATTGCACAACTCTGTAAATATAAGAACAACCAATGAGTCGTACACTTTAAAAGTGTGAATCATATGGTATGTGAATCATTTCTCAATAAAACTGTTTAAAACAAATTTTTTAAATAGAGTTTGGGGGCTGGGCACATGCCTGTAATCCCAGCATTTTGAGAGGCTGAGGTGGGCAGGTCACCTTCGGGAGTTCAAGACCAGCGTGGTCAACATGGTGAAACCCCATTTCTACTAAAATACAAAAGTTAGCCAGGCATGGTGACGTGCACCAGTAGTCCCAGCTACTCAGGAGGCTGAGGCACGAGAATCGCTTGAACCGGGGAGATGGAGGTTGCAGTGAGCCGAGATCACACCACTGCACTCCAGCCTGGGAGACAGAGCAAGAATCCGTCTCAAAAATAGATAAATAAATAAATAAATAAATAAATAAATAAACAAATAATAGAGTTCAGCACTCTCCATAAAAAAAAGAC